>NC_051319.1:99005089-99311101 GCF_015220235.1 Choloepus didactylus
CCATGCTAAATGCATGCAGCACAGAGACAGGACTCAATAAATGCCAGCTGCTGTTGTGATTATTGCTTTCTTATGCATATTAAATAACTTGCCCAAGCCCCATGCCCAGCAGGTTGGGTTTCCCAATTCTTGCTGTGATGCCTCCTGACTCCACTTTCCCCATGCACAAGTTCACTGTAAACAGCCCTGCCTGGGTTTCTTGACTGTAACTGGCTGCTTGCTTCCAGAATGTGCATTGTGCTCACTCTCTCATTGGACCACCCTGATCAATCCCGTGCAGGAAAGACAGAGCACCTGTCAGCTGTGGGAAGCCACTGCTGGTTGTTACCGCACATCCCAATGCTCCAAAGTAGCAGAAGGCAAGGCGGGGTGGGGGGGGGGGGTGGTGGCTGGAGGTTGCCTTAGTTTGCCAGGGCTGCTGGAACAAAGTATAGCAGACCAATTGGCTTAAATGCCAGAAATGTGTTGTCTCCCAGTTCTGGAAGCTAGAAGAATGAAATGAAGGTGTCCCGCAGGGCCTGGACTGCTTCTTAAAGGGGAGAATCTGTCCCATGCCTCTCTCCTGGCTTCTGGTGGGTGGCCAGCAGTACAGGAAGTTCCTTGGCTTATAGCAGCATAACTCAATCTCTGCCTCCGTCACATGGCCAGCTCTCTCTCTGTCCTTCTCTTACTGACTGTGTCCAAATTTCCTTGGCTTAGAAGGTTACCAGTTATGCTGGATTAAGGTCCACTCTAATCCAATTTGCCTCATCTTAATTAATAACATCTTCAAAGATCCTATTAAATGGGGTCACCTTCATGGGACTGGGGGTTAGAATCTGCACATATCTTTTTGGGGGGATGCAATTCAACCCATAACAGAGACACTCAGTGGAAGAGGGCTCTTGCAAGGCCTTTGGCCCTAAGGAAGTCCCAGTGATCTGTTAAGATGCTATTCCTAAATCACAGGGACTTGCTTTGCCTCTGGATCAACCCCATCATGCATTTGTCTGATACTTTGCAGTTTGTAAAGATTCTCTCATTCAATAAATAGTTCTTGAGCACCTATTCTGATCAAACAAAATGCTGTGCAATATGCCAGGAATGCAGAGAAGAGTAAAGACAGAATGTCTGGGGAGGGAGATGGACATCATTCTGAAGACCATACTGACCAGTTTGCAAATCTGCTGAGAGCAGGGAAGGAGAGAAGCATAGTGCTCTTAGCTCAGAAGGAGGAGTTGCAATAAGTATTAACAAAGTCGTAGATAAAATAGACCTCTAGTCTGTGCTGGTCTCCTGGGGTCCCAAACATTTGCTACATTTAGATGCTTCACCAGCCTTACTGCACTTAAATCTCAGGCATGTGATGAACTCATGGGATTATTAAAAGTACACAACCTGTCCATTAGTAGGAGTGTGTTTAGATAAAGTATTGTCCCTCCATAATACAGAATACTATGCAGCTGTTAAAAGGAATTAAATGGAACTGCATGTGCAGATATGAAAAGATGACCACAATAAATTGTAAAATGAAGAAATGCAGGGGCAGAGAGCCATTACTAAATGATCCTGTTTATTTAAGCCAAAAAAATCTTATGTATATATGTACACATGGTATAGTCAGACTTTTCTTTCGAAGGGCATGCAAGAAACTGTTTGAAGAGGTAGGGAGAATTCTCTTTCACTTAATATCTTTCTGTAGAGTTTGAACTTTTACCAGTGAATGAACTTCTGTTACATAAAAAAAGAAAACATCAAAAATCATGCTGCACAATTATAAACTTAAGCTCCACCTCCTCCAATCATGTGCCAAGTGAAAGCACTGGGAGTGAACTTTGTAGGTCCAAGTAATCTGTCTCTCTCTCTGAAATAAGAGGCATGTCTTAGATCAGACCTCTCCAAGGTGAAAAGTGCATGCCTGAGAGAGAGAGCCAGAAAGAGAGCAAGGGAGAACAAGCAAGAATGAACTTGACCACTGCTGGTCTTACATACCTCTAGTTATTTTTATTTCATCTCATCCTCTTTAGTTTCTATTCTCTTTTATCATGTACACAATATATCTGTATATTGTATGTGTGCATGTGTATAATGGCATGTGCTCAAAACTTTTGGCAGACAGAGGTGCAATTACAAAAGACTGAATGACAATCTGTGGGTTTGCCTTCCAAGTGATGAGTGTGGGGAAGTCCTTTGGGGTACCTCTCATTAAACCAAGTTTAATATTTTCATGTGCAAAGAAAAGGCCCTAGTTGATGACTGCATTCAAGACCGTTTAGTTTGGACTCCTAACTGCTGACTGCTCAGGTGGCTATTGCTATATGACAAATAATCCCAAAATTTAGTGGCTTAAAACAACTATTTTATTTCGCTCCTAATTTCATGGCTTGGGAATTCAGGAAGGGCTCAGCTGAGTGGTTCTTACTTGGTGATGGAGGCATCAGAAGATTTGACTGGAATGGAGGTCCAAGACAACTCCGTCACATGACCGACAGTCAGTGCTGGCTGTCGCCTGGGAGCTCAGCAGGGTTGTCAACCAGAATGCCAACAGGTGGCCCCTCCAGCATGGCAGTCTCAGGGTATTCAAACTTCTTAAAGTGTGGCTGCCTGCCCCAGAGTGAACATCCCAAGAGCTCTAGGCAGAAGCTGTGTAGCCTTTTCTAACCCAGTCTTGGAAGTTACCAGCATCACTCTCATTGTATTCTATTCATTACAAACTATTCACTAAGTGTGGTAGATTGAATCGTGTACTCCAACAAAAGAGGTATGCTCTACGTTAATTCATGTTCCTGTGGGTATGAACCCATTTGCAAATAGGAACTTTTTGAAAATGTTATTATGAATTAAAAAGGGGCCATTTGGAATCAGGGTGGGTCTTATAAAGGAAATAAAAATGTCCTTAAAAAGGACAGGAACTCAGTTACAGTAAAAACCAGAAACCAGAAGCCAGAAGTCAGAGAAAACTACAGGCAGAGAAGAAGGACATCGCCATGGGACAAGCAGAGATGCAAAGTTAAGGAACCCTAAGGACTGTAACAAGCCAGCAGCAGAATGCTACAGGCTCTGAGAGAAAGTATGACCTTGCCGACGTCTTGATTTGAGACTTCTGGCCTCTGAAAGTGTGACCATCTAAAACGGTGTCCATCTGCTCTTGTCCTCAATTGATTGAGGTCTTCCCCTTTGGAGGTATCAGCATCCCCAGAGAAAGCTCTCAAGTACCTGGAGGTAGGAATCTGTGAGTGAGCTAGAAGCTGTCAAGCACAGCTGCAGGTGAACTCAGGTGGGCTGGGTGGATATAGAATAAGCATCAACAGTATCTGAGGCAGAATCCATCACTACACATCACAAGATCATGGAGTGGCTTCTAAAATAAATGTCCTTATTTGTCATGGAGGGGACTTGTGAGAATATGTCACTGGGACTTGGGAAACATAGATTCCATGAGCAAAACCACAAATGCATGCAGAAATACTAACAGGTGCTCAGGCTATGGAAGACCTTGATTCATTCATTCAGCAAATATATATGAATGCTACTTGATGGCAGGCACTATACTATGCTCTGGGGATAGAATGGTGGACAAAACAGACACGGTTTCTGACTTCATAGCACTTACAGGCCAGTGGATGGCACCAGAATTAATCAAATAATCTCACAATAAAATAATTACCCATTGTGACATTTGGTATAAAGGAAAACACCTGTCTGTACAAATCTGCTGCCTGCTGATCCAATAAGGAGGAATGCATTTTCTGCAGAGAAGGAACATGTATGACAGGCCAAGAATCTACTGCATTGTGACAAAACTTTCTGAAGCCACCATGCATGTTCCTGGAGATGATACAGATACTATGAATGGTATCAGAAGTGGCTCTGTTCATGTGTGAGGGACTCCTTCACAGAGAAGCTTCCTTGTCATGGAAAGGGGTGACATAGAGCCTCTTGGGGAGATATGGAGTTCTTAAAAGACAGACAGAGCAAGGATTTCTCCCTGCAACCAGGTTTTTAGAAGCAAGTCAATATCACTTCACCACAGACCCAGTTATTGAAATAATTACACTTGAAAGCAAAATGCAACCAACCTCCTAAGGATGATGGATTGTAAAGAGGGGAAAATCTGAGTTCCTGATGACATGTTGAGCCCTCGCACTGAGCCTTAGACTTCCCACCTCCAAAACTTCTTGTTATGCCAGACAGTTAAAGGTCTTTACTGTTTAATCCAGTGTAAGTCAGGTTTGCTGTTACTTGCATCCCAAAGCATTCCTAACTGGCACAGCATATCATTTTATTTTTCTCAAGCCCCTTCATGAGTGACTGTTATCATTCCCTTTACATGCTTAAGGAAACCATCCAAGGTCATGCAGCCAATGAAGTTGAGACTGGAGCTTGGGCTTTTCCATTGCAACTCCTCTGAATCCACGCTAGGACAATGCACTGCAGTGGACATAAGCCCCTGTCTCTCTCCACTAAGTCTTTACACATATTGACAACTGAGGGCTGTTTTTAGCTACCAAGCACTACAAGGCGCTGAATTGCAGCTCCTGCTCCCAAATCCATGCCACTGGCATGACAATGTCAGTGCAGTGGTTTTGCAGTTCTTATGTGAGTTCCACAGGACCCACGGGCATTTTGCATCCTTGCCTTCAGGGTCTTAACGTCTGTCTCCCTTCTTCGGACATTCTTGCATAATAGCTCCCCTTAGACTTTCATTATGTCGTTGCATCCATGCATGCTTGCAATATTTAAAAGAGTGGTTATGAAAATCATGTAATAATATTAGGATGTTATATGTTAAGTGAAAAAGGATACAAATTGCATGCACAGAGATATGAGGAAATATATATGCATATAAAAATGAAAGAAAAGCACTAGAATGTTTGCTGTGATTGTGGTGATGTGGGTAATGTTTGCTTTTTTTATTTTCCAAATTTTCTGTTATGTATTTACAATAGAAAAAATAGGTTAAAACTAAATATATATATTCTTGTTTATCTGGCCTTTTCCTGTGAGGCTTCAGAGCAGAGTGATTAAAATCATGAACTCTGGAGTTAGACTGCCTGGGTTCAGATCTCAAGCCTGCCACTTAATAGCTGTATGGCCCTCAGCAAGTTCATTAAGTATTTCTGTATCTCAGGTTTCCCCACCTGTAAAATGGGGATAATAAGAGCAACTGCCACATAGGGCACTGAGGATTAAACAAGTTAACATTTGTAAAGCATTTACAATGTGCCTAGCACAGTAAATGCTAGGTGAGTGTTTGTTAAATATAGGCTATTTCATTGAGCTTTCCCCAGTGGGGACATCTTGGAAGGGGCTTGGATGCAGAAGTGGGGCAAACCTCTGTGTAGCCCAGAGGGAGCCAACTGGTAGATGATGCAAAAGATGGATTTGTGTTCACTATAATAAAGACCCTCCTAACCTCTAAAGCTGTCTTGTGGTCAAGCAGTTTGGTGGTGAACTCCTTAACAATTCAGTACTGGATGGCTGTCTGTCATAGATCCCCTTTGATGCTTTACAATTCATCAAGCATCTACCCATAAGACCACTGGAAGAGAAGGGAAGATGAACCAAGCTCCACGACATAGAAACATCCCCAACAAGTCTTCCTCTACTTAAATAGGATGAAGTCCTCTAGTGGCCAGGAGGTGACACTACAACTCCTTACCTGTCACAAATACTGGAAGTCCTACTGCTACTGGTGACCGACACTTAGCTGGGTTTGTCTTTGCCTAGTATGCCAGGAGAGAATGCAGGGCTCCTTTTATCCTTTGCTGAGGCTGAAAGAGCCAAAACACATCTCCTAAGACTAAATATGAGTGTGCTTGTTGCATAAGCCCCCTTTACAGAGCAGATATCTAGAAAGGAGGTCCCTTCCCTGGGCACATCAGATTGTGTGTATACCTTATGTCTGCTTAGAGACGGGGTTTCTAAAAAGAACTTGATAGAGATGCGTGGGGCTTTAATCTCAATCCTTTTATTCAACCCCTTAGTTCTACAGATGGGGAAAATCCCAATAGCCTTGCAACAACTCTTGGAGCAGAGTGGGTGGATAATAAATCTTTTCTGAAGGTTCATTTTCATTTTTATCCTTGCCATCACTTTAGCAGTGCTCCCTCATCAAAATACTCCTATCTCATGCCTCATTAACTATTCTCTCTTACTCAACTTGGTATTGGTAAAATATCTATGAAAACAGGATGCCACATTGGGCAGATCTTCCTTTAGTTTTAGTTTTATCATAGGGCTTGGAGAAAGAGAAACAAGCAGGTAGAAGAAAGAAGAAACAGAAAAAAAAAAGAAAAAGAAGAATGTCTAGACAAGGGTCAGCAAACTTTCTGCAAAGGGCCAGATGATAAATGGTTTTAGGATTTGTACAGCCCACAAACCCAGCTGTGTCCCTGGTCTGTCATGCCCAAACAGCTCTGTACAAACCTTCTGTGACCCAAGCCCACTAGCCCCCTACCCCAGCCTCCCCAGGATGCCCTGTTTTTTTCACTGCCCATTCTCAGCAAGATTCTCCATTCCTGACCTCTTCTGCAATCTGCCCTTCATCTTCTTGCCCTTAGCTGAATCCCAGTTTTCCCCCGAGGGCACTGCTTCCTTTGCTGCCTGCTCACAGGGTGGCTGTTTTCTTTCTCAAACTCCTTGTGCCACTGGGCCCAGAGATGGAGGACATGACACGTCCACCTAGCCACATTTCAAGCCTGTATCTCACCTACTTCCCCAAAAAGGCTCATCACACCAGGCTACCACCGCCTCCATCCTGCAACCCTGTGCTCTCAGGTAACCCCAATAGGCACTGTTTTCTAAGCACCTGATACCTTTTAACCCATTTACACCCCACAAAATCACAAGATCATCATCCTCATTTCACAAATGAGGACACCGAGGCATGGAGAGGTCAAGTCATTCACCAAAGATCAGATGGATAAGATTCAAACTCAGTGAGTGGGCACCAAAACCCAGCCTTGTAACCCCCTCTAGCACTCGCCCCTAGAGACAGCTGTGTCACCCACTGTGCCGGTTTGGATGTATTATGTCCCGCAGAATGCCATATTCTTTGGTGCAATCTTGTGGGAGCAGACCAGATGTATTAGTGTTAATTAGTTTGGAAACTTTTGATTATTTCCATGGAGATGTGACCCAACCAACTGTAAGCCTTTGATTAGGGTGTGACCTCTTGATTGAATGTTTCCATGGAAATGTGTCCCCACCCATTCAGCATGGGTCTTTGATTTAATCACTGGAGTCCTATACAAGAACTCAGACAGAAGGAGCTCACTGCTGCAGCCAGGAGAGACATTTTGGAGATGGCCATTGAAAGCAGACTTTTGCTACTCCAGAGTTTGCCTGAGAGAAACTAAGAGAACACCCCCAGATGCCTAGAGAGAAATGTCCTGGGAGAAAGCCATTTTAAAACACAACCTGGGAACAAAGGAGGAAGACACCAGCCACATGCCTTCGCAGACAACAGAGGTGTTCCAGACACCATTGGCCATTCTTCTGTGAAGGTACCCTATTGTGTTGACGCCTTAGCTTGGACCCTTTATGGCCTTAAGACTGTAACTTTGCAACCAAAGAAACACCCTTTTTAAAAGCCATTCCATTTCTGGTATCTGGCAAATGGCACCATTAGCAAACCAGAACACCCACCCGCCCCACTCTTGAAAGATTTTAGCCCCTGCCTCACTGTCTTGCTTTCCAAAAACTACTCCTATCATCGTGCTTAGTGATTTTAATTCCATGAAGACAATTCTCCCAATATCCTTCCCTCTCAGTTTCCCAACCTCCTTGCCTCTAATTATCCTGTTCTTTACCCTGCACCCTTGGTCAGACACTTAGACTATGTCATGGGCAATCACTGCATCCTCTGCATAATCCCAATTTCAAACATGCAGCAAAGACCACTATCTTATCTCCCCCACTTATGCCCTCCATTAACCTGTCTCTTAATCTTACAGACCCATTAGGACCTCCATTCATTGACCCAGTCACCAACCCCCCTCCCACCCCGCAGCCTGGTGACATTTCAAGCTCTGTCACTCCCTCTCATACATCCTCAACCACAATGCCCTTATTTCTTTCTTCATTCTTGCCTGGCAAAAACCCAGCCCTCGTTAAACCCGACTTTCCACCTACTCTGCACCTGCCTCAAGCAGCTGAACATGGCTGCAAAAATACACCCTTAAGCAACCTCACCTGGGCTCTGGGCCTGCTTGGCAGTCCTACCTGTCCAGTCGGGTCCTTTCCCTCTCACCTGGAAAACTATTCTCTGCACCTTCTCCTCTAATCTCAAACTTCCAAGTTTCTTCCCCCATCCTCACTCTCAGTGATCGGTGACATTGCTAGTTTATTAAAACAGAAGTCAGAAGAGGACTTGACATATTCCCACCCCCACCCTCACCCCAGGGATTCTACTCACCTGCCTTCACCTGTTCCTATACACTTCTTTTCCTTCTGTCGTTGTCTGGGCTCCCTGCAAAGGCCAGCTGCTCCCCTGAAGCCCTAGAGCCATCACCTCTCACCTGCTCAAGGAAAATGCTCCAGCAGTTAAACCCCCTGGCTCCTGCACGGTCAGGCCACTCTGCTTGCTCTTTCCCATCATCTTATCCACATGCTGTCATTTCTCCTGTCTAAAAATATACATCCTTTAATGGCTTTGACCCCACAACCTCTTCCAGCTACATCTGCATGTCTTTGTTCTCTTTCATAGAGTAGATTTTCTTTAAAAAGTCACGTAAACTCAAGCTGTCCGCTTTCTCTCTTCCCATTCTCTCTTCCACCCCTGTCACCAGGCTCTCAGTCCCACCGTTCTATTGAAACTGCAGCCGCCAAGGCCAAGAACAGCCTCCATGTTGCTAAATCCGGTAGTTAGTGCTCAGACATCATCATCCTGAACTACCGTTGTCATCTAACACCGACAATGACCACTCCCTTGAAATACAGCATGATCCAAAAGGACTTGATACCTTCAAAACTATATTTCTCAGTAACTAGACTGTGTATAAATAGGTAGTCCAAACTCAGCCTCAAAGGAGCTATTACAGTTATTTCTGTCTTAAGCATGCCGAGAATGCGCCTCTCCTGTCACATGGCACGTGTCCATCCTGGAAGGTATTTACCCCAGACCTGGGATCATGGGTGGATGATCAAAATGGCAGCCCCGACACATTTCTTATCCTACCACAAAAGAACACAAGGTCATTCCGAGGAATTAAAAGGCAGGAAACGTAGCAGCAACGGAGGAAATGCCTTCCGAAGCATCATAGAATCAACATTATGTGATGGCCTGTGGCGTCTGTTACAGCTTCACGTTCTAAAGGCCCGATTTCAGATGACGTATGACTGCTGACGCCAGTGCAGTTACACAAGGCGGGCAGTTATTTGGAGAAACCAAACATCAGGCTTCAGTTCCCACCACCGGGAGGTGAAGGACTTCCCCAGAGTTCCAGGCCAGGCTGCCAGCCTGGAGCCACTACTTCCTGCTAGTCCACAGAGAAATCCCTGCAGGGCCAGCTCAAATATCTCTTCTCCCAGAGGCCTCCCCAGACCCCCAAGACGGAAGCGAACTTGGTCTTCTGAGCACCTATCATGCTGAGGAGATGGTATGGAGCAGTGCCTAGGAGGGTGGACTTGGGAGCCTGGGTTCAAATCCCTCCTTTTCCACTTAATATCTGGGTACCCAAGAACAAATAATCTAACCTCTCTTGGTTCAGCTTCCTCACTATAAAACATGGATAGTAACAAAACCTACCTCTCAGGGGTGCTGTAACAATGAGTTAGCATATGCAAAACACTAGGGGCCCAGTCAGACAAGAAGGAAGCACCATGCTACTGTGTCCTATTATTATTATTATCATTTAATTTCTCTTAAGACAAAGATTTCAACCTCTTTTGTAAGACAATAGCCATAACACATCTTGTCTTCCCTTCTGGAGGCATCTTATGAAAAGCAATCATTGAACCAAGTCTATTTTGCTCTCAGCACTGTATGGCTCACACAGAGTAAGTAATCAATAAATATTTCCTTGATGAACATGCAGGTGCAATACCAAGAAAATGGCATGACATGATCATAGAAGAAAAATAGTTATCTTGACACGAATGATGTTCAGCAGCCCCTTCCCCTAAGGAACTTGGCCTGTGACAACATCTGCATTCAGCCGTGGCAGGTCTGTGCCAGTTTTTCCAGGCTTCCATGCTTCTTGCATTTTTTAACACTCTTCCCCATCACCCTCTCTTTCCAACACACATAAAGGAGACAGGTCACATGGAAGCCAGAGAGTAGAAGCTAGAAATTTACAGTCAATTGAATAAAAGAGACACTTCAAAGCAAAGCAGAGAGACCTGCTCTCTGCTGCTTTATCAGCACCATAGCTTTGGAAAGCTGATCCGAGTCTCTGAGCCTCTATATTCCTCATTTGGTAAATGAGACTAAAATATCAACCTTGGGTTGGGGCAGGGGTGGAGGAAGGGTTTAACCAGTGTGCAAATGAGTGCAGGGCTCACAGCAGCCGTTCCACCAGCCCTGGGTTCTGTGAGCTGTGCCCTGCCGCTCTGAGCTCACTGGGAGCTTCTGGGTCTGAAGCGAAGTATCTGTCTAAAATTGCAAAGGCCTCGAGGGCAGAGGGAGTGGCTTGTTTAGATTCAACTCATCGGTGTACTTTCCCTGAGAGCCTGGTACACACAGCCATGGGCATATCACAGTTCCTCTGTAAATAGCTCATAAGAGCTGTGAAACCGTCTGCCTCTTTGGGGAGGGGCAAGCATAAGCAACTCAGCAATGGAATTGGGACTAGAACCCAAGTTTTCTGCCTTCAAGTCTAGAGTGTGTTCCTAAGTCGTGGGTCTCAGAGCCATTGGCCATTCACAAAGCGACAAGAAATGTCTGAATCTGCCAGTGTCCCCATCCGGTTGGGCTTGAATGACTAGCTTTCCTAGATGCAAACAAAATAAAAGGAATGTTCATCAATAATGTGAAATGTAAAAACAAAATCAAGAAAACACTGCAGTTTCTCCCTCTCATCAGCAACTAGGAAAAAAACAAAAAAGGAAGGTAAAGAGGAGGCACAGCAAAGGCAAAAAAGAAAAAGAGCAATCGAAGCAGGGAAAGGGAGCCAAAAAGGAACAAGAAGATTCTCTGAGAATTACGGTAATAAGACCCCAAAACGAAAAGACTAAAGAAATAGACAGCTGGGGCATGAGTGCCAAAGGGAGAAAGGATGGGAGAGAAAAGTACTTCAAGGAACCACAGCCAGCGAGTCAAGTAACCGGAAGCCCTCAGAGTATTCAGAGGCTCCAAATCAGAAGCTGCCTACAGGAAGCCAGAGACACAAATCGTGGCTCAATTATGACAACTCAGGAGAGGAAGGGTTGGTTGTCAATTCAGACTCAAGAAGACAAAGTCTTAATCTGGCATTGCCAGGAAATAGAAGAGACAGAATTTAAGGAAATGGTAACACCTGGAGAGACAGAGTGCAGACCTGGCCGGGCCTCTGGCCTGGGGTCTGAGCAGGGGAACCGGAAGCATTTCAGCAAGCCAGAGCAAGGGGCTTCCCCAATTCGGGTTAGTTAAAGTGCACCTGTCCTCAGGCAGTGACAAGCTAAGGGGGCAAAGGGAGTGTGTCCATTCCAACTCCATGCCATCTAGCATCCCCAGCGGAGGCGGACTATACTGGACTGCCCGACATGCATTCTCCATCTCTTGGTAATAGCCCCGGACTTTTGCTCCAGCAGCCATCCCTCCCCAGACCTTCCCAAGGTCACCTGGGGAAGCAGACGCCACCCATGGGCTCTGTGGGTAGGATGTGTGAGTTGGGTCAAAGCTAATTTGTATAATCCTACTGCCCTGGCCACAGGACTGGGTTCAAGGTTGGTTCATGTTCCCTAAATTGGTCCAATAAGAGCAAAACCCAGGATTTTGTTTAATAGTTTGTGCTGCTTTGAATCTATTAATCCACCAGAAAAGCCATGCTCTTTTATTCTGGTCATGTTGCTGCAGACTTATTGTGGGTGGGATCTTTTGAATAGGTTGTTTCCATGGAGATGTGACCCACCCAACTGTGGGTGAGACTTTTTGATTAGATGATTTCCATGGAAATGTGACCCCTGCCCATTCAAGGTGGGTCTTGATTAGTTTACTGGAGTATTTAAGAGAGCTCAGGGGCCAACTCAGACAAAGATGATTGGAGATGCAGGCAGAAAGACATTTGAAGATGCTAAGCTAAGAGATGAAGTCCAGAGTTTGCCCAGAGAAGCTAAGAGAGGATCCCCAGATGCTTAGTCAGAAATGCCCTGGGAGAACAAGCAAGGATGCACAGGAACTGAGAGAGAGAAGCTAAGAAAGACAGAAGCCCAGAGACATTTTGGCAAAAGCCATTTTGAAACCAGAACCCAGGAGCACAGGACCAGCAAACGCCAGCCATGGGCCTTCCCAGCTGATAGAGGTGTTCCAGACACCACTGGCCTTTCTTCAGTGAAGGTGTCCTCTTGCTGATGCCTTAGTATGGGCACTTTTATGGCCTTAGAACTTTACATTTGCAACCTAATAAATCCCCTTTATAAAAGCTTATCCATTTCTGGTATTTTGCATAATGGCAGCTTTAGCAAACCCATACACAGTTGAAGAAAGGAATATTCTCTTCCTTGTTGGATATGAATGAAAGAGTATGTAACCCAGGTAACCATCTTGTGACAAAGAGGAGAGAACCTGGATGAGATTGGAGCCAAGGCAGAGGAAGCAGAGCTGAGATTTATCTAGGTTACATTGTTTTCAAACGCTTACATGCTCTGAGTCAAGCTGCCCCTGAAGGCCTCTGAGTCTGGGAACCAACAAATTCCCTTTTATGATCAGTCCATTTGGGGGAGTGTTCTGTCATAGGCAATGGAATGATTCCTAATACAGTGTCACTGATTTCATGCACGATTATCTTACTTTATACAATAATCACCATAGCAGTAATAATAAATGTAAAAATAAAGGTAAGTGCTAGAGTAAGCACATGTGGGAAACAAATTCAAGCATGTTGAATAATTTAAATTCCTCAGGGGGTTCCCACACACCTATTAGAACAGCTGGAAGTTTTTAAACTGACCATACCAAATGATGGGAGGGTGTGGAGGAACCAGAAATTCTACACACAACGAGGTCTGAGCTATGCATAACCATCCTGGAAGTGGGACACGACGGGCACCCCAGGATCCCAGAGGTGAGAGGGACTCCATGTAACATACGGTGAAGTAGGAATAATCATAATGAGAATAACATTTGCCTCGACTTGGTCCTAAACCCACCACCCCACCCCACTTCCAATCACCAACACCAACACCCACCCCATCATCCACTGCACAGGAGCAGGGAAGGGAAAGGAAAGGGTCCCAAACCAAAGGCAGCTCATCCCAGGGCAAGCAGCTTCCTGTCTGGCATTGCCTGGCTCGAAAAGAGAAACAGGGCCCCCACATCTCCACCAACACAAATCTGATACAGAACCTCAGAACCCCACAGCTGCCTGGATCCCATTTTGCAACTCTGTGTTCCTCACAGCCTGCCCCCTCCTTTAAGGGGCCTGGGTGAGTCGCTAACCTGAGGCTGAGCCATGAGCTCCCGAGGCCTCCTGCTCCAGTCCCTACACCCAGAAGCTTCCAGGGCCTCTCCCACTGGAGCTGCAGACCGACCAGTGCCCTGCAGTGGGTGGCCATGTCACTTGTCACCTCTCACAGGACGGGACTCCTTCACTACAGTGGCTCACATCTTACTGATGTTACAGTTTCAGACGCAGGGATTCAAAACCCATCTTGATTTCAGTGGCTGAGAGATTTCAGATAGAGTCGAGAGGTCATCCTGGAGGTTACTCTTATGCAAGCTTTAGCCAGATATTGCCAACTGTCATAGTATGCCAAGCCCCAACCAGCTGCATTCCTGAAAATCCTGTGGAGTGCCCTGGGCTCTAAGTCTCTATAAAAGTTTTTCTTAGTAAGTTTTTTTTTTCCAGAAACTTAAGGCCCCCAGATTGTCCTATGCCAGCTAAGCCCTGAAACCCAGAGGTACCAGTCTCTCCAAGAACATCAACCAGTTTCATTCCTCTGCCCCAGAAGGTCAACACCCCTTTCCAGCATGAAGAAGTTAAAATGGTCATTGCCCAGATATCCCTGAAGACTGAGAGAAAGATCAAATGAGAGGAGGAGGTGTAATTGAGAAATTAGGATTTGACAAATGACTGTGACTACTGACTCATTATATAGAAATTTCTTTTTAGTGTCTAGTGTTTTCGAATAGCCATAAGGAAATACCTGAAATTGTTGAACTGTAAACCAGTAGCCTGGATCTTTGATAATGATTGTATAACTGTGTAGCAAAAAAAAAGTTGGTTGCCTGTGTTTGTTTGTATGGATCTACTTCTGATTGTTCTGTTCTGTTCCACTGATCTATATATTATCTCTGACAATACTACACTGTCTTAGTTAACCTACCGCTATTGTAAGTCTTTAAATTGGGTAGAGTGCGATCAATGCTAGTGGTCAATAAGTAGGGGTGGTGTGAATAGTATGGGATGTGGGGTTTTCTTGTTTCTTTTTATATCTTTTTCTGGAGTAATACAAATGTTCTAAAAATGATCACAGTGATAAATACACAAACGTGATGATACTGTGAGCCACTGACGCACTTTGGATGGATTATATGGTATGTGAATATATCTCAAAGTTACATTAAAAACCCATCTTGACAAGGTTACTTTCTTGCACGTGCAAGTATATACTCTTTCCTCAGAAAGCTAAGGAGGTAACGGGTATGGACTTTCTGTCTTGGGTGATGAAAAAGTTTTGGTGTGGATGGTAGCAATGGTGATGCAACATTGTAAGCGTAATTAATGCCACTTAAAAATAGTTAAATGTCAAATTTTATGTTATATGGATGTTATCACAATAAAATTTAAATTTAAAAAAAAAGTAAGTAGGAGCCAAAAATTCATTGTTCCCTCAAATCACCTCAGAAAACAAGAAACCAAAAAAGTCCAAATGAAAAGATGGATTAAAAGCCATTGCTTTGAATTGGGCCAAAGGGTAAAGGTTGAAACTGACTGTGTGTTAAAACTTCAACTTCCATGTGAGACCAAGGGAAGAAATGTTTATTTGGTGTAGGATCTATATTTTCTAAACAATGTAACTTCTACAGTCAGTTTGTTCAAACACCACAGTTACATGGAACTTTGAATAGGAAGTGAGATATGGTAGGTTAGTAAAGGTTAGAGTGAAATAGCAGCACATCCCAAAGTAATTTGGGCAGAGAATAAAAATATATATTCAGGGCCTCCCTGAGGAGCTGGGGGGGAATGCAGAGATGTTGGACTTCCTCACCTGGATTGTTGCTGATGTTCTCACAAACACTGGGGACTGACAGCTTGACATGCTGAGCCCTCTGTCTTGGGGCTTGCCCCATGAAGCTTCTTACTGCAAAGGAGAGGCTAAACCTGCTTATTATTGTGCCTAAGAGTCTCCCCCTGAGTACCTCTTTGTTGCTCAGATGTGGCCCTCTCTCTGTCTCTAACTAAGCCACCTCAGCAGGTGAACTCACTGCCCTCCCCGCTACGTGGGACCTGATTCCCAGGGGTGTGGATCTCCCTGTCAATGCAGGATATGACTCCCGGGGATGAATCTGGACCCGGCATCATGGGATTGAGAACATCTTCTTTACCAAAAGGGGAATGAGAAATGAAACCAAATAAAGTTTCAGTGGCTGAGACATTTCAAATGGAGCCGAGAGGTCACTCTGGTGGAGATTCTTACGTACTATACAGATAACACCTCTTAGGTTATAATATATTGGAATAGCTAGAAGTAGATATCTGACACTACCAAACTCCACCCCAGTAGCCTTGACCCTTGAAGAGGACTGTATAACAATGTAGCTTACAAGGGATGACAGGGTGATTGTGAAAACCCTGTGGATCATAATCCCTTTATCCAGTGTATGGATGGATGTGTAGAAAAATTGGGACAAAAACTAAATGAAAGATAAGGTGGGATGGGGGGGATGATTTGGGTGTTCTTTTTTATTTTTATTTATTATTCGTGTTCAGGTTCTTTCTGGTGTAAGGAAAATGTTCAAAAATAGATTGGGGTGATGAAATGCACAACTATATGATGGTGCTGTGAAAGTTGATTATTCACCATGGATAATTGTATGGTATGTGACTATATCTCAATGAAACTGAATTTTAAAAAACAAGCCATTGCTTTGGCATGCAAGGTTACAGATAGATCAGTAGTAGTGTGTGTGTGTGTGTGTGTGTGTGTGTGTGCGCGCGTGCATGCATTCCTGTAACCCACTGTTTCGGTTTGCTAAAGCTACCTGCATGCAATATACGAGAATTGGGTTGGCTTTTTCAATGGACATTTATTAACAGTTCTGAGGCCATGAAAGTGTCCAGATTAAGGCATCAAGAGGTAGACACATTCTCTGAGAGAGGTTGATGGCATCCAGGGTTCCTGTCACATGGGAAGGCACCTGGCGACATCAGCTGTCCTTCTTCTTGTGCGTTCTGGTTCTAAAAATGACTTTTTCCCAGGGCATTTTCTTCCTTAATGTCTCTGAGCTCTCTCCAAAATGTCTCTGCCTTTTATCCTCTCATAGAGGACTCTAGCAAGGGGATTAAGATCCACCTTGAATGGATGGGGTCACATCTCCATGGAAACAACAATCAAAAGGTCCCACCCACAGTAGATCTGCCCCAACAAGATTGGATTAAAAGAACACAGGCTTTTCTGGGGTACATAATAGCTCCAAACTAGCACACCCATTAACCTGGTTAACTTTCTATGGGTCTCTGAACCTGGCCAGTGAGGGCCCCAGAGGCTGCGAACCTGGCCACCTCCAATGGATGAGCAAGCATCACCTGCAAGAAGACACAAGGGAACCTTCTGGAGTGAAGGACATACTCTCTGTCTTGATCTGGGTAGTGGTTCCACAGGTGTAAACATGGGTAAGACTTCATCATGTGGCACACTTAAGATCCGTGCACTTTCTGCATGAATGTCACACCTCAACTGTAAAAATGGAGGAAGTACAATCAGCCCCATTGACACTCAGAGAGTTTTAAATTCCTGTTTCAGCTGAGAGGCACAGCCACATCCAGGGAGACTTTGCTAGGCAGTGTGGCAGATCCTGGATCTGTGAATCCAGAGGCCAGGAAAAAAAAAAAAAAGACCCTCTTGTAAAGCAGTAAAGCAGGCTGCACATCTCCTTCTCTCCTAAGCTGGTAAATCCAGTTCTGCACAGGGTGAGGATGGTCTCCAGCCTGCCAAATAGGGCCATAGCTGCTGACCTCTCTTTGCAAGGGCAGCTCAACAAGCCAACCAACAGCCTGGGTGACTTGGAGCCAGTGTCCTTCCAAAATCCACACTGGCCCCTGGGTGCCTGCAGAAAACACCCCAGTTACCTTGTCTATAAAAAGCCACTAGCTCAGAAAGCGTGCCTGGAACCAGAAAGGACAAAACTTCCCAAATCAAATGATGGATGTAATCCCACCTGGCACCAGAGAGTGCAGAGATGAGCTGTCCCACCCTGAGCCAGAATAAATACAGATGCCCATGACACCAGCTCTCCACCCTCTGTGTGCACTTGCCTGGCCCTCCTCCCGCCGGGTGCATTGGGACATGTTGTGACAAAGATCTCGCATTCTGTACAATAACACCCACAGTCTTTGGTTGGGGAAGGCGGGAATTTCCCTAGACTGTGGATTTTAGAGTTTATAGCATCTTTTGAGGTCATCTCAACTAAACTCTTTATTTTCCCAGAAGAAAAAAAAAAAAAACTGTAGGGAGGAAATGGGGAGGCTCATTGATTTATAGTGTTAAATAGCCCTGGCTTTGACACTTACGAGTTGTATGATCTTAAACAAGTTGAGTTATTGTCGTTGGGCAGTAGTTTGCTCACCTGTAAAATAGGGATAATACCAACTCCTTAGGGTTATTGTGAGGATTAAATAAGATTAAATAGTATACGTCAATAGCCTGACACATGCCTTTGTAACTGTCGTAGGTAACTTTCATCATCACCATCATCATCATCATCATCGACAACGACATCATCGTGAAGCAAAGTAAATTTGGGGACATGAAGGGTTTGTCCCAAATTGCACAGCGGTGGCTTGTGGCAAAACAAACTCTCCCACACCAGTGGGTTTTTCCATTTCATCACCTCCAAACAGCACTATTGCTTGGGCCTAAAAATTTACAGCACTTCATGGAAAATATTTGGAATTATATGGCTTTTCCACATTTCTGAACTGGGAGTCCAGCATAAAGTCCAAAAAAGCCCAGAAACAAACTTTTGAGAGTTAAGAAATCGAAACCAAATCATGTGAGTTTCTTTGCTCTCTCCCTCTGCATCTGAGCCCTGGGATTCTCTGGGTGACACTTGTCATTCGCTGTCAAGGAGGGACAAGATGGAGCTAGAGGAGGCCCAGAGAGGCAACCCAGAGGAATGGACACCCAGGAACTCCCCAGGAGGATTGCTGAACTTCTAGAAATCCAAAGACTGAAAGGAGATTTAAGATGAAATTGTGAAGGCAATGGATAATAATAATCATAACATTTACTGAGCACTCCATACCCCATTTTAAGCACCATACATCCATGGCCTGTTTTTAACCCACAAACTAGAACAATATTTTAACCTTCCAATATTGCATTATTATTGTCAACAATGAAATAGGCATATTGTTACGCACAGTATGAGGAAGATGACGCAAAGAGAGCTTTACAAACTCACTCACACCCCAAGGAAGTCTTTCCCCTTCTCACCCCTAAGATCTAGCCATACCAGGATGCTAACTCATCCCCCAAAAATGTCTGAACTGCTGGAATTTCCAGGTTATCTTGCCATCTGAAATGCATTTCCTCCATCTCTGTTTATTATAGTTCTATTCATCCTTCTAGACTTAGCGGGAATGTTATCTCTTCAGACTTTCCCAGGCATAATTATCCATTTCTCCTTCTGACTCATTTGTCTGGGAGTTCAGCATTTACACTGTTATTGTTAAGCATGAGTGTGCATGTGTTTGCCCACGTGGGCTTCTACACTAGGAATTGAGCTCAAGAAGTGTCAGACCTGTGTTTCGTTTGTCTTTATAGCCCCTGGTATAGTATGGTTTGGCTACATAAAAGATACTTAATAAAGGTTTGTTGGAATTTTTTTTTAATGCCCACGGTCACACAGCTTTCCCTTGGAGGGAGTTCACTATGAATGTAGACTTGTTGCTCAAATGCAAGAGCCCACTTAATCCTTTACAGAAATTATCTCCAAAGTCATTGATGGTTAAAATATACACAGGTTGGGGACTGACAGCTTGATGTGCCAAGCCCTCAGTTTTGGGGCTTGCCCCTTCATAGGGGAGAGGCTGAACCTGCTTATAATTGTGCCGGAGAGTCTCCCCCTGAGTGCGTCTTTGTTGCTCAGATGTGGCCTCTCTCTCTCTAGCTAAGCCAGCTTGGCAGGTGCTCTCACTGTCCTTCCCCCTACGTGGGATCTGAATCCCAGGGGTTTAAATCTCCCTGGCAATGCAGGATATAACTCCCGGGGATGAATCTGGACCCAGCATCGTGGGATTGAGAACATCTTCTTGACCAAAAGGGGGGATGCAAAATGAAACGAATGAAATGAAGCTTCAGTGGCTGAGAGATTTCAAATGGAGTTGAGAGGTCACTCTGGTGGACATTCTTATGCACTATATAGATAACACTTAAGGTTTTAATATATTGGAATAGCTAGAAGTAAATACTTGAAACTACCAAACTCCAACCCAGTAGCCTTGACTCTTGAAGAAGACTATGTAACAATGTAGCTTACAAGGGGTGACAGGGTGATTGTGAAAACCCTGTGGATCGCACTCCCTTTATCCAGTGTATGAATGGATGAGTAGAAAAATTGGGACAAAACCTAAATGAAAAATAGGGTGGGATGGGGGGGTGATTTGGGTGTTCTTTTTTTATTTTTATTTTTTATTCTGATACTCTTTCTGGTGTAAGAAAAATGTTCAAAAATAGATTGGGGTGATGAATGCACAACTATAGTATGGTACTGTGAACAACTGATTGTACACCATGGATGATTGTATGGTATGTGAATGTATCTCAATAAAACTGAATTTAAAAAAAAATATATACACAGTTCACAGTTTCAAACTGTAAGTACACATCAAGAAATTTACTCTTATGAGTCTATTTGAACAAGTGGATAAAGAAACATACACAAGGGTGTTCATTACAGCTTTGTTTAAAATAGAAAAAAAAAAAAAAATGAGAGCATTCTAAATGGCCAACCACAGAGGACTGACTAAAGATATTTCAGTACACACCTAAAATGAAATGCTCTGTTATATTAAAAATAATTATGTGCATCTCTGTGTACAGACATGGAAAGCTACCCTGATGTATTCTTGAGCAGAAAATAAAGCAAGTTACAAACCTGCATCATTACTAGGATCTCATTTAGATAAACTTCTAGAACTATGAATGTCTGCATGTTTTAAGGGAAAGGTTTGGAAGCAGTCACCAAAATTAATAGCGGTTATCTCTGTATGAAGATAGTTCAGGTAATTTTTACCTTCTTTTTGTACATTTCTGTATTTGTCAACCTTTTTACTTTGAGAACATATTGTTTATATAATCTGCATGAAAAAAATAAATATATTTTCATCTTGGAAAAAAAATGTATGTAACCTCAATGTTCATGGATGATCATGCTCCAAACTGCTTCCTCAAGAGAGCTAGAGACACTTAAATGTAGACGTACTGTCCCCATTACAGAAACCCTAACTTCTCCATCTGGAAACTGGGCACAATGCAATTACTCTGCCTACCCCTTTTATTTTGAAAAATAAAAGGCACCAAATCGCTGCAAAACACAGATTATCTTGGTAATTTAATCTCTGTTTAATAACAATTTGCAACAAATTAGTAAGGCATGTTTCAGGAGTTGCAAACTCAAATGCCTTCCCAGTGCATGCAGATCAAAGAAACTGATAGAGCCTATGGAGTCCAGGCCCAATGGTTTTTCAAGGGAAAACTTGAAATCTACATTTTTATGTGAATTCTCCCAATTTTTAAATGTTGGTATCTAATTCAAGAAAGCATTCAAACACTGTGCTCCCAAAATCACACATTTGCAATTCCTGGTATGCATATTTCCCTAACTCAAGAGAACATTCAAAATTAGTTTATCTCTAGTCCATTGACATAGCTATATAGCATCATCCCAAGACATTTTTAAAAACCTGAAGTCTTCCTGAATTAAAAAGAAAATTCTAATTATGCACAGTCTAGCTTTAGAGTTAGGTGCATTACAGCATTATGGCTTTAAGTGATAGTTTTTAGATGACATAAAAAGCAATTCATTTTTAATCGGAATAGCCAATTAACCAGAATGCCCACATATCCTAATCATTCCAAATGACAGAAATCTGAACAATGTGTACATCACACTTACATAGGTATAAATATGTTCTTACATCTATTTAAAGATGAGTATGTGTCCTTAAATATATCTGTACACAACTATGTTTCAAAGCCAAAGAAAACACACTAGTCCTTTAAAAAAATGTCTGGTTCTTATTGTCAAACTCAGACTGAAAGATATTCACTAAACACAGTTGATTGGAATATTAATATCAAATATAAGATAAAACTTGACTGCTTCCAAATCATGCTGAGAAAGAGGAACATATTCCCGAAGCATTTATATAGGTATGGGTGGATAGAGTGTGGATGAATGGATTTGAGGAAAGCTTATAAAAATATATGCAATATAGTAAGGTAAAGAATGAAATAATAGATATAGTAAGGGAAGATGGAGCAGCAGGACATGTCAGGAAAAGTGAATGTGCAGAAACTGGTGCCTGCCCCACACCATCATGATCCACAGGTTCAGTTCAGCTCAGAGCTTCCCAGCAGCCAAAGCGAAAAGGATGCTATGTTAGTTATTCCCCAAAGTTTCATGATTTTAATCAACTATCTTTGCTCTCCTGGTGATGAAACTAAATGAAATAAACTCTCTCCTATGACTCCAAGCTAAAGATGACAGATCAACTAAAAATATTCTGAAGGAACTTAAAAAAATAGAAGGCCAAAAATCTAGCTATGTCCTTTATTCAACATCCTGAGACTGTATATACCCAGTTACAGAACTGTCCACTGACTTGAACATTTTTTACCCCAAGACAGGCTTTTATGCACACACACCAATCACCCATCTTCTTCAAAACTCCAATTTAAAAAAAAAAAAAAAAAATAGGAAAGAACTCAATCTTTAAACTAGGCCAGCCTTTAATAT
Source organism: Choloepus didactylus (assembly GCF_015220235.1). Taxonomy (NCBI): domain Eukaryota; kingdom Metazoa; phylum Chordata; class Mammalia; order Pilosa; family Megalonychidae; genus Choloepus; species Choloepus didactylus. Next base: position 99,027,393 of record NC_051319.1, read on the forward strand.
GTGCAGACAAAGAACAAACAGTCCCAAAATACTCCTGGCCACACCTTTTCACCTCCACGCAAACCATCTTTGGAAGGAGTTTTCATTCTGTTCAAGTTTGCACGTTCTTAGGACTCTGATGAAACCTCTTAGCTGCTTCTACCAAAACACAATGCTGCATCTCATCTGTCTAGGATTCAGGGAACTTGCCAGAGGGAAAGACGGCTCCAAACAAGAGCACGGTCTGGGAAGTTGAGGGCAGCAGTGCAAAGCCTCTTTCATGGAGATTTTTTTTTAAATCTTTGGTATCAGGAGTACCATGTGGATGAGGGGCCCTTGCTGATGAAAGAGAATTCTTTAAGCAGGAAAGAAAGGTGGCCAAGATTTAGACCTGTATGTTGGAGTCAAACATTCTCGGTGCATCTTCAAAATTTTTGTTCCATTTTCATGCCTCTCTTTTGAAACTGTTGTTTGTTTGTCTGCCCAGCCTTACACCTCTGCAGACTGAAACATGTCACCACTGGCCAGTTCCCAGCCCTGAATGCTGATTGTTCCAACTCAAATGAATATTTGACAACACTAGGCTGGTGAGAGGGGAGATAGGATTGAATAAGGATGAAGATGGAGCTGGTGAGAGTGGCGATGTTTTCTGTGAAACATATATGGATGAATTAAAATAATAGCATTTATTAGCAGTTAAATATGTGTATTAGGGCTCCAACAGGAGACACATATAAATATTAAGAGATTTATTATAGGAATTGGTTCACATGACCATGGGGATTTGCAAGCCTGAATTCCACAGGGCAGACTGCAAGCTGGAAACTTTGGAAAAGGTGATTCTGAAATCTATCACATCCCAATTCTGTAGGGCAGGAAACTCCCTGCAGAGCTGGGGTTTCCAGCTTCCATCAGAACTGGAAGCTCCAATGAAGGTGAAGTTGAATTCCCCAGGAGAAGTTGGCTGGCTGAAAAAGAGGCAGAAATTCTTCGTTCTGACTGCCAAATCCTCAGCACTGCTTTTTGACCCCTGATTGGATGAAGAGACTCCCCTCATGGCTGAGAACAACAGCTTTTGTTGATTGTAGATGCAATCAGCTGTAGATGCAATCAATTGACTATAGATGCTAATCCATCTATGAAATACCCTCATAGTAACAATCAGACTAGTGCTTGCTCAACCAAACAACTAGACGCCATAACCCAGTCAAATTGACATGTGAAATTAACCCAGGCAGTGGGCATATACCAACTCATTTAATTGTGTCTCCCTGCAGATACAGAAATAGACATGAAAATGTTAAATGATTTGCCAAGGCCACATACTAAGTGGTATAGCCAGAAAGTGAACCCTGCCAGTTTGGTTCCAGAACCTATGCTCCTAACCACTGCTACTCAGTGACTTCCCTTCCACTCTGAGTTGCTCCGACCTAAGTGAACTTAGTACAAGTTAAGTCTCTCCCGGCTATGACAGAAATGCACATTAAGTCTCATAACTGGGAAAGGGGTAGATCTTGAGGCAAGACTGAATCCAGGACCCAAAGGATTCATGGGAGCTCTTCATTTCTCTTTTCTGCTTCTCTCTGTGTGGCCCTCATTCTGTCCTCCAGGAGGCTTCTTCCATAGGGTGGGAGAGATGGCCATGGCTGGCCCCAAGGTCACATTGCTCCAAGAGGCAAGGGCAGATGCCCCCCACCAGTATCAGCAGGAAAGCCCTGGCCAGCTGGAGTCATGTGACCATCCCAGGGCTGTTAGTTGACTGTCCAGACCCAGGTCACATGTACGCACCTGCAGCTGGGGCTGGCTGGGTGGTGGGGGTGGCAGGGTTTGATACCAGGAGAAGGAAAGAGGGGACATGTAGAAAAGCATCAGCTTCCACGAATTCAAAGGTCCCCATCATTGCTAAAACTTGACCCAGACAAGCCAACGAGTTTTCCCACGGGGTCGCCACTAGCAGGGAGAGTTTGAGCCACAGGAAGCTACAAAAGAAGTTCTTCATGTACTAATTGATTCAAGAAGATCTCCAGCTGCAGAACACTCTATATTTCTGATACCTTTTGTGTTAGAAAGGGAGTGTTCTGGTTTGCTAATGCTGCCGTTATGTAAAATGGAAATCCTGAAATGGATTGGCTTTTATAAAGGGGGGTTATTTGGTTACAAAGTTACAGTCTTAAGGTCATAAAGTGTCCAAGGTAAGGCATCAACAATAGGGTAACTTCGTTGAAGGAAGGCTGCCGATGGCATCTGGAAAACCTATGTTAGCTACGAAGGCTCGTGGCTGGTGTCTGCTTGCTCCCAGGTTGCGTTTCAAAATGGCGTTCTCCAAAATGTCAGTGTCAGCTTTCAATGGCCATCTTCAAAACGTCTCTCTAAGCTGCAGCCAACGTCAGGGGTCTGCAACTCCAAGCATCTTTGAGCTAAGCCGGCTAGCATCTGGGCCTGTGTGGCTCTAAACATTTAATTTAAAGCATTTACTGAATCTCTTGAAAAAGGTACAATCACATCATGATCATGGATTCTTTACCAGATAGGCCTCACCTGCTGGTTCATATTTCTTTCTTTTTTTTTTTCTTTTTTTTAAAATTCATTTTTATTGTGATATATTCACATATCATACAATCATCTGTGGTGTACAATCAGTTGTTCACAGTACCATCATACAGTTGTGCATTCATCACCCCAATCTATTTTTTTGAACATTTTTTTATACCAGAAAAAGTAAAAATAAGAATAAGAAATAAAAGTAAAAAAGAACACCCAAATCTTCCCCCCATCCCACCCTATTTTTCATTTAGTTTTTTTGTCCTCATTTTTCTACTCATCCATCCATACACAAGGCTTTCACAATCACACTGTCACCGCTTGTAAGCTACATTGTTATACAATCGTGTTCAAGAGTCAAGGCAACTGAGTTGCAGCTTGATAGTTTCAGGTATTTACTTCTAGCTATTCTAGTACATTAAAATCTAAGAAGTGTTATCTATGTAGCATGCAAGAGTGCCCACCAGAGTGACCGCTCAACTCCATTTGGAATCTTTCAGCCACTGAAACTTTATTTTGTTTCATTTCACATCTCTCTTCTGGTCAAGATGTTCTCAATCCCACAATGTTGGGTCCAGATTCATCCTCGGGAGGCATATCCTGTGTTGCCAGGGAGATTTACACTCCTGGGAGTCAGGTCCCATGTAGTGGAGAGGGCAGTGAGTTCACCTGCCAAGTTGGGTTAGCTAGAGAGAGAGGGCCACATCTGAGCAACAAAGAGGCACTCAGGGGGAGACTCTTAGGCGCAATTATAAGCAGGTTCAGCCTCTCCTTTGCAGTAATGAGTTCCGTGAGGGCAAGACCCAAGAAAGAGGGCTCAGTATACCAAACCACTAGTTCTCAATGTTTGTGAGAATATCAGCAACAATCCAGTTGAGGAAGTTCAACACTTTTTGTGGCTCTTTTTAAGGTACTCCAGTAAAACTAATCAAGACCCATGCTGAATGGGCAGGGCCACATCTCCATGGAAATAGTCTCATCAAAGGTATTACCCACAGTTGGGTGGGGCACATCTCCATGGAAACACCTAATCCAAAGATTCCAACCTAATCAACACTAATACATCTGCCCCCACAAGACTGCATTAAAGAATATGGCTTTTTCTGGAGCACATAATATCCACAAACTAGCACAGGGAGGAAATACGAGTATACATTAAACTTTTACTGTGTTTGGAGAAAGATACTCTGGCAGGATGGATGCACAAAAAAACTAACACAGAAAACTAATATCACTTATTGGGAATGGGGAGAACAGGGTGAAGGGAGAATGAAATGGGTGTGGAACTTCTCACTGTCTACCTTTTTTATGTTGGTTACATTTTTAAATCACTTCAAAGTTTTACTATAACATCCATTTAAAACAATAAAATCCAAACATTATCCAGAGGAAAAAAGATTCGAAGGAAGCAGGCCAAAATGCCAACAGTGCCTATCTTTGGATGTTAAGCCTCAGTGTGTTTTTTTTTTCTTTGAACTTATTTTCTGAGTTTCCTAAAATGAACATAGATTATTTTCCTATATGAAAAGAAAATAAACTAAAAAATCTGAACAAGTTAAAATATTTTCAGAATCATTCTTTCTGCTCTGTATATGAATCAGTGGCACGATTATGAAGCAGAAAGAATGATTCTGAAAATAATCATATCAATTTATTTTTTATTCCCTGTAATTCGAGTTGCCCTCCAGCTCCCCATCTACCTGTTGCTTCAGAGAACCGTCACCAACAGCCTAAAACAAAGAACCAAGTGCTGAGCTTTGAATAACAAACAAGATTTGTCATGAAGCTGTACAAAATTAGTTTTGAAAGTCAGGCTTTGTTGAAACAAAAGGGATTTCTAGATTCCAAATGGCTTCCCTTGTGAAGACGAATGTATGGCGATTGGAATGTAGAAGTTACAGGTAGAGAAAAGATAGTATATTCCAGGTTTCCTCTCTACAGGAAGGAGAAAGCCCTTCTGATCTGCAGGGGTAGCTGAAGAGGCAGAGAGATTCAGCAGGGGCCTAAGAGGTGGGATGGTCCCATCCTCAGCCTGATCTCCAAAGGACCCTGCAACCTGGGATTCACCGAGGTGGGACAGGGAGGGGTCCAGCCAGAAACTAGAAACCACCTCGCAGAATTGTCTCCACAGCAATATAGGGTAGCCACAGCAAAGTGGAAATGTCCACCTGGCCTGGTTAGGCCAGAGGACCAAGCAGAAATAAATCTCCTAGATTCCCACTGTGCTAGTTTGGATATCTGATGTCCCACCAAAAGCCATATTCTTAATGCAGTCTTGTAGGGGCAGACTTATTAGTGTTGATTAGGTTGGTGCCTTTTGATTGTTTCCATGGAGATGTGACTAGTAACACCTTTGATTAGGGTGTGACCTGTTGATGGGATTGTTTCCATGGAGTTGTGGCCCCACCCATTCAACCTGGGTCTTGATTAGTTCGCTGGAGCTCTTTAAAGCTCCGAAACAGAAGGATCAGTGAGCAGCTGCAGCTGAGAGAGACATTGAAGATGGCCATTGGAAGCTGATGCTGACATTTTGGAGAATGCCATTTTGAAATGCAACCTGGGATCAGCAGACACCAGCCACGTGCCTTCCCAGCTAACAGAAGTTTTCCGGACACCAATGGCCATTCTCCAGTGAAGGTACCCAATTGTTGATGCATTACCTTGGACACTTTATGGCCTTAAGAATGTAACTGTGTAACCAAATAAACCCCTTTTATAAAAGCCAATCAATTTCTGGTGTTTTGCATTCTGGCAGCATTAGCAAACAGGAACACCCACACCCCATGGGTGACGTTCAGGAGAGCCCAATGTCCAGTGGATGGGACCAGAGCACCCCCAAACACAGGGACCTTGCCACCAGGGAAAATGGGGGGGCCACAGAGCTGAGTAGTGGGTGCTGGCACAACCCCTAGACCAAGAACCATGAGAAACCCCTGCAGGACACCCCCAAGGGGCCAGGGACCAGGTCAGATCAGCCACACCACAGCAGATACCACAGCACAAGTGCTGTCTGAGGTCCCCTACACCATGGAGTCATCAGCATCCTTGTCACTCAGATGCCCCAGGGGGGAAAGAAGGAGAAAGAGGAGGGGAAGGAACCCTCAAAGACTGAGTATATTCCCCAAAGAGACTGTTCTAACTCAGAAGCACTGTAACTGATGCATTTGAGGTTTTTCCACCATTTTTATTTTTTGCTTCTCTGAATTGTCGTGGACCCATTTTCAACCAAATCAAGAAGACATCCATAAATATAAGACATTGCAGAAAATGACCTAAATTGGTCAAAGCCGTTCACAAGCCTAGAATCCCAGGCTGGAATTCCAGCTGTCTTGAAGGACATTCAGCTTCTTAGGAGTCCCGGGAGCCCTGCAGGAGCTTGGGGAGCACGAATACTCTCTTGAGATGTGGCATGAGCTCCAGGAGCCACGTTAAATGCGATTCTGGTCTTTTTCTCACTAAAGAGTGAGTTCCAGCCCAACAGCTTGGAGATCTTCCTGCTTTTTTTCCATTTTTAAAAGAGCAGATGTTCTCTTGAGAATGAGATATTTAGCGACCCAAACACATTAGAGGAGCGGAGGAATGGAAATAAGCGAGCAGCTGCCTGCCACAGTGGTGGTGCCCAGAGAAATTGCGTTAGCTGAAGGGGAAGCATCCGGCCTGGGTGAGGTCTGCTCAGCTTGGCATCCTTCCTTGGACTGAACGGATGATGAATATGACCGCCTTTGTTCTGGTTCTCAATGTGAAGGAAGGCTTGTGGGGTTATTTGTCTAGTTTGTTGACTCTCACAAAAGACATTCATAAATTTTTTCTCGGTGCCGGGGATGCTTACCGGTGTCAAAGTGGAATCTTTACAGACAGTTGCTCCATGTTAAAACAAGCCACTTGGATGCATCTATAAATAATTGTCTGGACTTCGTTTAACTAACAAATGGCTTTTTCTCTCTCTCTCCTCTCTTTTAAAATCAGCTCTAAAATGATTTCATAAACAACAAGAGGAATTTCCCATTAATATTAAAGGGTGTCTGGGTTGGTCTTTTTAATAGAACTTTCCAGAGGGAACAAGCAGTCCTTCCATCTTGTCCATGTGAAGCCTGTTCCCTTTTCAGAACAAGACATTTGGCAGCCCAGCCTCCCTAAGACCAGACATAGCTTCCCTTCTCCATCATCCTATGTCCATCTCTTTCACTGCATTGGCCAAAAAGGAGGAGTCCAGTGAGGCAGCAGACAGCAGCAGCCCAAGCCAGTCAGGAGAATGTGGCATCATCCTGAGGCCTTCAGTGTTTCTACTCTGACCTCAGATCTTCAAAATTTTAATTCTCAGGCCACCACCCATCTCAGTTAGAAAGACAGTATCATGGCTGGGTCAGTTTAGCTGATATAACAGAGCGCTCTTTCTCCACCCCCCACAAATAAAAGTGGCTTAAATAAGACAGATAAAGACAGAAATTATTTCTATTCATATAAAAGAAATCCAAAGATAGACAGCCCTGGGTTGGTATGGTGGTTATACAGTACCACCTTCTGTCTTTGTACTTTACCATCCTTGGCATATCACCTCATGGCCCAAAATGACTGCTCAAATCCAGGCATCATGTATGTATTCCAAGTAGCCAGAAAGAGAAAGAGAATTACTTGGACTTACCACACAATTCTCCTTCTACTTTATTGATGGAATTTAGTCATACAACCTCACCTAGATGCAAGAAAGGCTGGGGCATTGGGTCTTTTAGCCAGGCAGCAGTGTCCCCAAACTAAAAAATAAATAAATAAATTAGTGTTATCTGAAAGGGAAGAAGGGACATTGAATGGCCAATAGCCATCTCAGCCACAATGACTGCACTTGATAACCTCACGTAGACTCTTCAGCTCATAAAATCCAAACTCTCACACAATCCTGCCACCATTCTATTTTTAAAGAGATTCCATTTTCACATCCCTTCTTTCTAAAACTCACTTTCTACATTCGCTTTTTCCTTCTCAGAGGTGGGATTCTGAGACGTTGGACCACCAGACTGAATTCAAGCTGAGTTCTCACCAGGTTGGGAGCCCCCCAACCTCCTCCCCCAACAAGCCGTCTTCTACATTCTTCAGAAACGGGGCATATAAATCATCCCAGGAGTTGCCCTGCAAGTAAAACTTGAAAGTAAAACTTGAGTCTTGCTTCATTGCTGCTTGACTCAGGGACCAGCACACATCTTCCAGCCCTTATGAACCCACACCAAGGAAGGTGCCAAAAGCCAGAGAGAAGGCAAAGCCACATTGACCGGGATTAACAGTGAGCCCCATTGTTGGAGGAAGCTGCCTGCCAGGGCCAGAGATGCAACCTCAGCTTGGGCCCCACGCCTTGTCTGAGTCCCCACACATTGCCCCTGCTCTGTCAGGAGATGACACGTCGCCTATGTCAATTGACCTCCTTGTGCCCGCTTGCCCTTTTGTGCCACCCTGCCAGTCTGGCTTGGCTCCTGCACCTCTCTACTACCAGCGTCATCACCACTGGCAACAAATGCTATTGCCTATCACGTGTCAGAACAGCATCCCCCACATTAAATCCCCCCACCCGCGTGGGTGGGCCACATGAGTACAGTAGGTGGTAAAAGGATACCCAAGCGGTTGTCATGGAAAGATGAAGTAAGAAAACTACGAGTAGGGATGGCAAGGAAGTATAATCCACAAAGCAGCCTTTCTCAAATCATATCCAGTGACATACCAGTTCCATGCAATGTTGATAGATGTTTCCACCCCCAAAAACATGGTCAGCTAAGTTTGGAAATTGCTGCCTGCAACCTCCCTCTGGAGATTTATACCTTAGCAAATTAAAGACTCTAAGAAGTCCTGCAGTAAAGAAGACTATCTATTTCCCTGTTTGGCCCAACCTTTCCTAAGCTGTTTAACTGCTGAACACCCTTTCCTTCTAGGAATGTCTATTACTGTCTCGTGAACCCACTGTTCATCATACTGAATAATGCAATAAGGCCCTGAGGGGCACAACTACCTCTCTAGATCTGGAATCAACCACCAGCATTTAAATCCCTACTCTAGAACTTTGGGATGTGACCTTGGGTGTGTTACTAAATCTCTTTGTGCTTTAGTTTCCTCATCTGTTAAATGTGGGTAATAATAGCACCTACGTCATAGAGTGCTTGTAAGAATTAAATCAGTTAATGCACCTGGAATGCTCAGAACCATTAGAAGAAATACCAGTTGTGATGATGATGACAATGATGAAGACAATGATGGAGATGATGAAGATGATGGTGGAGATGATGATGATGATGACGGAGATGATGATGGTTACCCTGTACTGGAACACTTCCCACAGCTCATGAGTATGTTTCTCCCAGGAGTCAGGATTCTGGTTAAAATCATCTGTGTGTCCCCAGCATCCAGCACAGGACCTGGGTGCTCCATAAACATTTGTTGCATAGCTAAACAAATGGAAGCATGAAGTATAGCATAAGGAATCACAAAAAGCATCAGACCTCGGACACTGGGTACAGGTGAAAATCAAAACCGAATTTCCCCAAGGAACAGGATTCACATCTGCCTTCCCAAATACACATACTAGACCTCTAGCAACCCCCGGGAGGTTCAGGCAGGACAACTGGATTCACACACCCTGTCCTATGTGATGGAAATCACATTAGCACCTTTATTTTTTTCTTCCACTGAATCCAGTTTATTGATCTGCCAGGTGGACTGGGATAGGAACAAGGGTGGGTAACCAAACCATTCAGATCCTCAGTCTCAGGGAATCTGAATGAGAAAATTGCAGAGGAGGTCAGCAGCTGGTAGGAGAGGCCACAGTGGAGACGGACACAGAGAGAAGACCCAAAGCAGAGTGGTGAGGTGGAGGGAAGGGTGGCAAGAAGTCAGGTGGTGGTGGCAGGTGCAGTAGAAGCTGGGAGAGAACAATCTTCAGTGAGAACTGTACAGTCAAGTTCAGAGCACCTTCTGAATGGCTTTCAGTGTCCATTGGCCTGGAAATCACATGGAAGCATTGAGGGTCCTGAATTGGAAGGAGAGGAGGCAGAAACGATTCAACTCTAAGTGGGGAGCCAAAATGAGTCCCAGAGAAAGCAGCCAGCCCACACTCACTTCCCTTGGTGGGATCATGGGAGGGAGGCTCCCCTGCCTTTGCCCCATCACCTCTCTTAAACCTTAAGTATTACATAGTTAAAACAAAAGTGCAATCTGCTAAAAGAGTCGAGCAATAATACAAAAGCAAATCTCAAAGTCTCCCCTTACTTCCACCAACTCCTGCTCCCTCCCCAGCACTGCATATTCTTTTCTCTTTTGCATTATTATTATTTTATGTACATATCTATCTATTTAAACACCTGAGTTTCTCAGGACTGCTGTAACAAACTGCCACAAACTGAATGGCTTGAAACAATGGAAGTGCCTTCTCTCTCAGTTCAGGAGGCCAGATGTCCAACCAAGGTGTCCACGGGGTTGGGCCCTTCCTGAGGCTCTGTGGGACAATCTGTTCCAGGCCCCTCTCCTAGCTTCTGGTGATCACGGGCAATTCCTGGCATTCTTTGACTTGTAGCCACGTCACTTCATTCTCTGCCTCCGTCCTCAAAAGGCCTTCTTTCCTGCATGTCTATTTCTGTGTGTCCTCTCCTCTTCTCATACGGAAACCAGCCACAGGACTTGGGACCCACTCTAATCCAGTGTGGTCTCCCCTCAACTCAATGACATCTACAAAGACCCTCTTTGCAAGTCAGGTCATTTTCCCAGGTCACATCAAAGATATTTGAGCATATCTTTGAGGGGGGATGGGTGGAAATGGGAAGACAATTCAACCCCACTACAAAACCCATATTTTACTTAAATGGCGATTGAGTGCACTTAATCACTACATCCTCTTGTCAGTCTTAGCTTAGCTGGGGGGTAGAACCCTGCTTAGATGAGGGGAAATCCATGTGAATTGCTAAGGCAGCAGGAAAGGGCAGAAAGGAGACATGGGAGCAGCCAGGAGCCCAGGAAGTTAAATGACTTCCCTCCTGAGTCCAGGCCTGTCCGGGCTCCCTGTTTGCCTCAATGAAGTGTGGCCCCTCCCCAACTCTGCTCCCTCCAGTCACCCCACCATTTACTCAGCTCCCTCCACCCAGGTCTCTCTCTTCCTCCAACTTTCCAGGCTTGCCCTGGCTTAGGCATTGTGCACAGGCTGCCTGGAATTATTTTCTGCCAGATAGCCTCCTCCCCACCTTCTAGTCTGTTCCAACCCGCCTCTCAGTGAGGCTTTCCTTGAACCCCTGGGTAATATGCACCCTGCGGCCCCCTTGTGCCACACCCCATCCCCCCACTCTGTTCTCCCTCCCCCTTTGCCATAGCACTTAGCATGCTGTAATAGATGCAACATTCTGCTCATATGTTAGGCTTAGTGTTTACTGCTGGAACCCCACAAAAACATACGCTCTCCAAGGACAGGCGTCTTTGTCTATTCTGATCTCCAGTGCACCTCAAGTGCCTGGAACACACACCTGGTACCACAGGCACTCAATAAAAATGAGTTGAATGGATACGTGGATGGATGAGCCAGAGTCAGAAGTGACAAGTTACAACTTAAGGGAGATGAAATTTCCTGCAGTCACAAAAGATGGTAGCTGGAGTTATTGTATTTGTAGATTAAAGAAAGAAAGTGGAAATTTGGGTCAGTGAGGTGAGGAAGAGGTATCCAGAAAGTTATATTCCCCTAAAATATTAACAGTGATTTTCTCTGGAGCTGGGATGGTGAGTGATTTTCATTTTATACTTTATGTATTGTTTAAGTTTCATGATGAACCTACGTATGACTTTCGTAATTTTAAAAAAAGTTCTATTTTGAAAACATGAATGAATGAATGAATGCACACAGTAATGACCATTCCATGCAAGAGCAGGAACCCTAGCCCCTGAGATGTGAGGTCAGCCAAGGCCCCTGGTTCCCAGGCTTTGGGGTCAGAGACAGGGGGAGGAGCCAAAACACTGTGGTATAACCATGCGGCCCAGACAATGTCTGGCTTGAGGTCTGAGCCCTGCCTTAACCCAACCTCCTTGAATAGTAAGTAAGCCCTGATGTTCCTTGGGAAAGTTTTGCACACACACCCACACACACACACATAAACACTCCAGGGGTGAGAGTGACTCCGGCCTGGTCAATAAGAGCAGCAAAGATTAGTTCAGCAGCAGGTCTGTGACCCAAGCAAACTGCTTTCTTTCCCATCAGACATGAGTCTGCCCAGAACCACTGGCAGCCATCCTGCCAGCACAGGAGAGAGCCAGCCTGAGGATGGAGACAGCACAGAGAAGCACCAAGCCAAGAGAGAGGGTCCCTTAATGCACTGTTTGGACACCTGGATACAGCCATGCCTGAAGCTAACCCTTTCCCTGTCCTGCTCAGTGTGATGAGTTGATTGTGCTCAGGTCCATTTTCTTAGACCCAGTTAATACAGGGGACCCTGAGATACAGACCTAGGTGTTTTCCAGACCCTTCCCCATGGGGAAGAACACAGCTCATGAGCTCTCAGCTGGAACACACGTGGTACAGTTTTAGGAACAGAAAAAACTACTGTAGCAGGCAGTGGCTCTGCTCCATCCGGACCCCCACCCCAGTGCCTTTCACTGTTTCTGACACTGCTCCCCCACCTTCCATGTGTTTTGTTTCCAAAAGCTTAAACCTGCAAGAAGTGCTTAGAAGTCTGCATTCTTCTGGGGTGGCCCTTAGCCAATGATGGAAGGATGTGGGAGTGTGAAAGTCCAGCTTTCTTGCCTCAAAGCAGAACACGCTCTGAGAAGACCCCTGAGGGACTGAATTGACTCTCCCCTCTATGGGACTCTGTCTAAAGTCACTCCCTTGCTTCTTCTTCTCTTCCCTGTCCTGATTTCCCCATCCCTTACTCCCTTCCTGGTTTCCCTTGTGAGCAAGTCCTTCATGAATCAACTTTGCACAAGCCCTCATCTGCTCTGAAGGACATAACTTCAGACACCAGGTGAAAACAGGCTAGGCCAGGTGGGCTCTGAGTAACTCCCCCAAAGAGCAAGGGGATGGGGTGCTTCACATCCACCTTGCTGAAGATGAAATGCAGAGGCACAGGCCATCGTTGCCTCTCTCCCTTCCTCCAGGCAGCCACAAAACAGTGAACATGCCATCTCCCAAATCCCACCGCCCAGTGCTGTCACCCAGGGAAGGGAGACCAACCTGGCTTCCTGCCCAAGAAGATAGACAACAGAAGTGACAAGGGCTTACTCCATCTTTCAGCCCTCTCTGGGCCCCAGACTCCAGGCCAGCCAACACGAAGCTCTTGAATCCCTCCCATCTTCAAGTTCGCCTCTGCCTTACCCCACTCACTGCCTTTGGAATGTTCTGTGGTCACCAGTTCAATGAGCATGGTCCAGTGACCAGGAGCTCGGATCAGCAGCTCTCCAGACCCATCTTGGTTCTGCCCTAACATGGCATGTGACACAATGGTCACTCCAGTTTCATCCACTCCTGGAGGTGCGGGCAGCCAGAATTGTATTTCTAGTTAGCTCGCTACCACTAGGGAAGAGTTTACTCAGAACTCAAAAGGAAAGGCAGCTCTCACCTTGTGCTGGTTTGAAGCTATTATGTACCCCCAGAAAATGCTGTGTTCTTTTAATCCATTCCTGTGGGTGTAGACCTATTGTGGGTGGGACCTTTTGGTCAGGTTATTTCAGTTGAGATGTGACCCAGCCCATTCAAGGTGGGTCTCAATCCTTTACTGGAGTCCTTTCTGAGAGGAGAAAATTCAGAAAAAGCCCAGAGAGAGCTTAAAGAGAAAAAGCCCCTAGAGATGTCAAGAGAGGACCCAAAGAAGCTGAGAGTGCCACTGAAACCAGGAGCTGAAAGCAGCAAAACCTGGGAGCAAAGGACTGGCAGACACCGGCCATGTGCTTTCCCATGTGACAGAGGAACCCTGGATACCAGTGGCCTTTCTTCAGAGAAGGTATCATCCTATTGATGCCTTAACTGGCACATTTCCATGAACTTGGAACTGTAAATTTGTAAACTAGTCAATCCCCAGTGTAAAAGCCAGCCCATTTCTGTGATATTGCATTCCAGCAGCTTTAGCAAACCAAAACACACCTCTCGGTGACTGGTCACTCTTGGGGTGCCCTCCTGACTTTGGAAGAAAAAACAACCACAAGGAATGTTTAAACCTTGGCCCGGTACCAAGGGCCACTGTTAGGTTTGCCTGCTCAGTACCTGATCCCCCTTCTACCAGTAAGAATCCCCTGGAGCATGTCATTTTTTTTAATTCAGTTTTATTGAGATATAATCACATACCACAGAATCATCCAAAGTGTACAATCAATTGTTCAAAATATCTTCATATTGTTGTGCATTATTCATCACCATGTTCAATTTTTGGACATTTTCATTACTCCAAAAAAATAATAAAAACAAAAATAAAAGTAAAAAAGAACACCTAAAACATCCCATCCTCCCATCCCACCCTAATTTTCATCTAATTTTTGTTCCCATTTTTCCACTCATCTGTCCATAAACTGGATAATGGGAGTGGGAGCCACAAGGTTTTCACAATCACACAGTCACACCATGTAAGATTCATAGTTATACAGTCAAGGCTACTGGGTTGCAGTTCCACAGTTTCAGGTATTTCCTTCCAGCTATTCCACTAAAAACTACAAAGGGATATCTATATAGCACATAAGAATGCCCTCCAAAATGACCTCTTGACACCGTTTGGAATCTCTCAGTCACTGAAGCTTTATTTTGTTTCATTTCACTTCCCACGACTGATCAAGATATTCTCCATCCCATGATGCCGGGTTCAAGCTCATCCCCGGGAGTCCTACCCTGCGTTGCCATGGAGATTTACACCCCTGGGAGTCAGGTCCCATGTGGGAGGAGGACAGTGCGTTTATCTTGGAGCATGTCATTTTGAAGACTCTGGTGGGAGCAGTGATCTGGGACTGGACAATCTGAGTATGAGATCAAAATCCTCACCACAACGATTGGTTGGGGGGCGGGCCCATGACCGAAGCCAGGCCAATGGGACTTGATCATGGCACTCAGGGGGAGGGAGGGATGCTTTCTTTGCATCAGGCTTGAAGCTGGGAACGTGTAAGCCTGGGACAGCCAGGAGTCACCATGGGATGGGTCTGCCCGAGAGCAAAGCCGGCACAGAGAGAAACTGAGCAAAAAGAGGGAGGGGGAGCAAATGAGGATTATGCCTGTGTCGACCTTGCTTGACCTTCCAGATTCAGCTGTCCTGAAAATTCTCACCCTTGTACTCTTACGTTTTGCCAGCCACCATGTTCTCTTCTCTGCTGTTGTTGGACTTTGTCCTCTTTTTATGTTTTCCTTTTGGTTTTCTGCTTAAGCCTGTTTGCACTGGGTTTTTCTGTCACTTGCAACCAAAAGCATCATGACTAATAGAAATAGTGACAGCCAGCCAGGAGGGGTGGATAAAGAACAAGAGAGGAATCTGCCTCTAGCCTCAGCTCTGCCACTAAATTGTTACATGGCTATGGCCAAGGCCCTTAACATACATGGCTATGGCCAAGGCCCTTAACATCTAAAGCCAACCCAGTGGATGGGTGATGTAGAGGGCTCTTTCAGCATGCTGAGCAGGACACATCATGTCTGCTTGGGTCTTCGCCTTCCTCTTCATGGAATTCTCCTTCAAGGCCCAGTTCAGATCTCCAGGAAGCCCACCCTTCTCCCCCAAACACTTGGGAATTCCTCCTTGATTTGAACTCCTGCAACACTTAACTGTCTGTGCCACCTGCTGGTTCTTACACTGCCTCAGTATGTTCAGGTCTTATTCCATGCATGGGCAGTATGTTCCCCCAAACTCCTAGGTAACTAAGCTTGTTGCACAATTCCATATTCTAGGCACTGTGCTAAATCCTTTCCATGCCGGCTCCTAGTTGATCCTTAGAACCATCCTCCAGGTCTACTCTTATTACCCTCATTTTAAAGAGGAAGAAATGGAAGCCAGAAGGAAGTAAGTCATGTGCTAGACGTCACACAGCTAGGAAGTCCCAGTCAGGGGATTCTCAGAGATGACAAACTTCTGAATCACACCACTCTGTTTCCCACCCACACACCCCAGGCCCAGAGTCCCTCAGCAGATACGGAGCCAAACAGCTGCTGATGGGTTCATCTGTTGTGAGCAGACTGCAGGAACGTGTGGTTCCAGCAAGAGAAGAGACCAAGAGGCACTCTGTGCAACCCCAAGTTGTGAGTTGGTGGGGCGCACGCCCAGCTGACAGCTCCCCCTGCCTCCCGTTCCATCTTCTTTGCCTGGGCTCTGTTCCCTCAGCACAGGGCCCCATTCATCACCTGGCCAGGAGGGCAGGCACCATTCCCAGGGAATATTCTGAGGCAGCTTTCAGGAACAGAAGAAATCCATTTCCAATCAAGACCTCACACTATCAGTCAGCGACCAGAACAAACCATACGCATTTGCTGAACCTTGAACTGAGCCCGAGCATTAATTTTGTTACTTGACGGTAAAACAAATCAAAGTGTATTTTGCAAAACAAACAACCACCACAAAAACCTAGCAGACCAATTTGAACCTGAGCAGGACCTGTATATTTTCTAAAACTACTGAACAAGAACAAAGGCAGATATCAAAATGTTCTGTTATCAAAACCAGCACCTCATTCAGTCCAAGTTCTTGATTTGAAAAGGAAATCAGGAAGGTGAGGAGAGAAAAGGAGCATTTTGCCTCCCTCGTGTAGTTCTGTGGGGTGTATTTGTGTTTGAAGGAACACTGAGTAAAGAGCAGTGGCTGATTTTTTTTTAAATGTGGTTAAAGAAAAATCTTACTTTATTTTAACCCTCCAAAAAGATGAATCAGAAACTTCCAGAACATTCCGTTTCCCTTGTATTGATGAAAGCATTTTGAGGATTGATCCATTATAATAATACAGGTTAAGAGTGTCCACTGAGAGGATGGGAGATTCGGGTCCAGGTCCCAACAGCCCATGTGATCTTGGGTATTTTACCTGGAGGCTGTGGGCACCGGCAGGCAAGGACTATTGTGGTGCTCCAGCAGCTGGCATGGTGCACCTGACACTGGGTGTGCTGGTTTGGATGTATTATGTCCCCCAAAATGCCATGTTCTTTAATGCAATCTTGAGGGGGGGAGGCAGACATATTAGTGTTGATTAGGTTGGAATCTTTGGATTAGGTTGTTTCCATGCACCCAACAGTGAGTAATACCTTTGATTAGATTACTTCATGAGGGTGTGGCCCCCACCCATTCAGCATGGGTCTCGATTTAATCACTGGAGTCCTACATAAGAGCTCAGACAGAAAGAACTCGCTGCTGCAGCTTAGAGAGACATTTTGGAGAATGCCATTTTGCAACGCAACCTAGGAGCAAGCAGACGCCAGCCACGTGCCTTCCCAGACAACAGTGGTTTTCCAGACACCATCGGTGTTCTTCAGTGAAGGTACTCTACTGTTGATGCCTTTGTTTGCACATTTCCATGGCCATAAGACCGTAACTTTGTAACCAAATAAGCCCCCTTTATAAAAGCCAATCCATTTCTGGTATTTTGCATAACAGCAGCATTAGCAAACAGGAACAGATTTTGGTACCAGAGAAGTGGAGTGCTGCTGCTGCTGAGTTTGCAAATACTCTTGAAGGAGACTCAACCCTTCCAAAAGCATTTGAGACCAACTCCCTGCTCTGGAGCAGAGAGCTGGGCCAGCTGACCTCTCTTGTTCTCCTACCCCAGCTTCTAGGCAAGCAAAAAGAGGTGTAGGAACTGGAAGGCCTTGCTGCTAAGAAGAGAAAAGGGGACTCTAGCCCCCCAGCTATAAACATACCTCCAAAAAACAAAGGGCGGGTGTTCTAGTTTGCTAATGCTGCAGGAATGCAAAATACCAGAAATGGATTGGCTTTTATAAAAGGGGGTTTATTTGGTTACACAGTTACAGTCTTAAGGTCATAAAGTGTCCATCAATAAAGGGTACCTTCACTGGAGGATCACCAATGGGGTCTGGAAAACCTCTGTGAGCTGGGAAGGCATGTGGCTGGTGTCTGCTCCAAAGTTCTGGTTTCAAAATGGCTTTCTCCCAGGATGTTCCTCTCTAGGCTACAGTTCCTCAAAAATATCACTCTTAGTTGCTCTTGGGGTGTTTGTCCTCTCTTAGCTTCTCTGGAGTAAGAGTCTGCTTTCAACGGCCATCTTCAAACTTTCATCTGCAGCTACTTTCTCAGCTTCTGTGCATTCTTCAAAGTGTCCCTCTTGGCTGTAGCAGCTTCCTCCTTCTGTCTGATCTTATAGAGTGCTCCAGTAATTTAATTCAGACCCACCCTGAATGGGCGGGCCAACACCTCCATGAAAATTATCCGGAGTCATCACCCACAGTTGGGTGGGGCACATCTCCATGGAAACATTCAAAGAATTGCAATCTAATTAACACTGACAGGTCTGCCCACACAAGATTACATCAAAGATAATGGCATTTGAGTGGACATAATACATTCAAACTGGCATAGCGGGTTTCATGTATTATGGCATTATCAGGGAATCACTATGCAGTTATTAAAATGATGATAGAGAAAAATATGAAACAACATGGGAAATGTCATGACATATTGTTATCTTAGTTTTCCAGAGCTGCTATGACAGATGCCACACAATAGATTGGCTTACACAACAAGAATTTACTGGGGCATGGATTAAGAGGCCAGAAGTCCCAAATCAAGGTTGTGGCAAGGCCAGGCTTTCTCAAGAGTCTGTAATGTTCCAGTGCTGGCTTGCAGCCATCCTTGGGGTTCCTTGGCTGGCATCTCTGCCCCCCATCTTCCCATGGCCTTCTCTGACTGCATCTGAATTTTTTCTGCTTAGAATGGACTCCAGAATACAGATTAAGGCCCACATGGATTCAGTTGGATCACACCTACAGCATCTTAGAAGATCCTAGGCATGAGTAAGTCCATGCCTTAATTGATAATGTACCCTCAAAGGATTCTAATTACAAATTGGTTCAGAGCCACAGGAGTACAGACTAAGATTAAGAATGTGTGTTTTGTTGGGGTACATAATTCAATCTATCACAAGGAGCATGCATGCATTGCATTTATAATATTTAAAATAAAGATTAAAGTGCACACATACAAACATTAAGAGCTAGGCATAGGATAGAGGCAGAAGCCACAGAGGAAAAGATTGATGGATTTAACAGAAAAAAATTGAAAAACTCATTTAAAAAAAAGTAATTACCTTCAACTACAGTAGAAGGGGAAATATTTATAATATAAATGATAGGAAATGTTTGCTATCCTTAACACAAAAAGCACTTAGGGAAAAAACACGCATCAATAGAAAAATGAGCTAAAGACATGAATAAGCAATTCATGAAAAACAAAATACAAATGGTCAGTAAACATAAAACTATTCACCCCCCACTAATAATCGAGGAAATGTACACCAAAGTTGGCTAACATCTTGCTTATCACATTGGTGAATATGTTTGAAATTTTTTTATAATACCTGCTGTTGATAGGACAGGTAAACAATCCTATATACTGCTCATAGGAGGGCTAATTGGTAAAACCTTTTTAGAGGGTAATATTCAAACCTATTAATAACCTTATAAATATACATAAATTTTGACATAGTGATTCTACTTCAAAGCATTTATTCCTACGGAAAAATCATCATGGCTAAAAATACATGCGTTTGTACATTCAGTGAAGCATTGTTTATAAAAGCTAAAAGTTGGAAATAGCCTTACTGTCCAAACAATGAAGGACTGGTTTAATATATTAAACCATTACACACAGAGAATAACTATGTGGCCATTAAAGTGATGATAGAGAAAAGTAAGAAACAGCATTGGAATTGTCATGATATATTTGTACATGAAGAAAAACTGGTTACAAATGGTACGTACAATTTGAACTCACTTTTTTCTTTAATTGGAGAAGTTATGGGTTTACAGAAAAATCATGTATAAAATGCACGGTTCCCATATATCACACTATTATTAGCATTTGTTACAATTGATGAAAGCACATTTTTATAATTGTACTATTATCTATAGTCCATGATTTAACTTAGGGTTCTCTGTTTGTATTGTGCAGCTCCATGGATCTTTTAAAAAATTCTTATTCTAGTACCATATATACAACTTAAGATTCCCTTTTAACCACATTCAAATATATAATTCAGGGATGTTAATTACGTTCACAATGTTGTGCTACCATCAACATCATCCATTACCAAAACTTTTCCATTGCCCAAAAAAAGAAATGCTGTACATTTTAAGTCTCAACTCCCCATAGTTCCTATCCCCACTTTTGAACTCACTTTTGTAAATAAATACAAGTACGTAACTGCCTTGAATTTTTAAATATATGATTATGGATCATTTGCATCTTCTCTTTTTATGTTTTTCTGCATTTTTTGCAGTTAAAAAAAATTTTTTTCATTAAAAATTCCCAGTGCTGGAACACATCCAAGAATCATTTTCAAGTCATCAGTCAGGGAACAAGCATCTTTAAATCAACAAATTAAGAACCAAAGACATATCAAATGAGATAAAGTAGTATCAATTGTTCCAAGTAACCCCTCCAATTAATCTTTTTGGTAAGACCACAGAATCTGAGTTCATACAGATGAGGTAATTGTGTTGCAAAACTTGCTGGACCAGAATAACATTCTAAAATCATAACCTACTCTTACCCGCAGGAGAAAAAAAAAAGAAGCCCGCTCCCTTATTTTCCTGGAAGAAAACAATTTCATATCGAAAAGTCAAGGTGGAAAGGCTGAAGCCAGATTTTATAGGGCTCTGGGATGAGGATGGTTTGGTTTTCCAAAGGCATTGTCCTGTGCCAACACAAAATTTGGATTTTAAAAGAAAGGGGGGCAGGGGATAAACTTGAAGAGAAAGCACTGTTTACAAGCTACAAACTATCGATGTGCTATGCTAGGAAAAGAAAGAAACTAGCAAAGAAGATGAACTGTAGATCCTCAGAGCCTGGCATAGCTATTCTGGGGCCAGGACACACACAAGTGTAGCACATAGTAGCTGCTCAATAAAGACTATCCGAATAATGTTGGCAGGGAATTTCACTAGCCCTTTCTGAGGATGTCTATATGACCACACAGCCTTAACCAGAAATATTTTCTCTCTCAGTGGACGCCAGTGCAAAACATTTAGGCCATGAGACTGCAACTTTCAGGACAATACAACATTTTATTTAAGGGGAAAGTTCGACACACAAGAGAAGCTTAAACAGGATGCTAAAGAATTCATTCACTAATACTTCTCTACTCTACCTCTAGAGTGACCCTCCCAAGCAGGCACTAACATCCATAAATAGTACAGCACAATTGGCAAATCCATTAATTACTCCTTGCCAAACATATCCAAGGATCTGAAAGGAGGTCTTTTTGATTCATTCAAGTCCTTTGGGCAAGTCAGTAAGCATCATGTTTTCACCGGTATATGAATTTCTATTGTAATCTAATTATTGATTGCCCACATTCATACCAAAGTTACAAATAAGTCTCCTATTATTATATTATTGATTCTTCCAAAAAAAAAATCCTTATTGATCTTTGGCCTAACATACAGAGAATTTAATTTCTAACTTGTTTTTTAGAAACTTAATGGGGTTTTTAAAAGGGACTTATCATCCCTGGCTTTTTACCACCCTCGAGATTTTTTTCACCACTGCTTACACCTTTCCTACAACCAAATCACAAACTCTCCAGACGGCAGATGAGCACAGTACATCCTCTCACTTGGAAATGGTTGGCAGCAAAACCTCTCTGTACCGGGTTGTGTATATTATGTCCCCCAGAAAAAGCCATGTTCTTTGATGCAATCTTGTGGGGGCAGACATATTAGTGGGGATTAAGTTGGAACGTTTGGATTAGGTTGTTTGCATGGAAATGCGACCCACCCAACTGTGGGTGATAAATCTGGATAATTTCCATGGAGGTGTGGCCCCACCCATTCAGCTTGGGCCTTGATTAGTTTACTGGAGCACTACATAAGCTCAGACAGAAGGAGTGAGCTTGCTACAGCCAAAAGGGACACTTTGAAGAAGGTGCAGGAGCTGAGAGAGGAACTGTAGATGAGATGCAGTTTGAAGATGGCTGTTGAAAGCAGACTCTTGCTCCGGAGGAGCTAAGAGAGGACAAACACCCCAAGAGCAACTGAGAGTGACATTTTTGAGGAACTGCAGCCTAGAGAGGAACATCCTGGGAGAAAGCCATTTTGAAACCAGAACTTTGGAGCAGACACCAGCCACGAGCCTTCCCAGATAACAGAGGTTTTCCAGACCCCATCGAACATCCTTCAGTGAAGGTACCCTTTGTTGACGGACACTTTATGGCCTTAAGACTGTAACTGTGTAACCAAATAAACCCCCTTTTATAAAAGCCAATCCTTCTCTGGTGTTTTGCATTCCGGCAGCATAAGCAAACTGGAACACTTTCTTAACCCGTAATTCTCACAGAATGAGATGTTCTGCTTTCTGCTAGTGACCTGTTTGACCAAATACTAAATAGTAAATTTCCTGGGGGAGAGTTTTTCTAGACAAGGTGGAGTTCAGAAGGCCTTTGGATGGGGACAAATGAAACCGTATCCCATGTGAAAAATGCTGAAGGCAGTACCTAAGACATCACAGAGAGTGAATGTCTGCTGATTGACTATGTCAGTGAATTAAGGGTTTTAGTCCTAAGGGATGGTATGAAAGAAAAGGCCCAAAGCTGGAAAGAAAAGGACAGGGAACAATCTTGGTTCCAGAGTAAGGAGAGAAAACTGAAAATACAGCATATAGAAGACAAAAACCCCACCGCACGACTTTGTTGCGAATCAGGATGCTCAAATTTAATTATCAGACTGGATTGGTAAGCAAGAACCATTGAGCGCAAACTGTTTAAAAATCGCTTTACTAGAAGATTAGGGTTTGCTGTTCTTTGTCAAATACATGGTGCTTGCCATTTTTGGCTGGAAATCTAGTTTATACTATTTATACAGAGATTTATGTAACTTTTAAATGACTTTTGTATATACTGTGTGCGTTTGGTTGACTCTTTTTTGCATACTGTCAGCACTGACTATATGTTTGCTAAAGAAAGAGATAAATGAATGGCTGCCTTTCGAAAGCAAACATTTCCAAACATTTGGCCACAAGAACTCGGGAAAATGCTGAAGACAGGATAGGACATGAGCCTGATTGCCTCTCAAACACCCTGAAGGATCCCATCTGGAAATCTCCCCCAAAGAAAACCAAAAATAAATGTAAACAAAAGGGGAAAAGAAGTAGACCCACTGGGGAGTTCAGGACATGGGGAACAAGGTTCATTTTCTTTTAGCCCACATCAAGGAGTGGCAAGCAATTATAGGTTCTCACCCTGATCTTCCACTGTACGCTCTGTCGAAGGTCAGAGCAAATGGGTCAGCACTCGCCCAGCCACACCAAGTGCACAGAACTGTTGTCCTCTGGAGCCCACAACATGGACTATAACTACAAGCTCTCCGCTGCCTAATTCTTTCACATCTCAGGGATGAGACGCCCAGTCCATGGAAGATTCGTGGAAGGACAAGCTGCAGTCCTGTATCTGCCCAGGGCTGGACTCCCATGGGTGGTTGGAAGGCTCACCACTGAGCATATGCAAGATGATTTTAGGTGGGCTTAACTGAATATTTTTAGAGTAGTTATACATTTATTTTTATATCACATATATATTAGGAAAGTTATAACCAATACATAAAACACTGCTCCAAATCAGGACTTTCTAAGGTGACACCCCACAAGTCTCCTGTTTCAGTTTGCAAATGCTGCCATTATGTAAAATACCAGAAATGGATTGGCTTATATAAAGGGGGTTTATTTGGTTACAAATTTACAGTCTGAAGTCTATGAAATGTCCAAATTAAGGCATCAACATGAGTATACCTTCACCGAAGGAAGGTCAATGGTGTCCAGAAAATCTCTGTTAGCTGGGAAGGCACATGGCTGACATCTGCTGATCCCAGGTTGTGTTCCACTCCTCTCTCAGCTTCTGTGCTTTCTTCCAAATGTTGCTTTTGGGGAGTTTTGTCCTCTCTTAGCTTCTCTAGAGCAAACACTGGGCTACATCTCCAAAGTGTCAGCAAAAGTCTGCTTTCAGCAGCTGTCTCCAAAACGTCTCTCTCAGCTGCTCTTCAAAATGTCACTTTCAGCTGCTCTGAGGTCCTTTTGTTTGTGAGCTTTTTTATAGGACTCCAGTGATTAAATCAAGACCCACCCTGAATGGGCAGGGACCATATCTCCATGGAAATAATCTAATCAAAGATATTACCCACAGTTGGGTGGGTCACATCTCCATGGAAACATCCAATCAAGAGGTCATACCCTAATCAAAAAAATTAATCAATCTGCTCCCACAAGGTTGCATCAAAGAATATGGCTTTTTCCTGGGGACATAATATATATACAAACTGGCGCATCTCCTTTCCAAAAATGAGTTTGAGGTGAGCATGGAGTAAAGAGACAGAAAATATGTGGGTTTAGCTTTTGGTTTTGGGGTCCTTGCTTTGTTTTCATTCTTCTCTATGCCCTGGACTCACAATATGCTACAGACACACACAGGCGTTAAGCAGTTGTAGAGGTTTTGGAAAGACTGCAAACTGTAGAGGCATCAAGCACAGCAGCATATTAAAGGTTCTGAGAAGGCTTGCAATGTTTTTAAAAATATATCCTATTTACCTCTGTTTAATCTTTTTTCACATCATAAATATTATTATCCAGCAGAACACACCTTGCAAATTGCCATTCCAAACTTTTTAAATTTTACCTTTGAGTAAAATCCAATCAAAAAAAAGCTGAATTTTGTGGACCAGAGTGTTTTGGGTACTTGTAGAATTGTTTTTACTGGAGGGCCCTTGCATACAGGGTATCTGTTGTAACTTGTTAAGAATTCATCATGCTGTGTTTGCAGAGCTGTGATAAGGAAGTCCTTTATTTCATCACACAGCATTTCCTCCACAAAAACCTAGGGAGGAAACCTGTTTGGCGTCAGGTCCAATAAGAACTGTCCTAAGCAAAACTAGCTTGAGTCCGGTTGATGAACAGTGAGGCCTCTCGTGGCTCATATTTCCCTCTTTGCTTTGGCCACCACGAAGCTCATGACCAGATTTGGAAATTGTGCAGAACCTTAAGGCTTAAATTTCTATGCACAAGCCTATCTTTGGCTTTTTCTGATTTTTTAACCCTCTTCACCCTGACATCCTCATTTACGTAAGTTGTCCTGTTGTTTCCTTGACTTTTGTTAAAAAGTGAACTGAATCTGTTTTGAATAAAGTGGGGATGGATCCATAGATGTTTGGGCCCTCCTTTCACTCCGTGAAGATGAAGCAGGGATGAGCATCTGGACCACAGGATAGAGAAGGCCTGTCTGCACATGGGAAAGCAAACATCCTGTTTGTTCCAAGGAGGAACATTTTGTATTTTCACATGGTTTGCTTTTTATACTTTTGGTGTAGTGTGGTTTTCTGAAATTATTTGTTTGGGTGTAAATCATGTAAAGTGGTGTTTGTATGCATGTCCCCATTTTAGTTTAAAAAAAAAATTCTCTTGTACTTTTAACCTGGGGCTAGATGTAGCCTATCCTGCCCTCTAAATATAAAAATCAGGCCACTTATCTGATGGGCTCCCAGGCCAGCCCAGCCCTTCTCCCCTACTTTCACCTGATGACAACATCTGAGCACAGGCACTCGCCAGCATCTCCCCAGCCCTTCCAGTCACTCTGAAGCTCTTACTGTACCTCCCAGCCACTGCACTATTTTTCCATTTACTATTCCATATTAGTACTTTAGTACCATTCCATATTGAGTACCATTCCTAAGTAGTACTATTCAGGGCTATTTCATTCCTTTTAGTACTATTCCATTAAAGAGACATTCTAAATTTTCTTGTAAGCATCGAAAAACCAGTAGGTGCTGGGTGCTTCCCACTCACCCCGCCCCCCCAGCACCTCACTTATTGATGATTATAGTTCTTGCAGAGTTAAGCAACTTAAGTTTGCATATCCTCCTTCACTCCATCCCTGAGCAAGAGATGGGGAGGTTGGGACAGGTGAAAGTCTAAATAGCCAGCTCCAAATTCAAGGAGCACGGATAGAAAGGCAGCCAGAGATTGAATCAAGGAATGTGTGTTTTCACTGTCCCTGCTCCCTCCTCCTTCAGCTCCCCTCTTCCAACCCTAAAAATACTCTTTCTACTCTTTTTTATCTCTCCCCCAGAAAACTGCCAAGAAGCCTCTGCTATCACCATTCCCCACCTGCCCCAGACCTCTAAATGCTTCTTTTTTTCCATCTGCCAGACTCCCGAATTCCAACCCTAAGCAACTGTCCTTTCTCTCAGTCCTCTGCTTCAAGCTAAAGGGCTCTGAGGGGGGGGGGGGGTTGCGGGGGGGGTGTGGATAAATTAATTCACTCTACGTTAACGATGGTGGCCCTTTCTTAATGTATTCCTTCTCTGGGAGGTAGTTGCATTTTTGAAAGGACCCCAGGGAAAAACCGACACCTTAACCTAAAGGAACAAAATTTCTAGTGCAGGAAACTTGGGCAGTGGGCAGGAGGGTAGGGGTATTGTCCAAGTCACCACAGGCTTCCTTCTCTAATGTGGGGAGCCTCAGGCTCTATATCGCAACGCCCATCCCTATGTCCTCCCTCTTTTATGACTGGTCTATGACAAAGAACAGAGCTGCCCGTCACTGGCAAAAGATGGCCTGGGGACCGTCTGACTGTCCCAGTCCAGAGAAGCTGTCCCCACTGGCCTGCCGTGGGCCACATTGGGCCAGAGCAGCTGCCCAGACTTCCCCGAGAACCCAACCTGCCTCCAACGACAGCTCATCCAAAGGCCTTGCCCCCACCGGGTTCCTGGGGCTTGTTGGTTTCTCAAAGCCTCCTGGTTTCCTGGCTGGCTGAGTTCTAACACAGGCAGTGTCCTCCTGGGACATCCAAACTCCCCCCCACCCTCTAGCGGAGAGAGGGAAACCACACACCTCCCAGCCCTGCTGCTGCCAAGGCAGACAAACCTCCACCCTCTGGGTACAACATGCCCCTGTCTGGGAGATACGACCATGCAGACGGGAGGGGGAGGCCCAGCCGGGCACATCTGTTCCTCTCCGGGCCTTCCTCAAGGGCGTCTCACAGCCTGTGCACACAAAGCTTTTCTGGCCTACCCAGCACACTCCAAGTCTTGGACTGTGAGAGGCCAAATATGTGCATGAAAATGGAAAAAGTGTGTCCATCGGGCTTAGCTGCCTCGATGGGAGAACAGAGAGTTATGGAGACCAGACATAGTGAAGCTCTAGCTTTCCATATCATCCAGATGTTTGGCCTGGCCCAGATAGCACAGGCCCAATAAAATCCCCCACTTCCCCGCTCGAGGTAAATCGCCTTGCTCCGGAGGGGCCTGTGTCACGCTCTGTTGCAGCCCTAACAGCTCAAGAGCGCTGAGGAGCCTCTGCAGATGGCTCCGGAAGACATGAGCTCCTCTCCCTGGGGAGGCACACGTTACTTTCCCCAGAGTTAGAGCACCGACAAGACGCCCCGTCTTGAGAATTTAGCCTCTGACATGCTTAGCATGTCGAGGTCCTTTGGGCTTGGTGTTGGGTTTGGGTTTTGGTTTGTTTGGTGAGTTTCCATAAAGTGACAAAAATGTCAGAAAATTCCATTTCCTTGAATTCCTTCACTCGATGAACATCTGTGCCCATGACTCACTCTGACAGGAAGGGTTTCCGAGGAAAGGTGACCAGAGCTATAACGAGATGCAGCTTGTCTCATGTCAAGTTTATGGAGAACTGTCAGAGAGGAGGGGCACAAAAGAAGATTTCAGGCATTGGCTGGGCCATCCGCTCCTTCAGCACACACTGAGCTGGAGATCAGGGTGGGACAGAAAAAGAAGTCCCCCAGCCTTGGCTCTCCAGGAGCTCCCCCAAATCTAGTGAGGGAAACAGATATGAAAGGGGAAAAATGCATTTATTATTTGCCTAGTGAAGAAAGGAATTATGTGGTGGAGATGCTCAGAGGAGGTAGCATTTTGTTCTTGTCTTAGAGAAAGAGTAGAAGAAATCCCTGCCTTGGAGATTTTTTAGCAGCATCCTCATCCTGCCACAAATGTCCGTAATTGGCCCAGTGCTCCAAGGCAGCCTGCCATGAAGACTTTGCTCCCACTCCAGCCATCAGCCAGGGTCCCTAGAGACTGCTGGCCCATGCATACCCCCAATATCTGCTTCCGCTGAGTCAGAGAGAATGATGAAGCCAGTAGCAAGAAGGGGGTAGCCTGAGGAAGCTAAAGCCAGCCCCCAGATGTTTCTTGAGCTTCAAGAATTTTCTTTTAATTTTTAATTTATTCCATTATTTAAGAGTTAGAATATTTCATGTAAAACTTATCTTGAATTTTTCTCTTCTTTGGAAAAACTGGAATATAGAATAACACTGGGCCCATAGGGCATGGCAACTCTAAGCTAGGGCTAAGTGGGAGCTGCCCCCATCAAATGGAGCATGACCCTTTAGCTTTGGCTGCATAAGAAACTCTCAAAACTTGGTGGCTTAAAACAACGATCACTTACTAGTGGCAATTCCATGTATCAGCAGTTTGGGCTGGGCTCAGCTGAGTGGTTCTTCGGCTGGTCTCACTTGGCTTACTCATGTGGCCGCAGTCAGAGGCTGATAAGTCTGTTGGGTCAGATACCTAGGTTCTCCTCCATATGGCCTGTCCAGCAGACTAGCTCAGGCTTCTTCACATGGAGGGCTTCCATCAGCAAGAGAAGGCAATCCCCGACGTGCAGGCCCTTTTCAAGCCTCTGCATGCATGACGTTTGTTAATGACCCACTGGTTAAAGCAAAACAAAACACCAGCCAGATTTGCAGAGTAGGGAAATAGACCTCACCTCTTGATAAGAGGAGCTGCAAATAATTTGTGGTCATTGGTTTTTGGGTTTTCTGTTTGTTTGTTTTTTCATGGGCTCTCAAGTTCACTGTAATGCCCACTGCACAGAAACTGGTTCTCAGCTGCCCTTTATCCTTGAACTTGAGCTATTGGTTTTCTTACACCTGGTCCTCCTCAAAACTTCCCTAAACCTGCTGGAGATCTATAGGACTAAGGAACTAAAACTAGAACTCTGACCTGGCTATTCAGCCCTGAGCATGCCTGACCCTTCCACTCAAGCAAATGTGAAGGGGAATTTGTTCTGATAAACAGAAAACCCAGATAGAAGGATCCAAAGTAGCTAGTGAAGGCTCTGCTCTGTGATGCCAAAGGATAATAGGATGGCCAATATCCAAGGCACTGAAAGGCAAACTAGAGAGAGCATTGGTGACACGTAGGGCAGACCAGAGTCTCAGGATAGAAAGGCATGATCAAGATGAGATGAGGACATGATCAAGATGAGATAAGGACATGACAGTGCAAGGTTTACAAGGCATCCAGGAAGAACTCACGAAGAGGATGACTGCAAGCCAGAATAAACTCCCCTTTCACAAATAGTCAGTTTGCATCAAACTGGCTCTGCAGCAAAGCGCTCGGAGGCAGCAGAAAACCAAATCCGACGTGCCCAGGGAAGTGGTGATGTCCCCACTGTATGCTGTAGGGCAGGCAGGGAACCCAGAGGATTGCAAAACAGGATGCTTAAGAGAGAAAACCCAGTCTAACAAGCCAAGGTTTGAGAACATAGTACAGAACATCTCCAGATCATGCAGGGGGATAGCAGGACTCAGTGCAGGTGGGAAGTAACTGGCAGCACCTGTTACAATGAAAAATGGTTGTTCTTCCCTCTTGCCGTGAGAATTCTTTGGCTTTTGATCCCAGAGGTGCAAAAAAAAAAAAAAAAAAAAAAATCATGAAAGATGAAACTATAATTCATATGCTAAAATACACATTGCCATGAAGTCCTCAGGACTCCTTCGTTCTTGACAAAATCTAATGAATCTAATCAGATGTGAATCTAATCAAGTCTTTAACTTTAATTTTTAGGTTATAGGAAATACCAAGACTAGAGGAACAGCTTAAGAAACACCATGAAGAAACACTAAGCTAAATTCAGACTATGGGACTTTAAATAACTCAATTGGTTTAGGCTCTTGTTAGGGTCATTTAAAAAAAAAAGTGTGGGGTGGGGACGGTTCTAGAATAAAAGACACTAAGGGGCGTATCAAGTAAATGCAATGCAGCAACCCTGACTGGATTCTTATACCCCCAAACCAAGACCCTTAGCCATAAAAGACATTTGGGAGAAATGGACTGTGTATTAGATGATGTTGGGCAATTCTTTCTTAGACATGATAATGGTATCATCTATCAGTAGGAGTATCTTTTTAATTTAGGAGACACGCTGAAGAGTGATAAAGGGTTCGTGCCAGTTATTAAAATATTGCGTTTCTGCTCCAAACCCACCCTTCTATATGTGGCCTTAGGGGGCTGGGTCTGCAACTCTGCAAACAACGTGATAGGTTCTACCAAAAGGGGGCGCTTAGAGGGAGATGCAAGGCTGGAGGAGGAAGAAGGAGCTTGTTCCTTCCTGTCTATTTCCTGTTCTGGTTCCAATCCCGGTTTCCCCACCTGGAATGCTTCTTCACCTTGGCAGTGGCAAGCCTTTCCTGGAGCAGCTGATGAATCCGGACCCACAGTGACACCAGCCCCTGCAGCCAGGCCCCTCCTCAGAAGTCTAGTCCCAGCCCCACATCTCAGACCAGCACAAGCCCAGTGCACCTCGGACCCAGGAACCAGAGTTTCAGCGAGATGGAGCCCCCTCCTGTCGGTTTCTAGTTTTAATAATTCCCACGTTGCACCATTATCCACCCAGCCTTAGGGGCGGTTGCTGCTTCCACCATGACTCTTACATTCTCTTTTTACCCTTTCAATTACTTTAGTTAACAACTTTATATCTAGTTAACAAGTCTTTTTAGTAAATTCTCTCCATTTAAATAACAGAAATGGTTTCTGTCTCCCAAAGGGAGATGTGTCATAATGTTTGCAGCTTATTTTTTAAAAGTTCAGCCAGAAAGAAAAAATATATAGACTGGACAGATGGTAGATTGATAGACAAACTTACATAGACTACAAGCACATATATTGAGGACTATAGAGGAAAAATTGTTGGATCCAGGTGGTGGGTAGTGTTGATCATCATATTAGTCTTTCAACTTTTCTGTTAAACATTTTTCATACTAAAAAGTTGACAAGAAAAAATAAGCATGATAATACCTAATTCATTGTAATGTTATGAGAATGAAATGGAGATACGAATTAGGAAAAAATAATACTTTGCTGTTTTCCATAGTATACCTGCAGCCCAAAGGGCCATTTACCCCATGTCTTTCTCCTGAGGCGTCTCTCCTGTCCTCTACTTAACAGAGAAAATATGTGGATGAGTGAGCTATAAACCAGGCGCCTGCCGACAGAGGCTGCACCTGCTGTCAT
This sequence comes from Choloepus didactylus, assembly GCF_015220235.1. Classification (NCBI taxonomy): domain Eukaryota; kingdom Metazoa; phylum Chordata; class Mammalia; order Pilosa; family Megalonychidae; genus Choloepus; species Choloepus didactylus. The sequence goes on from NC_051319.1 coordinate 99,058,336, forward strand.
CCCACGGGATGCCCCGACTTGGCAGAGAACCCAGGCCTGGAAGGGCCTTCACGCAGGACTCCTCCAAATCATTCCAAGAGAAAGGAATCTTCCACAAACTCCCCTGACAAATCATCTAAATAGTTAACCATTGTCCTGGTCAGTTCTGAATCTCTGGCCTAAATCCATCATGCTCCAAATTAAGCTCCTTCTTGCTCTTTCTTCCACAGAGGCCCTTTTTTCTTTGAAAGGCCTCATCCATACCTTATGCAATTACCCTGAACCCAAGTCTTGGCAAAATGCCATCATGTCCCTCATAACCATCTTCATTGTTCTTTCCCACATGCCGTCTTGCTTTCCCTCCAAGCTTCTAACCATTGGGCCAAAATGAAAGGCAAGCCTCTCACATTGTCCTGATCGCTGCACCTCACATTGGGTTGGGTTTCCATCAGTTGTGGTGGATGGAATTTTGTTTGTCTCATACCATTGACCAGACCGGTCTGTATTCCATCACAGGTACAGGATACCTCACTGATTCTGTGTTTCCCTCTTCATCAGCTGCAATCTCAGTCGATCTGATTTTGGCTGAGCACAGTTGGTTTAACTGCCTTAGGAAAAATATACAGCTCTCTCTGCCCCCAATTAACTTTCACTCAGGTAAGGGAGGTGGGTGTGAATTCTAATGTGACCTTATGGAGAAGGTCAGGGAATAGCCCTCTCGTTTCTAGAGGCCTCCACAAAGCTCAGTCATGGAGAAGACTTCTCAGAAGAGAAGGGGCAGCACTGGCACATAAAGGAAGCAGCACTCGGATGAAATAACAGGTCCCACCCCAGGAAAGTAGAGAATCCAGCATCTGCAATCACCTGGGCCTATCTGCGGTTTGCTTTTTTGTTTCCCACATCTGAAATATCTTCCCTGTCTTGCCCACTTCCTGAAAGCCTTTTCATCTAGCTAGATCTGGCTCAACTATTACAGACCTCACAAAACTTTCCCTGCTCCCTACAGTGAGAAGATGAATGGCGAATAAACATGTGAAAAGATGTTCATGCTCACTTGCAATCAAGGAAAGGAAAATTAAAACAATAGGATGATATTTTTCAGATTGTGTGAAAATAAAAATCTTTCATAATAATAAACATCAGAGGGTGTGGGGGAAAATGAGGGCTTTTATATCCTGCTTGTTGAGCTCTAAATTAGTGGAGCCACTGTGAGAGTAAGTAAATTGTCAATATCTAGTGAAATTTTAAACATGCATACTTTTTAGACAAGCAATTTTACTTTCCATCACCACCCCCAAAGAGTTGCACTTGCACAGGTACACAAAGAGCACGTATAAGGATGTTCACTGAGCGTTACTTGAAATAGGGACAAATTGGAAGTAACTGAAATGTCCATCAATGGAGGAATAGATAAATAAAATATGGTGTCGCCATTCTATGAAATACCAGACAGTAGTCAGAAAGAGTACAGTAGATAGAAACAATGAGATCCCGGAAGGAATGAGCCCACCTAGCAAGCAGATCTTGTGTATGATACATTCTCAGAGCAATGAGGGCTTTGCTAAGAAATGGCTGATTCCAGGGCTGAAGCAAGGTAGGTAAAAGATGAGCCTGGAACATTTTGTAATGCCAGAAAGTAAAGAAGGATTCAAAAAAAGAAAAAAGGGGGATGGGGACATGTCACAAAGGCACAGGGAAGAATTCCCACTGGCCAAATCTGAGACAATTTGAGCACCAAAATAATTAAGGATAGCAATGAATTGCAGACCATTGGAAAAATAGAATCCACGAATCCATAATAAGTAGAAAAATAAATAAATACATTGGGTACATTAGTCAGGGTTCTCCAAGGAAACAGAACCAGCAGGAGATATGTGTGTATGTATATATGTGTATTATGTAAATATTATGATATTTATTGTAGAAATTGGCTCACAGAACTGTGGGGATGGGCAAGTCTGAATTCTGTAGGACAGGCCACAAGCTGGGAACTCCGTTGAAGGTTTTCCATGAATTTCCCAGGAGAAATTGGCTGGTTGAAGTGGGGGTGGAAATTCTCCCTTCTGACTGCCAAAATCATCAGCTCTCCCTTTAAGGCCTTCAACTGATTGAATGAGACTTCTCTCATTGCTAAAGGCAATCTCCTGTGTTGATGGTCGATGCAATCAACCATAGATAGAATCAACTGACTGACGATTTAAATCCATAGAACATCCTCACAGTAACAATCAGCCAGTGTTTGCTTGACCAAACAACTGGATAACATTACCTGGCCAAGTGGACACCTGAACTTAACCATCACATTGGAGGAGAAGGGAAGCCTCTTAGCTGACAGTAGAATGCCAAGCCCAATGGTACATGTGGAGGGATTTTAACTGCTGAAAAATCATCATTTTGCAACCATCATAGTAAAAATGGGTTCAGAATCATCAGGGGATGCTTTCTAAGAGAAAGTGTTGATGAGAAGCAGGATATTTGCATGGTCTTAAAGTATCTCCCAACAGACTGCTTATTGATGGTCAAGGGGAAAAATAGTAACTTATGACTATATATGTATCAGACAACAGATCAAAATTAACATCACTGGCATCGTGAGTGTGCAGAAGTGGTATCAGAGAAGGACTCTTCACCTGTATAATATTCTGATGAAAATGCTTAACCTGAATCTAGTCATGAGTAAACATCAGAAATCCCCAAATAAGAAACAGCTTATTTTAGAAAAAGTGACTGTATTCTTCAAAAGTGTCAGTATCAAAAAAATACAAAGAATGACTCTAAAAAGTTTCCATATTAAAGCAGTCCAGAAGACGTGACAACTAAATGCAATATCTGATCCTAGACCGAAGGAGGAAGTACTACAAAGAACATGATTCAATTAATTGACAAAAATGGAATACAGATGGTAGACTAGATAAAAGTATGTCAACATTAAATTTAGTGACGTTGATAAGTTACCATGGCTATTTAGGAGACTCTTCTTCTGCTTAGAAAATATACAGTGAGGAGGTAAAAGACATGATGTATGCAACTTATTTCTCAAATGATTCAGAAAGGGAAATTACTACACAGATACACATACACACACATATAAATACATACATATGTACAACAAATGGGGCAAAACATTAAATCTGGGAAAAAAGTATTTGGAAATTCTTTGAGCTATTATTCTTGCAGCTTTTCTGTTTCAAAATTAAAAGTTGTTGCAAAATAAAAGTTGAAAAAGAAAAAGAATAATATAAAGCTGTATGGGTTAGGTTAGAAAGACCTCCAAAATATACCATTAAGTGAAAAAAGAAACATTGCAAGATAATTCATTCAGTGTGATATTTCCCACATTATATACATTTGTACTTATGCAATATAAATTAATTGTGGTGGTTTACTTTTGGAACAGAGAAGAGGTGACCGGAATAGTAGTTATAGAATACTTTAGCTTATCTGTAATATTTTATTTTTATATGGAGAACATATTTATGAAAAAGAAGAAAAATTAAAATGTTCTTCTCAGTTCCCACTGATGACGAGGATCAAGGCTCAGGTTTTCAGAGACAGTACTCATTTCACATATTAGGGTCCATCCAGATTTGGGGTTTGGGAAGTGTGGTCAGGAAATGGCAGCAGCATGGGGTGTTGTGAAAGACCCTGGGCTTCAGAGTTAAGTCAAACCCTGTCTCCTTCACTCTGCAACTGTATGGGCAAGTGACAAACCTCTCTGGACCCCAGTTCCATTGTATCAGTTCCCTTATCAGTAAAATGAGAAAATAATGCCTGTAACAGAGTTGCTGTAAGCTCTGGGTACAATGTACATAGCTTGTGTATGCATTAGACAGAATGCACATAAAGTGCACAGCTCATCCTGGGGCTGACACAGAGCAGCTGTTGATCATTATTAATTCCACCTCTTTTTACTAATTTGCTTGCATGAACTCTTCATCCCTTATTTATCTTTCTGTCTCTACTTGTGCTTCACAGGACACTTGTACAATAATGCCCGACAAGGATTTGTTAGCAGAATAAATAAACCCAGTCAAAAAAAAAAAAAAAAAAAACCAGGAGCAACATGTAAGTGTGCTGTGAGGTCCTCGGTTTGCTTTAGAATTGTCAAACATAGGCAAACCCAACCTCTGGTGTCAACCCGTAGAAATTTACAAGTGTCACGAAGATGAAGAGGTGGCCAATGACCCCGGCTGTTCCCAATCAATTAAGTTGAAAGAGAACCCTGAGCCAGCATTCCTCAAAGTAAGAAGATATTAATAAGGCATTCCATAGTCAAAAATATTTGGGAAATGCTAAAGTAGACATAAACAGGCTTCTTCCCTGCAGGACTTATCAGAGCTTTTAATATGCTAATATGCATCAGGAATATCCAACAGACAATACAATTTGTCATATATTCCAAGCTTATTTGATTATAAAAACCTCCTTGCTTATCTTTAAGGAGCATCTAAAAGCCTAGATCCCATAATGTGCTTTGGGAAATGCTGCTACATCTTTTCTCCATTGCTAGTCCTCGATAAGAACAGGCTTAGTGGAAATTTAACAATATAAAGCACTCAAGGAGCTCAAGAAGACAAGTGTCTAAGAAAGTAAACCAGGAGCTTATCAATACACCTCATATCCTCCTCCTTCACCTTTCTGGTCTAAGGAACACGTGCAAATAGACTGGATAGATAATCATGATTATAGCTCCAAAGCTGAAAAGACAGACCACAATATCATCATTCCAGCCATTACTTAATCCCTTCCAGCTTTACTTAATCACCATACATTCAATTCCACTCATCAATGCCTTGGCCAAATGGCTGAAATAGCCAGGATCCTGGATCATGGCCAAGTCACTGACCACAAGTAGAAATGCGTGAATCCACACAAACCATCTGGAATATTTAAGCAAATGTTCAATAGGATCAGGCTGAGAAGACCAATTGTCACAAATAGTCAAAAATAGATATTGTAACAGTGCAAATTATCTCAGTGGTTGTCTGGACTCTTCTGTTTATTCATTATCTCTAAGTAATGGAAATCTGTTATTTTTGCCCATCACATCTCTGCCCCGCCCTTTTAATAACAATACACTTTTTCTTTGGGAAATTATTTCCCCCCTCCATTACATGCAGTCTTGATGGGCCTGTCAATCCAATGACCCTGGACAGGTCTATTTGACTCTTTTGTGGGCTGAAATTTTGGAGCTTGAGTAGAGCAATACAAAGCCAATAAAAATGGATGGACCTCACACATTTGTCAGGAAAGCACTGGGAAGACTGCATTTTAGTTCCTAGATACCTGGCATTGTTCTAGTTCGCCTTCTTTGCAAGACTCAGGCCCTCAGCTTTTCTCTTTTTTAATGCAATTTTATTGAGATATAGTCATACACTGTACAATCCATCCAAAGTATACAATCAGTGGCTCACAGTATCATCACATAGTTGTGCATTCATTACCATGATCAATTTTAGTACCATGATCAATTTTAGAACCTTTTCATTATTCCAGAAAAAGAAATAAAAGTAAGAAAGAAAACACCCCTTATCCCCCTCTATTATTGACCCTTAGTCAGTTTTTCTTTTGATTCTCTGAATATAACCAATATCCTTCCAATAAATTTCCAGAGAGGGTTTCTGTTGCTTGCAACCTAAACACCTTGCCCAATACACTGAGCAAAAAAAAATCTCAACAAGTTTCTTCCTAACTTTCCTGGAGAATCACTGAACTTGAAAACTGAAAGTGACCTTAAAGCTTCCCTAAAGGCCTAATCTCTTCATTTAAAAAAAAAAAAAAAAGATGCTACTATCATGAAACGTTAGGTAATACATCCAATAGTCATCAGTTTATTAGTGGTGATTAGATTTCCCACCTGCCAGTGTCTCCTGAGCAGATTTCCAAACAACTTCCATTCTTCCTATAGATACCATCTAAATTGTTCTGGTTGGAAGATTTAAATTGTGACTCTTTTCCCTCTCCTTCCCTGCCAAAAAGTGCTGCCCAAGAATGCATGCATCCTTTCCAATATTCCAGTGAGCATTTGCATCCTTCAAAGGGTTCACAGCCTGACACTCTTCTACAGCCCTGCAGCTGTGAGTTTGAAGGCGCAGCCCTCAGCATGGAGCCCCAAGAATGGACTGTGGCAGCCCCTCCTCCTCTAGGGATCTTGTCAGCAGCCCTGCAGGGATCACCACGTCAAGCCAAGGCTGTTCTATTTCGAGTGTGGCCCCAGTATGTTTCATTCCATCTGCAGAACACAAGTTTAATTCTGGAGAGACATTTGGGGCACATTCATCTTAGTCAAAGAGCAGTTCTTCCTTATATGCAGAACACACAATCACCACCTAAAAATCTGATCCAGCTGCCAGTGTGGGGTTTAAAATAAACAAACTCACCCCTACAATTACCACTCTAGGCTGCCCAAGTTTGTGCCTCAGAGTCACAGATTGCAGCAATAGTATGGAGATTAAACCAAAAAAAAAAAAAAAAAAAAAACAAACAAACAAAAAACTCAGACTGCAGGGAAGGTACTCAGCAAAACGGATCTCTGGGGAACAGCTGGGAACCAAAGCTTCCATTCTTCTCTGTTGAATCTGAGGTCCTCTCTGGTCAACACACACCCATTCCCAATCTCCACTCTTTGAAAGAGTGATGACAACAGAGCTCAGGTTCTTCCTTGCAGTGCTGTCTAGGGCTTTCAGAGCAAGGGCTGATGGTGCCGAGGTCAGGAAAGGAGCACAGATTTTCCCACCTTCTCCAAGGCTGCTGAGAAGCATGCTGCCCTGCCAGTATCCAACTGATCAGGCCCTGACCCTTTTCTCAGATTCTGCCTTCTGCTCCGGACATCTTTCATCTCCCCTGTCATTCCGGGAAGTATGCAAATCCCCCATGCCCATGCTCCTGGAGTCTGCCATGTCTCCCTCCATAACAGAGCTCTACTACAGGGCGCTTTCAGGGCCCATTTACAAGTCTCAGGCCCCCATGGGCGTCCTGATCTCTTGGTCAGTGCCCAGCGTAGCACCAGGCCCACAGCGGGCACTTGATGAAAGGGATAGAGCTAAGAGGGTGGGAGCCCTACAGCCTCAATGACAGCTGCCAGCCCAGGGATAGAGCCATTCTGTCAGCAGATCACTTAGCTCTGCCCATGCCAGAGCCACCATTCCCAGGGAACAGATGAGGTCTGGCCTCACCTCCTGCAACCTTTCCCACAGCCAGCATTTTCCAAAGTGTGGAGATGAGTGGTGCCTTCAAGAGGCTAGACAGAGAAGCTTTTAAGACCGACGTATCCAGAACCAGACAGCTGGGTTCCAACTCTTCCTCCACTACTCACTGGCTATGTGAACGTGTGCAAGTTAATCTCTCAATGCCTCGATTTCCTCATCTGTGGAATGGGGATCACTTTAACACAGCATTATAGGGTTGTGGTAAAGAGAAATGCATTAATATAGGTAAAACACTGAGTGCCTGTACCACGTACGTGTCAATTCTTAACACCTAAGAGGATTTAGGTGGTACCCAGACGTGGTCTTAAATAACATACAACCAAGAAATTATTTTGCTCTCAATTCTCTTTCAAGCTTTTTGATTATATTAAGGAAAAAGTCATAGTTTAAAGCTAATATGACTAATGTGTCTCTAAACTTGCAGTTCCCTCTTTTTAACAAAGAGAAAGAAGGCTGCGGGCGCCAATCAAAGACTTTGGCAGGCAAAAGGATCTAGCAGAGACATATAAAATTATTTCACCTTTGTTCTGTTTATTGTTATGGCTCAATGGCAATCGGAACTAGTTTTCTATTTACGATAATGATCTGAAGTATCCATTTGAAATAAATGTATTGACACTAAACAGTGAGTAGGTTCAAAGAAAAATATGAAGTAACAATATAAGTAATATGCACTGAAAGCAAAAATCATAAAGGCGAGAGTCGAAAGCCTCCAAGTAGAAAAACACTGGTACGCGCTAAGGGATGCTGGCAATAGGCACCCCAACATGTGTTGTGCCCACAGAGTTCCCAGGAAGTTGGCCAGTGGCAAAGGGCTGCCTGCCAAAAGAAGCCAGGGCCTAAAAGATCCCCTGAAACACAACACCGTACAAGGTGGCAGACGCTGCTGCTCTTAGGGCTGGGTAGGGCAAGGTTAGCCTGGGGCGGGGCAGTTAGGGAAGCTCCGTGGAAGAAAGCGGAGTGCGGGGGAAAGGAGAATTCCAACGGGTCCCTCCATCAGCACCTACCATGACAGCCCCAGGAGGTTCAGGGAGAGAAAAGCAGATTTCCTCCACCACCAGGTGAGAGCTGCACAAACGCCAGATGTAGGTCGCAGGTAACGGGTACCTCCTGCATTCCCCGCAACCCAGGAAAAAGAGGGCGAGGACTCAGCCAGAAAAGAAACCAGAGGGCTTTTTCAAGTTGTTTTGCAAAGCATCTTGGTAGCATCTCTAGGCAAATGGAATGAAGCCCTAGCTCACGCTATGACCCTGTGATTTTCTTTTTGTTTTTGGCTCCTCTGCCTGTAATGTTCGTGGAAGGGGACAATGGTAAATGGGTGTAGCTTGCTTTTGGAACCAGTTAAGTTGCCTTCCCTGACTCACCTACTGTCCTGCTTGCAACCAAAACTGTGCCCCAGGCATGTCTGGGAAGAGGGATGTGCAGACTAACTCTTACCATGCCCCTACCCATCCACCCTTCAACCCCCAGAGGCCAGGAGGGTGTAGGCATGGAGGATACATAGATGACAAGCCAAAGGCCAGCCCTCCGGGAGCTCCCAGTCTCTTGCAAGAGAATTATGTCAATAAATATCTATAAATCGATAACAGCTACCACTCCTAAAGGGCCGTCTCTGGACTGAACCCCTTAACTCTGGTCCTGCCAGGAAACTCCTCATTCTACAGACAAGGGAACGCAGAGAGGCCAGCCAGGATGTGATAGAGGCTGTTTTTTGAACCCAGGTCTCCGTGCCTCAAAGCCCAGACTCCTGTCGCTTCGCTGCCAGACCCTCGCCCCCCACCTGCTCCCCAAGGAAATAAATGCCGTGAAAGTGGTAGCCAGTGAATATTAGGAGGACACAGGTTTAATTATGCTGAGGGGGAGGAAGTAGGAGTATAGAGATCAGGTGTCAGAGAAAGGAATATTTGAGCTGAGACCTTAAGATCGAGTAAAGACTTTGTTGGCAGAACAAAATAAGCTACAATTCATTCATTCATTCATTCCTCACTATTTTTCAGGTGCTCTGCTAGGTACTAGGACACAATGGGGAACAGAAACAGATCCAATCCCCAGTGAGCTTCCTTCATAATGGAGAAGACAGACAAAAAATTAATAAATTGATCACTAACTATGTGAGCTGAGTAGAGATACATAAGGGACTGAGACAGAGAAATACCAAAGGAAACAGATGTTAAGATGGTCAGGGAAGACCATTCTACAGAGATGACATTTTTGCTGATCCTGAGTGATGAGACAAAAGGGGCTATCCACAAAAATAAGGGGAGAGGGAGTGTTCCCCGCAGAAAGAAGAAAATGTGCAAAGGTCCTGAAGCTTGAGAGGGAATTGTGTGCTTATGGAACTGAAAGATGAGACTGCCTGGTAGCAAGTAAGCCCAAGGAGAAGTGTCACTGAAGGGGAGGCTGGGGAGAGAAGGCCGAGCCAGATGGTGCAGAGTCTTGCAGATTGTGGAAAGGCTTGAATTTTAACCTAAGTACAGAGGGAAGCTCACAAAGGGTTTTCAGCTGGGATGTTATACAGTCCAATTTACCTTCTTAGATTGCTCCCAGAGATGTAGGGAGAATGGACTGCAGTTGTTCTCAAACATGAGCAAGCATCAGAATCGCCCAGGGAAGGGGCAGGGCTTGTTAAAACAAAACCTGGTGAGCCCCAACCCCAGAGTTTCTGATTCAGTAGGTCTGGGCTGGGGCCTGAGAATTTGCATTTCTAACAAATTCCCAGGTGATACTGATGCTACTTGTCTAGGGGCCACCCTCTGAGAACCACTGACTTGGAGAACACTTGGGCATTCAGTAAACCCAGCCCCAACTTTCTCCCATGACTCTGTCAGGTTGCATCTTCTCAATGTTGCCCTTATATTCAGTGTCACCCCAGAGGAGTATTTAAGTCTAGTGCAGAGGAGAGGAGGAGGAGGAAGAAAAGAAATATTTATTGAGCACCTACTATGTGCCAGGAACTGTACCAGGCAGGAAATTTAATTGTGAGCAAAGGTTGCTATTGTTCACGCCCTAATGGAGCTCACAGAATGGTGAAGAGGCAAAGAACAAGTAAATCAAGCATGCTCAGATTATAATCAGATCTAAAAAGGAAGCACGGGGGAGCTGCATTCTATAGAAGGTCTGAGCAGGAGACATTTGAGCTGAGAAAGGCCTGAGTGACCAGGACAGTGAGTGATTCCAGGAAGAGAAAACAAGAGATGTAGAGGCCCTGGGGTAAGGATGAGCTGGGTGTGTTCAAAAATCAGAAAAGTTAGGGTGGCTACAGATCAAGCAGCAGAGGAGAGTGGCCCAAGATGAAATTGGGGAATAGGCAGAGTCTGCACTGCATCAGTTATCCATTGCTGCATAACAAACATCCCCAAAATTTAGTTGGTGTAACACACAGCTACTTTATTAAGCTCAAGGGTTCTGTGGGCCAAGAAGTTGCAAAATGCTGGCTGATGGATTGGATGTTGGCGGTAACGGAAAGAGAGAAATCAAGCAGGACACTCTTAGCTTTCCAGCTTCAGCAGCTAGGCTGGATGGTGGCAGAAAATGAAACAGGGAACAGTTAAGGAGGAAGATTTGGAGATAAAGGCTTGGACATACCAACTTTAAGAGAGCCGCAACACCCAAATGGCAACGTCAAGTAGGCAGGGGTTGCTCCATGAGAGCTGAGATCATATCCATCTTGCTTTCCATTATGTCCTCCAGTTCAGCCCCTGGCCTTGAGGCACATCATAATTGTTCAGAAAACATTTGTTAAAAGTTGGCGAATCAACAGAGGTTGAAGAACCAGGAAACCCGAAGGCACTGAGGTATGGATATGCCACCACGTGTGAAGAAGCCCCAGCCAGTCTATCGAGGACTGGACCAGACAAACCGTGAACAACTCACTTCCTTACCTTGGCAGGTGTGGTGAAGTGGGAAGTTGGGAGCAGAACAAAAGAACACCCAAATCACCCCCCAACCCCATCCCACCCCATTTTTCACCTAGTTTTGTCCCCATTTTTCCACCCATCCACCCACACACTGGACAAAGGGAGTGTGAGCCACAAGGTTCCCGCAACTACACCTTCACCGCATGTAAGCTACACAGTTATGCAATCGTGTTCAAGAATCAAGGCTACTGGGTCGCATTTTGATAGTTTCAGGTATTTATTTCTAGCTATTCCAATACGCTAAAAACTAAAAGGGATATCTATATTGTGCATAAGAATACCCTCCAGAACAAGTTCTCGACTCCATTTGAAATCTCTCAGCCACTGAAACTTTATTTTGTTTCATTTTACTTCCCCTTTTGGTCAAGAAGATGTTCTCAATCCCACGATGCCGGGTTCAGGCTCATCCCCAGGAGTCATATCCTGCGTTGCCAGGGAGATTTACACCCCTGGGAGTCGGGTCCCATATTTAGGGGGAAGGGCAGTGAGTTCACCTGCCAAGGTGGCTCAGTTAGAGAGAGAGGACCACATCTGAGCAACAAAGAGGTACTCAGGGGGAAACTCTTAGGTACAATTATAAGCAGGTTCAGCCTCTCCTTTGCAGTAATGAGCTCCATAAGGACAAGTCCCAAGATAGAGGGCTTTGGCGTACCAAGCCGTCAGTCCTCAATGTTTGTGTGAATATCAGTAATAACCCAATGTGAGGTAGGATTCTTCCTTCAGAAGTCAAAGATCTCACATGAACCTTTCTTAGTCGGATTTTGAGATGGGGAAGTTTGAACTGTAAGCTTAATGAGCCTGAAGATGAGAAGAAACTAGTTAACCTGGGCTTTTCTTAAAATAAGTCATGGGAAAATCAACTGTGCAACTCAGGGATTGTGAAGAGGGAGGGATGGAGACACAGGGAGAGGAAACAGAGAACAGAACAGAAAACTGGGCTTCATCAAGGCTACCCCGAAGGACAGAAGAGACCAGCCTCCAGAACTCAGCCTCCCAGGCCAACCTCGATCGTTGGGTCCTTTCCACATTTCGAGCAGGCATGCTGGATGCTTGACCTTCCCACTTACCGAGTTGTAAATTAAAAGGCTATAATTCCAGCTTGGGGTTCTGGTGATATCATAAACCACAGAACCACAAGCTCAATTCACCAGAAGCCCCAAGATGAAATTACACCCTTTTTTCCTAATCCAGGCAGCTCTGGTCACTGCCATTTTTTCATGATATGAGCAATATTTTAACCATTTATGTGTGGCCTTACTCATCCAGCCGTAGGACCCCCTCTCTCCTGGCCTCCCTCTCCTCCTCTCCCATCCCACTGTGTGCCTTTCTCCAAGAGGCACCCCCCTCCAAGGATCCCTTTTCTCTGCTCCTTCCCCCTTTTTCTTCCAGAGCTCCTCTGCTCTTTGGTATCCTCTTATGTGCAAGCAATGCCCTGGCTTCTACCTTAAAATTTTGCTTTTTGGTTTTCTTCTGGGCCTAGGGCAATGTTCCCACAGTGTGCCTGGAATACCTTCCCAAAAGTGGCATGAAAATAAAGTCATGTTTCAAATGAATCAGGGAAACTTTCAGCTTAACAGGGAAATTTTTGAAAGCAAATGATTGCTTCCAAAATCCTTTTTCTATGTGAGTCCCAATTATCAAAAACTGTTTTGCCAAATGCAAGTTATGACAGGGCAATCACAATTCATTTTGCTACTGCTTCCCCACCATTTACGTTCCCATGGGAATGTCACCTAGGAAAAAAGCCACAAGGGCAGACAATGATTAAAAAAAAAAAACTATTATTTTATGAGTACCCTCTATGTTCCAGACACTTATACTATTCTTTATCCTTTTCACAGAGATCTTATTTTCCTCACTTTATGGAGGAGGAATAAGCCTCAGAGCTCAGGAGAATTTTGTCCAAGATCCCATAGCTATTAAGTAGAGCCCTGGAATTTGACCCCAGTCTGCCTAACTCCAAAGCCCATACATGCTGTCTCATTGTCCCCGAGTATTCTGAGAATAAATGTTGTATATGATTCCAAAAGGACTTAAACAATTCATCTTCATGTGACACGATGTTTTTTTAGGAAAGGAAGAAAATTCTGCACCATTTTAGGGTATAATGAGTGTCAAACACACGTTCCAGTTTTAAAAACCAATAAAGTAAATTATTTCAAAGGATTATTACATCACCGGGAGGAAGGAAGGAAAGAATGAAGGAAGGAAGGAAGGAAGGAGGGAGGGAGGGAGGGAGGGAAAATGAAGGAACAGTTTCACTCCACATCAATACACAATGGCAGAAATGAGGCAGCCCAATGACTCCCTTTATAGTATCATCCAGCGTTGGGATGGCAGCTTCAAATGCACACGTGTGTCTGCCCACACCGTGTGTGGAGCGTGATGCTCTGGGGTACAGTGTGAACCCTGGGCTTCTTGGAGACATCCTCCAGTGGGAGGTGAGCTGCAGAGACTCAATGCTTGAGGGGCCAAATGATTTCAAGACTTTGTAAAATACAATGATGTTACAGCTTAACAGAGCTCAAAGTCAAACATTCCATGTAAGAAACACGTTTTGACATCATTTCAGAGTGCTACCTGCAAACATTTGAAAACACAGCAATCTTGGAGAAAAAAAGCCAGGTTAGAATAGAAAACAAAGACTTAGCATTGGTTATAACTTCCTCAGAAAGCTCATCTCTGTGCCTAATATTATGGACAGTTTAAGGAAGATGGGTGAGGCAGCAACCTAATTTTTTTCCTCTAACATCAGGAACAGTAGATAACATCTTCCAAGAAACTACAAATGGGGAAATACTGTCAGCACATATTATATAAAGTTACAAAGTGGAAGTGGATGCCACAATGAAAAAGCTTCTCCAACTTCAAAGTGAGTTGACAAAATCTCCTGGTGATTGAGAACCATTTATTTATTCCCAGCAACAAACATTGATTTACCAAATCAATCCCCTATCATTGTACTACAGAATAGAAAACCATCATCATTTTCTAAATGTAGAAATACAATGAATTTGAAAACATCTTTTGGGTTTTCCATCAGAGACTGAATTTCCAGAATCCCACAGGCTGTGCTGGAATGTATGGACCTACAGGCATACAGAAAGAGAGAGTACCAACCCTTTGTGTTCTGGGTAAGAGTAGTTAAGAGATAGGCTCTGAGGCCAGCCTGCCTGGGTCCAAACTTGGCTGTGTGATCTTGCGCAAGTTTTATAACCTCTGTGTGCCTGAGTTTCCTTGTCAGTAAAGTGAGTTTACGAGAACCCCACCTCATGGGTTTGTTGAGGATTAAATGAAGTAACACATATAAAGTGCTTAGAACAGGGCATAGTCAGCACTCAATAAGTGACAGCTATCATGTGCCTTTCTCCCCCATCACTAGGCTTGTGTTATCTAGAACTCTTATCAGAGATAGAAAATCTGGCTCAAATTCAGTTCACATAACTGAAAAGTCCAGGGAACCATTGGCTTCAGGCACAACTTGAGCCAGAGACTCCAATGGGGTTGTCAGATCCTGGTCGCTCTCTCCATCTCTTCCCTCACCTTCCTCTGGAGCAGTCCATTCTCAGACAAGCTCCCTCCTCATGGTGGTAAAATGGCTGCAAGTACACCAGGCACTGATATCCTTAAAATGTGTCACTCATTTTATTACAAAAACTTTACATTCATTGTGAACGTATGAGAGGAGGGCATATTTTATTTTCACGTAAACTGGTTTACTGTCACCATATGCCTCACTGAAGGGAGCTGGACCCCTAAATACAGAATGGGCCAGTTTGAATGTATTATGTCCCCCAAAATGCTGTTATCTTTGATGCAATCTTGTGTGGGCAGATGTATTAGTGTTGATTAGATTGTAATTCTTTGAGTGTTTCCATGGAGATGTGACCCGCCCAACTGTAGGTGATAACTCTGATTGGATAATTCCCATGGAAGCATGTCTCTACCCATTCAGTGTGGGCCTTGATTAATTTACTAGAGCACTATATAAGCTCAGACAAAAGGAGCAAGCTTGCTACAGCCAAGAGGGATACTGAAGAATGCATAGAAGCTGAGAGAGTAGCTGCAGATGCGAGACAGTTTGAAGATGGCTGTTGAAAGCAGACTTGCTCCAGAGAAGCTAAGAGTGGACAAACACCCCAAGAGCAACTGACAGTGACATTTTTGAGGAACTGCAGCCTAGAGAGGAACTTCCTGGGAGAAAGCAATTTTGAAACCAGAACTTTGGAGCAGACACCAGCAATGGGCCTTCCGTGCTAACAGAGGTTTTCCAGACACCATTGGTCATCCTCCAGTGAAGGTACCTAATTGCTGATGTGTTACCTTGGACACTTAATGGCCTTAAGACTGTAACTGTGTAACCAAATAAACCCCCTTTTATAAAAGCCAATCCATTTCTGGTGTTTTGCATTCCAGCAGCATTAGCAAACTAGAATACAGAATCAACATGTAGAAGAAGGCTGAGCCCAGAAAGCCAAAGAGAACCTAAGATTGCACCCTGATCATACCACACCTGAGGCCCACACCACCTCTATACTCTCTGTTATGTGAGCTAGTGCATCTTCTGATGGTTCAAATCAGTTTGCACAAGAGTCAAGCTAGAGAACTCTCCATGAAGGAATATTTCACTTATAAGTGGGCACATGCTGTACAAAAATATGACTTCCCATTTTGCTCTCAAGCCTCCAGAGCTCCCTTTGAGAGGTCTTCTCTTTGAGCAAGGACTGACAACTGCAAGGCAAGATGAATTTAAGGAAAGACCTGGAAAGAGGATCACGCATTCTCCTCCCAGAGGTAAGAAGTCCATTGAAGACAGGATGATGAATCCTGGAAGCATCAATGGGAAGTGAAATGAGACATCACTTCTCCTTTTGTACCAGGTCCAATTGCCACTGCTCCAAAAAATCATGAGAATCTGGACTCTGAAGTAGGTCCAGACCCCAACCTCCAGGAAACCCCTTTGAAGAATCACTCAATCACTCTGATTTACCATTTACTGAATATTTTCGAACAGTTCGTGCATGCTGAGCACATTCTCTGTGCTCCCCACAAATTAGAGCTCACTTAATCCACACACCATGAGGTAGGTGCATTTTATTCATGGGGAAAATGGGCCTCTGAGAGAAGAACTCACCAAAGTCACAGAGCAGCCAGAGGTGGTACTGGGGCTTGAACCCAGACAGAGAGACATCAGAGATTCCTGGTCATTCCCAACCGCCACCCCATACCTCCCTCAAGCTTCTCCCCCAAGCTTCAGGGAGGCAGGTACAGCCAACCACCAATGGGCAGGAAGCTGAGGGTGAGACACAGGGAGGTATCAACCCCCGAGACCCCTCCATTCTTTCATTTTTAACCCACATCCACAGACATCCTCCAAAGCTGTAAGAATTTGTTTTCTGCTTTCCATTGCACAACCTGAGCATTTGCTATGGGTCTCCTAAGCCAGGCATGGCAGGGGACACAGTCAGTTTGGAACTGACTTCTCTACAGTCACAAACCTTCCACTCCATTAATGCCATCAACTAAGACGCAGACACAAGACAAGCATAGAGAACGCTCCCTAAGAGCCACCAGGTGCAGCCAAGGAGCCAAGTTCTCCTTTGAGAGGCTCTGGGCTTCCAGGCATCTCACAGGCCTGGTCAATTCCAACCACAGCCCTGCTGTCCTGCTTGGAGCTGACCATGCCTGCCAGCACCACACCGCAGAAGTCCCTGCCAGGACTCCATCTCCACCTGGAAACGAGACAGTGGGAGTGTTAGATCACGATCTGAGTTCTAAACCTCCCTCTACCAACTCCCAACCAATTATTTAATCCGAGCCTCCAGTTTCCAATAACATGGTCATCATTTCCTTCCAAGGCCTCACTGGAAGTACTTTTAGCATCCATATTTCTACCAACAGCTTCTTCCTCCAATAAATGGGATAAATTATAGAGGGCCAAGGAAGACCGAGGAGATCATATATGTGGAAACACTTTGTAAACTGTAAAGGTTCTACAAATGTGGTGATCGTGATCAGTCATAGTGTGGCAATAGCAAATCCCTTCTCCTCACTGTAATGCCTGTTCAAAAAAAATGGCAACGAAAAGGCTGCCAGATCTGTGTGATATAGAAGAGGACAGCAGTAAAGGTGCAGCCTCTGACACTCACCAGCTGTGGGACGTCGAGATGTTGCTTAAGCTCTGAGGTTCAGCCTCCTTGTTTGCACATACTGGGATGGTGATACCCCATGGTGGTTGTGAGGCTCCATTGGATGAAAAATGTTGTTAAGAACATCTGCTCTGCCTGAGCCATCATCAGTCATTCCCCCTTCTTCTAGAAACAGCATGTTAATTTCCCTCTTGGGGGCCTTCCTCCTGCCTGCAGGCTTAGTGGGGCTGCACCTGAGCTGTGCCAGAGTCCCTCTCCTGGGACTCCGACACCTGTGTGACATGAAGATGGAAAACAGCTGGAGCTGAAGAAGCTGTGCTTTGGTCCTGCCATCAAGAGTTCCGCAACTGATCCGATTTCCACTGGGAGGCCTGGTTCTGCCACTTTCCCTCCAGTTCTGTGAGCTTCCTTGGAGTCTTCAGGTATCGCCTATCTTTGCTTGTTGGCAGAGTGGTTTCTCTCACTAAACTTCTGTTTTAGTTTCCCAGCTGCTGAAATAAATACCATATGATGGGTTGGCATAACAACAGGAATTTACTGGCTCATGTTTTGGAAGCTAGCAGGCTTGCTTCCTCCTGGGGTCGGTATCTTCTGACTGGCCGGCAATCTTTGGGGTTCCTTGGCTTTTCCATCATATGGCCATGCACACGGCAGCATCTTCTTTCTCTCCAGGGTTGAACTGACTTCCAGCTTCTGGCTGCTCCCCATGGCTCTCCTTCCATGTCCAATTTCCTTTGCTCATAAGGACTTAAGCCATATTGGATTAGGCCTACACTCATTCAGTTTGGGCACACCTTAAATAACAACATCTCCAAAGATCCTTTTTACAAACAGGTTCACACCCATAAGACCAGGAGTTGGGACATGCACATGCCTTTTACAGGGAACAAGAGTCAATCCCCAACACCCTCTGAGCCCCCAACTGATCCAAAAGCTTTATGCAGGAGGTGGGGCAAGATGGCTGCATAGAGAGGTGTGGAATTGACTTAGTCCTCTAGAGTAACTAGTAAATAGCCAGGAACAACTAATAAATAGTCTGGAACAACTGTTGGGGGACATCTGTGACTGGACACACATCATACAGCAGCCTGAAATGGGGGTAATGGCTGAGATCACAGCATGGAACTGTAAGTAAAGCTCCCCAAACTGCAGTGCTGGTGCCCCTCCCCCATTGGCATGGCAGACTGAGCTGAAAAATTCCCTGCAGAGAAAAGAAGCAGGTTACCTAGAGCAAGGGAAAGTAACTCAACCAAGTTCCAATTGCAATTTTAATTTAAAAATTTGGACTACTGAATACAAGCTATAAGCACAGATAAACCCAGAGCAAGCAGGAAAGGAAACTGAGGCTCCTCCTGGCAGAAAGAAGGCAGTGCTGATGGAAAAAAAATATATTTCATAAAGAAATAAAACTGAGGCTTCTGAAGACAACTGAGCTCAAAATACTGGTAAACAGCTGTGTCCCAAGAAAAGGGGCACAGAGAACAGGATATCAAACTGGTTGACCAGCAAAACTGTGGGGCTGGGGACTGGCTGTGAAAAGGGGCTTTCTCTCTTTTTCCTTTTTTTTTCTCTCATTCTAAGTAGCTCATTAGAGAAAGCCTCAAGAATTTTCAATTGTCAGATCTGACCCAGGCAAGGGTGGAGTTAACAGTCAGAGAGACAAAGGAGGACTTCAAGTGAAGAAGATAACTCCCTAAAGGGTGCATCTTCCTTAAGGAAAGGGGGTGGGGGTGAAGCCCAGCTCAAGTGGCTGCCCTCCCTCAGAGAATTCAGACCCCAGGTCCTTGGTGTGGGGCAGAACCAGAAACAACTTAAGCTTGGCTTCTGACACAGCCCTGGCCAGGACGGGATATGCTGAGAATTAAAGGGGCCACACCTCTTTACACCAGTGGGGAACTACGGGCTGACAAGTGCCACTTGCTGGACAGGAGAGGAAAAGCACTGAGTCTAGAGGCCTCACAGGAAAGTCTGAAAATCTGCTGGGCCTCACCCTCAGGGAAACCTGATACTGAATACAGCCTCCTCCTTAGATCTGGGCCTGTCTGGTAAGGAAAAATATGATTGGGGTAATCAAGGAAACCAGATGCCTGGACAACAAAAAAATTACAAATCGCACTAGGAAAAACAAAGATATGGTCCAGTCAAAGGAACCAACTTACACTTTAACTGAGACCCAGGAATTGAAACAACTAATTATTAATCAAGGAAATCTCCTAAATCAATTAAAAATCAAATCAATGAGTTGAGGGAAGATATGTCAAAAGAGATGAAGGATATAAAAGAGCTATTTGGCAGACATAAGGAAGAACCCAAAAGTTTGAATAAACAATCGGCAGAACTTATGGGAATGAAAGGCACAATTCAAGAGATGAGTAACACAATGGAGACACACAACAGCAGATTTGAAGAGGCAGAAGAAAAAAAGATTCATGAACTGGAGGACAGGACATCTGAAAGCCTACATACAAAAGAACAGATAGGGAAAAGAATGGAAAAATATAAGCAGCATCTTAGGGAACTGAATGACAACATGAAGCACATGAATGTATGTGTCATGGGTGTCCCAGAAGGAGAAGAGAAGGGAAAGGGGGCAGAAACAATAATGAAGGAAATAATCACTGAAAAATTCCCATCTCTTATGAAAGACATAAAATTAAAGATCCAAGAAGTACAGCGTACCCCAAACAGAATAGATCCAAATAGACCTATGCCAAGACACTTAATGATCAGATTATCAAACGTCAAAGAAAAAGACAGAATTCTGAAAGCAGCAAGAAGAAAGCAATCCATCACATACAAGGGAAGCTCTATAAGACTATATGTGGATTTCTCAGGAGAAACCTTGGAGGTGAGAAGGTAGTGGTATGATATATTTACGATACTGAAGGAGAAAAACTGCCAATCAAGAATTTTATATCTGGCAAAACTGTCCTTCAAAAATGAGGGAGAGTTTAAAATATTCTCAGACAAACAGACACTGAAAGAGTTTGTGAAAAAGATACCCGCTCTACAGGAAATACTAAAGGGAGCACTATAGGCAGATGTGAAAAGACAGGAGAGACAGGTTTGGAGCACAATATTGCATGATGGTAGCACAATAATGTAAGTACACTGAACAAAGATGACTGCAAGTACAGTAGAAAGAGGAAGGTTAGGGGCATGTAGGACAATAAAAGATAGAAGATAAAGACTGGGACTGTATAACTTAGTGAAACCTAGAGAAGTCAATGATTGTGATAAAACGTACAAATATGTTTTTACATGAGGGCGAACAAATGAATGTCAACATTGCAAGATGTTAACAATGAGGTGGTATTGGGGAAAAAATACAATCAATGCAAGCTAGAGTCTGTAGTTAACAGTGACATTGTAATATGCCTCCATTAATTGAAACAAAGGCAATATACCAAAGTTAAATGTCTATAAGAGGGGGATATAAGGGAGGGTTATGGGATTCTTGGCATTGGTGGTGTTGTCTGACTTTTTTATTGTATTTTATCATAATTTTTTTCTTTTGTTGCTTTTTACTTGTTTTTTTCTTTTTTCTCTTTTTGACTCCTATATCTTTGTGGAAGAAATGGAAATATTTTTATATGGATAGTGGTGGTGAATGCATAACTATGTGATTATACAGGGAACCATTGATTATTTACTTAGGACGGACTGTATGGTGTGTGAATAAAACTGTCTAAAAAATAAACAGAGGGGACAGAATCCAAGATGGCAGCTAGGTGAGACAGGGCAAAAAAACAACTCCATGAAAAATACTAGATAAAAGCCAGAAAGTGACCCAGAACACCAGTTCCAGCAATGCACCAGCCGGACAAGGTCTGCTAAATCCACAGGGACCATGTATTTGGTGAAACAGGGAGTCCACATTCTGAAACAAGTGAGTGAGCTGGCTGAAAGTCCAGCAGCCATGCTGCGGTGTGGGGAAACCATGGGTTGGCATTTGGAGATGGACTAGTTCTTTTTTAAAAAAACAAAACAAAACCTGGGAGCGGCTGCAGATATGGTGGTGAGAACTGCACAGTGAAGCACTGCAGGAGCGGGCTGTGCCAACGCCTCAGTGTCCGGCGTGGAGGATAGCCCTTCCCACACCCACTGCTGATTGTCTCGGGGCCAGGGGGGGCAGAGGGAAACCAAAAGGAGAAAGAAACAGCACCCCTTGCAGCCATCTCCCCAGTAGGCTGGGGATGCTCCTGCCTGGGACCAGAGCCACAGCCCACAGCCACGCCAAGAAACCCAGTGTGACAGGGAGTGTTTCCCACAGCACCGCACACACACCACAATATCGGCCACGAACAGTGGCCTTTAGTGCACCCACAGCTAACTGTCCCAGAGCTGGGAGGGCAGAGCTGTGCAAAAAGGGGGAAATTAACACACCCCATTCAACCATCTTTACAGCAGGCTGGGAACTCACCTGCAAGACCTGGCAGCCCAGGGCTTCACTGGAGGGCTGGCGCACACTGTGACATGGTAAAACCCTCCCTCAGCAGAGGTCCTGGAAGAGCATGGCTGAGAAGGGGGACCCACACGGAAATCCCAGGGACCCTACACCAATAACAAGGACTTGTGGGTCAGTGGCAGAGACAGTCTGTGGCGAGACTGAAATGAAGGCTTAGACTATTGCAACAGCCTTAAATCTCCAGGAACACCTGGGAGGTTTGATTATTAAAGCTGCCCTGCCTCCCTGACCACCCAGACACATGCCCCACAATCAGGGTAGACAGCACCAACAACACACCCAAACTTAGTGCACCAATTGAACCCCACAAGAATCAGATCCCCACACACCACAAAGACAAAGTTGGGTAGAACTGACTTGAGGGGAATAGGTGACTTGCGGACACCATCTGCTGGTTAGTTAGAGAAAGCATATGCCACCAAGCTGTAGATCTGACAAATTAGAGATTGGTATTTTTTATATCCTGAACGAACCCTATCAAGTAAAGCAAATGACAAGAGGTCAAAAACAACAGAAAATGTTAAAGCATATGATAAAACCAGACAATATGGAGAACCCAAACCCAAACACCCAAATGAAAGATCAGAAGAGACACAGTATTTGGTGCAATTAATCAAAGAGCTACAGACAAACAACAAGAGCATGGCACAGGATATAAAGGGCATGAAGAAGAGCATGGCACAGGATATAAAGGGCATAAAGAAGACCCTAGAAGAGCATAAAGAAGAAATTGCAAGAGTAAATAAAAAAATAGATGATCTTTTGGAAATAAAAGAAACTGTTGGCCAAATTAAAAAGACTGGATACTCATAGTACAAGATTAGAGGAAGCTGAACAACAACTCAGTGTCCTTGAGGACCTCAGAATGGAAAATGAAAGAACAAAAGAAAAAATGGGGAAAAAAATCAAAAAAATCAAAATGGATCTAAGGGATATGATAGATAAAATAAAACATCCAAATTTAAGACTTATTGGTGTCCCAGAAGGGGAAGAGAAGGGTAAAGGTCTAGAAAGAGTATTCAAAGAAATTATTGGGGAAAACGTCCCAAACCTTCTACACAATGTAAACACACAAAGCATAAATGCCCAGCAAACTCCAAATAGAATAAATCCAAATAAACACACTCCAAGACATATTCTGATCAGACTGTCAAATACTGAAGAGAAGGAGCAAGTTCTGAAGGCAGCAAGAGAAAATCAATTCACCACATACAAAGGAAACAACATAAGACTAAGTAGTGACTACTCAGCGACCACCATGGAGGCAAGAAGGCTATGGCATGACATATTTAAAATTCTGAGAGAGAAAAATTTCCAACCAAGAATATTTTATCCAGAAAAACTCTCCTTCAAATCTGAGGGAGAGCTTAAATTTTTCACAGACAAACAAATGCTGAGAGATTTTGCTAATAAAAGACCCGCCCTACTTCAGATACTAAAGAGAGCCCTACCGGAGGCGGGGCAAGATGGCAGACTGGTGAGCTGTATGTTTTAGTTACTCCTCCAGGAAAGTAGGTAAAAAGCCAGGAACTGCGTGGACTGGACACCACAGAGCAATCTGTCTTTGGGCATACTTCATACAACACTCATGAAAACGTGGAACTGCTGAGATCAGCGAAATCTGTAAGTTTTTGCAGCCAGGGGACCCGCGCCCCTCCCTGCCAGGCTCAGTCCCGGGGGAGGAGGGGCTGTCAGCTCCAGGAAGGAGAAGGGAGAATTGCAGTGGCTGCTCTTACCGGAAACTCATTCTACTGATTCAAACTCCAACCATAGATAGACTGAGGCCAGACACCAGAGACTCTGAGAGCAGCCAGCCCAGCAGAGAGGAGACAGGCATAGAAAAAAAACAACACGAAAAACTCCAAAATAAAAGCAGAGGATTTTTGGAGTTCTGGTGAACACAGAAAGGGGAAGGGCGGAGATCAGGCCTTGAGGCGCATATGCAAATCCCGAAGCAAGGCTGATCTCTCTGCCCTGGGCACTTTTCCTTAATGGCCCTGGTTGCTTTGTCTATTAGCATTTCAATAACCCATTAGATCTCTGAGGAGGGCCGTTTTTTTTTTTTTTTTTTTTTTTTTTTTTTTTTTTTTTTAAATCCTTTTTGCTTTTTCTAAAACAATTACTCTAAGAAGCTCAATACAGAAAGCGTCAAAGAATTGAAATTTGGGCACGTCAAGTCAAGAGCAGAACTAAGAGAGCTCTGAGACAAAAGGCAATAATCCAGTGGCTGAGAAAATTCACTAAACAACACAACTTCCCAAGAAAAGGGGGGTGTCCGCTCACAGCCACCATCCTGGTGGACAGGAAACACTCCTGCCCATCGCCAGCCCCATAGCCCAGAGCTGCCCCAGACAACCCAGTGTGACGGAAGTGCTTCAAATAACAGGCACACACCACAAAACTGGGCGTGGACATTAGCCTTCCCTGCAACCTCAGCTGAATGTCCCAGAGCTGGGAAGGGGGAGCAGTGTGAATTAACAGAGCCCCATTCAGCCATCATTTCAGCAGACTGGGAGCCTCCCAACACAGCCCAGCAGCCCAGAACTGCCCTGGGGGGACGGCACTCACCTGCGAAATAGCACAGTCATCCCTCAACAGAGGACCCGGGGTGCACAGCCTGGAAGAGGGGCCCACTTGCAAGTCTCAGGAGCCATACGCCAATACCAAAGACTTGTGGGTCAGTGGCAGAGACAAACTGTGGCAGGACTGAACTGAAGGATTAGACTATTGCAGTAGCTTTAAAACTCTAGGATCATCAGGGAGATTTGATTGTTAGGGCCACCCCCCCTCCCCGACTGCCCAGAAACACACCCCACATACAGGGCAGGCAACACCAACTACACACGCAAGCTTGGGACACCAATTGGGCCCCACAAGACTCACTCCCCCACTCACCAAAAAGGCTAAGCAGGGGAGATCTGGCTTGTGGAGAACAGGTGGCTCGTGGACGCCACCTGCTGGTTAGTTAGAGAAAGTGTACTCCACGAAGCTGTAGATCTGATAAATTAGAGATAAGGACTTCAACTGGTCTACAAACCCTAAAAGAACCCTATCAAGGTCAGCAAATGCCACGAGGCCAAAAACAACAGAAAATTATAAAGCATATGAAAAAACCAGACGATATGGATAACCCAAGCCCAAGCACCCAAATCAAAAGACCAGAAGAGACACACCTAGAGCAGCTACTCAAAGAACTAAAGATGAACAATGAGACCCTAGTACGGGATATGAAGGAAATCAAGAAGACCCTAGAAGAGCATAAAGAAGACATTGCAAGACTAAATAAAAAAATGGATGATCTTATGGAAATTAAAGAAACTGTTGACCAAATTAAAAAGATTCTGGACACTCATAGTACAAGACTAGAGGAAGTTGAACAACGAATCAGTGACCTGGAAGATGACAGAATGGAAAATGAAAACATAAAAGAAAGAATGGGGAAAAAAATTGAAAAACTCGAAATGGACCTCAGGGATATGATAGATAATATGAAACGTCCGAATATAAGACTCATTGGTGTCCCAGAAGGGGAAGAAAAGGGTAAAGGTCTAGGAAGAGTATTCAAAGAAATTGTTGGGGAAAACTTCCCAAATCTTCTAAACAACATAAATACACAAATCATAAATGCTCAGCGAACTCCAAATAGAATAAATCCAAAAAAACCCACTCCGAGACATATACTGATCACACTGTCAAACATAGAAGAGAAGGAGCAAGTTCTGAAAGCAGCAAGAGAAAAGCAATTCACCACATACAAAGGAAACAGCATAAGACTAAGTAGTGACTACTCAGCAGCCACCATGGAGGCGAGAAGGCAGTGGCACGATATATTTAAAATTCTGAGTGAGAGGAATTTCCACCCAAGAATACTTTATCCAGCAAAGCTCTCCTTCAAATTTGAGGGAGAGCTTAAATTTTTCACAGACAAAGAAATGCTGAGAGAATTTGCTAACAAGAGACCTGCCCTACTGGAGATACTAAAGGGAGCCCTACAGACAGAGAAACAAAGACAGGACAGAGAGACTTGGAGAAAGGTTCAGTACTAAAGAGATTCGGTATGGGTACAATAAAGGATATTAATAGAGAGAGGGAAAAATATGGCAAACATAATCCAAAGGATAAGATGGCCGATTCAAGAAATGCCTTCACGGTTTTAACGTTGAATGTAAATGGATTAAACTCCCCAATTAAAAGATATAGATTCGCAGAATGGATCAAAAAAAATGAACCATCAATATGTTGCATACAAGAGACTCATCTTAGACACAGGGACACAAAGAAACTGAAAGTGAAAGGATGGAAAAAAATATTTCATGCAAGCTACAGCCAAAAGAAAGCAGGTGTAGCAATATTAATCTCAGATAAAATAGACTTCAAATGCAGGGATGTTTTGAGAGACAAAGAAGGCCACTACATACTAATAAAAGGGGCAATTCAGCAAGAAGAAATAACAATCGTAAATGTCTATGCACCCAATCAAGGTGCCACAAAATACATGAGAGAAACATTGGCAAAACTAAAGGAAGCAATTGATGTTTCCACAATAATTGTGGGAGACTTCAACACATCACTCTCTCCTATAGATAGATCAACCAGACAGAAGACCAATAAGGAAATTGAAAACCTAAACAATCTGATAAATGAATTAGATTTAACAGACATCTACAGGACATTACATCCCAAATCAACAGGATACACATACTTTTCTAGTGCTCACGGAACTTTCTCCAGAATAGATCATATGCTGGGACATAAAACAAGCCTCAATAAATTTAAAAAGATTGAAATTATTCAAAGCACATTCTCTGACCACAATGGAATACAATTAGAAGTCAATAACCATCAGAGACTTAGAAAATTCACAAATACCTGGAGGTTAAACAACACACTCCTAAACAATCAGTGGGTTAAAGAAGAAATAGCAAGAGAAATTGCTAAATATATAGAGACGAATGAAAATGAGAACACAACATACCAAAACCTATGGGATGCAGCAAAAGCAGTGCTAAGGGGAAAATTTATAGCACTAAACGCATATATTAAAAAGGAAGAAAGAGCCAAAATCAAAGAACTAATGGATCAACTGAAGAAGCTAGAAAATGAACAGCAAACCAATCCTAAACCAAGTACAAGAAAAGAAATAACAAGGATTAAAGCAGAAATAAATGACATAGAGAACAAAAAAACAATAGAAAGGATAAATATCACCAAAAGTTGGTTCTTTGAGAAGATCAACAAGATTGACAAGCCCCTAGCTAGACTGACAAAATCAAAAAGAGAGAAGACCCATATAAACAAAATAATGAATGAAAAAGGTGACATAACTGCAGATCCTGAAGAAATTAAAAAAATTATAAGAGGATATTATGAACAACTGTATGGCAACAAACTGGATAATGTAGAAGAAATGGACAATTTCCTGGAAACATATGAACAACCTAGACTGACCAGAGAAGAAATAGAAGACCTCAACCAACCCATCACAAGCAAAGAGATCCAATCAGTCATCAAAAATCTTCCCACAAATAAATGCCCAGGGCCAGATGGCTTCACAGGGGAATTCTACCAAACTTTCCAGAAAGAACTGACACCAATCTTACTCAAACTCTTTCAAAACATTGAAAAAAATGGAACACTACCTAATTCATTTTATGAAGCTAACATCAATCTAATACCAAAACCAGGCAAAGATGCTACAAAAAAGGAAAACTACCGGCCAATCTCCCTAATGAATATAGATGCAAAAATCCTCAACAAAATACTTGCAAATCGAATCCAAAGACACATTAAAAAAATCATACACCATGACCAAGTGGGGTTCATTCCAGGCATGCAAGGATGGTTCAACATAAGAAAAACAATCAATGTATTACAACACATTAAAAACTCGAAAGGGAAAAATCAATTGATCATCTCAATAGATGCTGAAAAAGCATTTGACAAAATCCAACATCCCTTTTTGATAAAAACACTTCAAAAGGTAGGAATTGAAGGAAACTTCCTCAACATGATAAAGAGCATATATGAAAAACCCACAGCCAGCATAGTACTCAATGGTGAGAGACTGAAAGCCTTCCCTCTAAGATCAGGAACAAGACAAGGATGCCCGCTGTCACCACTGTTATTCAACATTGTGCTGGAAGTGCTACCCAGGGCAATCCGGCAAGACAAAGAAATAAAAGGCATCCAAATTGGAAAAGAAGAAGTAAAACTGTCATTGTTTGCAGATGATATGATCTTATATCTAGAAAACCCTGAGAAATCAACGATACACCTACTAGAGCTAATAAACAAATTTAGCAAAGTAGCGGGATACAAGATTAATGCACATAAGTCAGTAATGTTTCTATATGCTAGAAATGAACAAACTGAAGAGACACTCAAGAAAAAGATACCATTTTCAATAGCAACTAAAAAAATCAAGTACCTAGGAATAAACTTAACCAAAGATGTAAAAGACCTATACAAAGAAAACTACATAACTCTACTAAAAGAAATAGAAGGGGACCTTAAAAGATGGAAAAATATTCCATGTTCATGGATAGGAAGGCTAAATGTCATTAAGATGTCAATTCTACCCAAACTCATCTACAGATTCAATGCAATCCCAATCAAAATTCCAACAACCTACTTTGCAGACTTGGAAAAGCTAGTTATCAAATTTATTTGGAAAGGGAAGATGCCTCGAATTGCTAAAGACACTTTAAAAAAGAAAAACGAAGTGGGAGGACTTACACTCCCTGACTTTGAAGCTTATTATAAAGCCACAGTTGCCAAAACAGCATGGTACTGGCACAAAGATAGACATATAGATCAATGGAATCGAATTGAGAATTCAGAGATAGACCCTCAGATCTATGGCCGACTGATCTTTGATAAGGCCCCCCAAAGTCACCGAACTGAGCCATAATGGTCTTTTCAACAAATGGGGCTGGGAGAGTTGGATATCCATATCCAAAAGAATGAAAGAGGACCCCTACCTCACCCCCTACACAAAAATTAACTCAAAATGGACCAAAGATCTCAATATAAAAGAAAGTACCATTAAACTCCTAGAAGATAATGTAGGAAAACATCTTCAAGACCTTGTATTAGGAGGCCACTTCCTAGACTTTACACCCAAAGCACAAGCAACAAAAGAGAAAATAGATAAATGGGAACTCCTCAAGCTTAGAAGTTTCTGCACCTCAAAGGAATTTCTCAAAAAGGTAAAGAGGCAGCCAACTCAATGGGAAAAAATTTTTGGAAACCATGTATCTGACAAAAGACTGATATCTTGCATATATAAAGAAATCCTACAACTCAATGACAATAGTACAGACAGCCCAATTATAAAATGGGCAAAAGATATGAAAAGACAGTTCTCTGAAGAGGAAATACAAATGGCCAAGAAACACATGAAAAAATGTTCAGCTTCACTAGCTATTAGAGAGATGCAAATTAAGACCACAATGAGATACCATCTAACACCGGTTAGAATGGCTGCCATTAAACAAACAGGAAACTACAAATGCTGGAGGGGATGTGGAGAAATTGGAACTCTTATTCATTGTTGGTGGGACTGTATAATGGTTCAGCCACTCTGGAAGTCAGTCTGGCAGTTCCTTAGAAAACTAGAGATAGAGCTACCATTCGATCCAGCGATTGCACTTCTCGGTATATACCCGGAAGATCGGAAAGCAGTGACACGAACAGATATCTGCACGCCAATGTTCATAGCAGCATTATTCACAATTGCCAAGAGATGGAAACAACCCAAATGTCCATCAACAGATGAGTGGATAAATAAAATGTGGTATATACACACGATGGAATACTACGCGGCAGTAAGAAGGAACGATCTGGTGAAACATATGACAACATGGATGAACCTTGAAGACATAATGCTGAGCGAAATAAGCCAGGCACAAAAAGAGAAATATTATATGCTACCACTAATGTGAACTTTGAAAAATGTAAAACAAATGGTTTATAATGTAGAATGTAGGGGAACTAGCAGTAGAGAGCAATTAAGGAAGGGGGAACAATAATCCAAGAAGAACAGATAAGCTATTTAACGTTCTGGGGATGCCCAGAAATGACTATGGTCTGTTAATTTCTGATGGATGTAGTAGGAACAAGTTCACTGAAATGTTGCTATAGTATGTAACTTTCTTGGGGTAAAGTAGGAACATGTTGGAAGTTAAGCAGTTATCTTAGGTTAGTTGTCTTTTTCTTACTCCCTTGCTATGGTCTCTTTGAAATGTTCTTTTATTGTATGTTTGTTTTCTTTTTAACTTTTTTTTCATACAGTTGATTTGAAAAAAGAAGGGAAAGTTAAAAAAAAAAAAAAAGAAAAAAGACAAACAAGGAAAAAAAAAAAAAAAAAAAAAAACGATGTAGTGCCCCCTTGAGGAGCCTGTGGAGAATGCAGGGGTATTCGCCTACCCCACCTCCATGGTTGCTAACATGACCACAGACATAGGGGACTGGTGGTTTGATGGGTTGAGCCCTCTACCATAAGTTTTACCCTTGGGAAGACGGTTGCAGCAAAGGAGAGGCTAGGCCTCCCTGTATTTGTGCCTAAGAGTCTCCTCCTGAATGCCTCTTTGTTGCTCAGATGTGGCCCTCTCTCTCTGGCTAAGCCAACTTGAAAGGTGAAATCACTGCCCTCCCCCCTACGTGGGATCAGACACCCAGGGAAGTGAATCTCCCTGGCAACGTGGAATATGACTCCTGGGGAGGAATGTAGACCCGGCATCGTGGGATGGAGAACATCTTCTTGACCAAAAGGGGGATGTGAAAGGAAATGAAATAAGCTTCAGTGGCAGAGAGATTCCAAAACGAGCCGAGAGATCACTCTGGTGGGCACTCTTACGCACACTTTAGACAACCTTTTTTAGGTTCTAAAGAATTGGGGTAGCTGGTGGTGGATACCTGAAACTATTAAACTACAACCCAGAACCCATGAATCTCGAAGACAGTTGTATAAAAATGTAGCTTATGAGGGGTGACAGTGGGATTGGGAATGCCATAAGGACCAAACTCCACTTTGTCTAGTTTATGGATCGATGTGTAGAAAAGTAGGGGAAGCAAACAAACAGACAAAGGTACCTAGTGTTCTTTTTTACTTCAATTGCTCTTTTTCACTCTAATTATTATTCTTGTTATTTTTGTGTGTGTGCTAATGAAGGTGTCAGGGATTGATTTAGGTGATGAATGTACAACTATGTAATGGTACTGTAAACAATCGAAAGTACAATTTGTTTTGTATGACTGCGTGGTATGTGAATATATCTCAATAAAATGATGATTAAAAAAAAAAAAAAAAAAAGAGAGCCCTACCAACAGAGAAACAAAGAAAGGAGAGAGATATATAGAGAAATTTAACAGACATATATAAAACATTACATCCAAATGACCAGGACACACATTCTTCTCTAGTGATCATGAATCTTTCTCCAGAATAGACCATGTACTAGGACATAAAACAAGCCTCAATAAATTTAAAAAAAAAAATTGAATTTGTTCAAAGCACACTCTCTGATCACAATGGAATACAAATAGAAGTCATAACCATCAGAAACTTAGAAAATTCACGAACACCTGGAGGATAAAAATGAGAGGGAGATGAAAACATTCTCAGATAATCAAAAGCTGAGGGACTTCATCACCAGTAAATCAGTCCTATAAGAAATGCTAAAGGGAATTGAGCAGGCTGAAAGGAAGAGACACTAAACAATTGACTGAAACCACATGAAGAAATAAGGATTTCCAGTAAAGATTATATGGTAAATATAAATACCAATACTACTGTATTTTTTATTTTTCACTCCACTATTTACTTCCTATAGGATCTAAAATACATAAACTGTAATGACAAATCAGTGGTTTGGGACTCAGTGTAAAATATGTAATTTTTGACAAGAACTACATAAAGGTGAGGGAATGGAGGCATATAGGAACATAGTTTAGGTGTCCTATTGAGGTTAAGTTGGTATCAAAGAAAAACAAGATTGTTATAGATTTAAGAGGTTAAATTTAAGCCCCATGGTAAACACAAAGAAAGTATCAGAGAATATGACCATAGAGATGAAAAGTAGAGTATGGGTTACGAGACTTGGGGGAAGGGGCAATGGAGAGTTAAGAAATGAGTATGGGGTTTCTGTTTGGAGTGAAGGGAAATTTCTAGTAATGGATAGTGGGAAGGTGATGGCATTGCAACATTCTAAATGTGATTAATCCCACTAATGGAATGCTAGGGAGGGGTTGGAATGGGAAGATTTAGGCTGTATATATGTTTCCACAATTGAAAAAAAAAAAAAAAAGACGGTCTAAATAGATAATGACAATTAAATGCCAAGGATGATCCTGGATGGGATCTGAGGATGGAGGAGAGGAGGCTCAAAGAGACACAGTTGGGACATAAGAAAAAACAAAAGGAAATATAGAATGTAAGCTTTGTATCAATGTTGAATTTCTTGAACTTCTTAGCTGCGCTTAACGTGATTGCATAAAAGAATGTACTTGTTCATAGGAATGTATATGTGAATTATATTGTTTGTTCAAGGATGTGTGCAGCCTGCTTTCATATGTTCAGAAGACAGAGCAGTAGATGATGGATGATAGGGAGTTAGAGAGGGAGGGAGGGAAAAAAGAAATGGTGGTGTGACAGGATGTTCAAGTTGGTGGATCGGGGTATTGGGGGAGGGGGGTCGGGGTATGCTGGAGTACTGTGTATGGGGTTTGTATTGTTTTTGCAACTGTTCCTGTAAGTTTGAATTTATTTTGAAATAAATTTTTAAAAAAACACCTCAAAAAAATAAATAAATAAATAAACAGAGGGATACAAGTGCTGGATAAAATGTGGAGAAAGGGATATACCTATTCATCATTGGTGGGGAAGTAGAATGGTGCAGCCCATCTGGAGGGCAGTGTGGTAGTTCCACAGGAAGCTAAGCATGGGGTTGCCATATGATCCTGCAACTCAGTTATTGGGTATATACTTGGAAGAACTGAAAAGAGGGACATAAATAGACATTTGCACAGTGGGGTTTATGGTGTCAGCATTCATGATTTGCAGTGGATGGAGGTGGCCTAAGGGTTCATCGACAGATGAATGGAATGGTGAACTGTGGTGTATACATATAGTGGAATGTTGAGTGAAGGAGTGAAGTTGTGATGTGAATGGACACTGAGGACAGTATGTTGAGTGAAAAAAAACAGAAATGAAAAGAAAAACATTATAATACCTCATTAATGTGGACTAACAATAATGTGCAAACTCTGAGAATTAAGTCTGAAAGCATAGGTTATCAGGGGAAGGCTTATTATAAAGTTTCCTAGATTGTAAGGTCTTATAGCAGTTACATCTATTCCTGAGTTGTGATGGTTGTTTCTAAATTCTGAGATGCTGAGCTCTTTGTATATAACCTGGTTGGTCCCTGGAACTTTGGGTATATGTGTGACACCTGAGACTCAGAGCCAGAGTCCGGCAGCTATGAATGTCAGTATTTCCCCATTCAGCAGGAGTCTGAAAAAAGAGATCAGACTTCAGTTAGAGATATGAATGAAATGGACTTGGTTAGGACTAAGGTAAATCAGACTAAGGGTAAAGGATGATATTGATGGTGTTTTTAAAACTTCAACTTCTGTGTGAGACCAAAGGAAGAGATGTTTATTAGGTGCAAAATCTATATTTTTTGTAACACACTATATAATTTAATGGTCATTTTATTCAAACAACACAATCACATGGAATGTTGAATAAGAAGTGACCATCTGGTTGGTTTGTACAGGTTAGTGTGATGCACCAATACATCCCAGAGTAATTTAGGCAGAGAATAAAAATTTTTTGCAAATCCCCCTTGAGGGACTGGGGGAAAATGTGGAAATTTTAAATTTCCCCACCTGAGGAATTAATGATATTCTCACAAGCATTTTGGGGGCTACCAATTTAGAAGGTCGAGCCCTCGATCTTGGGACTTGCCCTTATGAAGCTTGTTACTGCAAAGGAGAGGCTAAGCCTACTTAAAATTGTGCCTGACTCACCCCCAGAGATCCTCTTTGGTTGCTCAGCTGTGGCCTCTCTCTCTAACCCTTCTCTGCAGGTAAACTCACTGCCCTCCCTCCTATGTGGAACATGACTCCCAGGGGTGTAAATCTCCCTGGCAACATGGGACATGACTCCTGGGGATGAGCTTTGGCCTGGCATCATGGGATTGAGAAAGGCTTCTTGGACCAAAAGGGGGAAGAGAAATGAAACAAAATAAAGTTTCAGTGGCTGAGAGATCCCAAATAGAGTCAAGAGGTCATTCTGGAAGTTATTCTTATGCATTATATAGGTGTCCCTTTTTAGTTCTTAGTGTATTGGAATAGTTAGAAGGAAATACCTGAAACTGTTGAACTGTAATCCAGTAGCCTTTATTCTTGAAGACTATTGTATAACTAAATAGCTTACACTGTGTGACCATGTGATTGTGAAAACTCTGTGGCTCCCACTCCCTTTATACAGTGTATGGACAGACGAATAGGAAAATGAGGACAAAAAGTAAATGATTAATAGGGAGGGATGGGGAGTATGGGATGTTTGGGGTGTTCTTTTTTTCTTTAATTTTTATTCTTATTCTTTTTTGTGTGTTGCACTGAAGATGTTCAAAAATTGACTGTGGTGATGAATGCACAACTATATAATGGTGCTGTGAACGATTGATTGTACACCAGGGATGACTGAAGATATGTGAATATATCTCAATAAAACCGAATTTAAGATAAAAAGCTTAATACAAGAGCTTGCCTGGTACATAATACACATGCAACAATGGTAACTCTAGATTTGACAAACAGAATCACACTCGTGGGTGACTGAGGCCTGTATATCCCACCACCAGTCTCCTCCCCACCACCTTTCTTCCCTCCTCTTAATATGCTTGATGTCCTTTCCCTCCTTCTCCTCTACATTTTATCCACCACCCACCATCAGAGGCAAGGCCCAGAATCATGAACGTTATGAATGCTGTTCTTCAACTATTCCCACTGTCTGGTCCCCATATGTTTGGGCAGAGTCTAGCCAATGAGTTAGGAGTGGAAGTGACATGTGGCATTTTAATTGCCAGTGCATGACCCTCCAGAGCTCTTTCCCTCCCTGGGATGGTGTTCTAGTTTGCTAATGCTGCTAGCAAAACACCAGAAATGGATTGGCTTTTATATGTCTGTCTCAGCTCCATCTAGCTGTGAGCTCCTTCTGTCTGAACTTATATAGCGCTCCAGTAATCTAAACAAGGCCCATGCTGAATGGACGGGGCCATGCCTCCATGGAAATTATCCAGTCAGAGTTATCACCTACAGTTGGGTGGGTCACATCTCCATGGACACTGAATCAATAGATTCCAACACAATCCACACTAATTCATCTGCCCCCACAAGAATGCATTAAAGAATATGGCTTTTTCTGGGGGACATAATGTATATAAACCAGCACAGATGGTGACTTACCACAATGGAGATGGAGCCTGCTCTATCTGCCTGGGCTACTCTTGCCAATCCACATGGACAGGTAATGTGAGCAAGAAGTAAAGCTCTGTTGTTCAAAGCCACTGGCATTTTGTGGATTGTTTGTTACTGCAGCAAAACTTAGCCTAAACTGATACATACACCCTAGTTTCACTCTTCCCTTCAGAACTACTGGAGATTGAATTATGTACCCTGGAAAAAAAACACTCCATTGTGTTCATCCATTTCTGTGGGTATGAACTCATAAATAGGACCTTCTGATGAGGTTATTCTTTCTTAAGGTGTAGCCAAGTGAATCAGAATAGGTCTTAATCCTATTTACTAGAGCATTTCTAGAAAAGGACACAGAGAAAAAAGCCACAGGGAACAGGCAGAAGCTGGAAGTCAATGGAACCCAGAAGAGAAAGGGAAAGACACTTCCATGTGCATTACCATAAAACAGAAATTCCAAGTACCAAAGACCACTGGCAGCCAGCCCCAGAACACCAGTCTTCAGAGAGAAAGCACTGTCTTGCTGACACCTTGATTTTGGGCTTCTCCTGCCTCAAAACCATGAGCAAATAAATTCCTGCTGTTAAGACAACCCATTCTGTGGGATTTGCTTTAGCATCTAGGAAACTAAAACAGTTTTTGGTACCAGGAGTGGGGTTCTGCTATTACAAATTACTACAAATGTGGAAATAGCTTTGGAATTGGGTAACAGATGGGGCTGGAAAAATTGTGAGGCACTTGATAGAAAGAGCCTAGACTGCTTTGAAGGGACTGTTGGTAGAAATATGGATGTTAAAATACTTCCCATGAGGGCTTGGAAAGAAGTGAAGAATGTGTTATTGGAAATCAGAAGAAAGATGATCCTTCTTACAAAGTGGCAGAGAACTTGATAAAATTGTGTTCTGATATTTGATTGTAAGTGGAAATTTTAAGTGATGAAGTTGGATATTTAGGTGAGGAGATTTCTAAGCTAAGTGTCGAAAATGCAGCCTGGCTCCTCTATGCAGCTTATAGTAAAATATGAAAGGAAAAGGATAAGCTGAGAACTGAACTCTTAAGCACAAAGAAACCAGAATTCTTTTGAAATTATCAGTCTATCCAGATAGTGTACTCTGAGACTAGGGCCAAACTCGACTCTATTATGGACCACCTTGAGCTTTCAGGAAGTGGGTACCCAGAGAGCAGAGCTCCAAGTGAGGTTTTAGCTGAATAACCCTTTGCTAAAGAGGGTATGGCCAAATACGGATCCAGTCAGCCATTTCACTGCAAGTCAGGAATGGAAATGCAGTTATCCAGGAAAGATCTGTGGAAAGTCCCTCTGTCTGATGAGTTGAAACCCTGTGAACTGCACATAAAGCTGACAAGGTTTTTGCAAAATTTGTATGAGCAGAACCACTGCCAGCCTGGACTGAAAGGGACAGAAGAGGGATGAATCGAAGGAAGAATGACTTCAAGGCTGGAACTATGAAAGCCAAGGTCTAGACCAAAGAGAGCTCTTCAGGCCAAGAGAGCAGGCCCATCCATGGGTGTGGAAAGGGCAGGTCCACCCTATGCCTAGAGTGGGTGGGTCATCTGCCCCTGAAGTTGGAGGGAGTGGGCCCTCCACCCCATTGTTTCAGGACAGTGCTGCCACCCCAGTGCTCAGAGATGGTGAGGCCTGTGTCCCAGCATTCATGGAGAGCCTGGCCACTGCTCCAATGCTTGGAGAGGGTGGGGCCTTCACCCCAGTATTTGGAAAGAGCATGATGCTGCACAAGTGCTTAGAAGGGATGCGGCTGCCACTCCTTCAGGCCAAAGAACAAAACATCAATCCATAGATGACTCTTAGACCTTGAAATCTAATGGAGTTTGCCCTGCTGGGTTTCAGACTTGCTTGGGACCATGACCCTGGTTTTCCTTCCAATTTCTGTCTTTGGAATGGGAATGACTTTCTTATGCCTGTCCTTCCATTGTATACTGGAAGCAGATAACTTGTTTTCTAAGTTTCACGGGTCCACCACAGACGGGAATTTTGCCCTGGGACAAACCACACCTATAATCAATTTTGATGAGGCTTTGTACTTAGCATGTTACTGAAGTGACTTAAGGCTTTGGGGATGTTGTGGTGGGATCAATGTACTTTATATGTGGGAAGAACATGTATTTTGGAAGTCCAGAAGGAGGACTGCCGGGGATTGAATTATATACCATAGAAAAACATGTTCTTAATCTATTCCTGCAGGTGTGAACCCATTGTAAACAGGACCTTTTGAAAAGGTTATTTTTAGTTAAGGTGTAGCCAAGTAAATCAGGATAAGCATTAATCTTATTTACTAGAGAACTTATTAGAGAAGGCCACAAAGGAAAAAGCCACAAGGAGCAGATAGAAGCTGGAAGACAATGGGAGCCAGAATAAAAAGGAGAAGATGCCACCAAGTACATTGCCATGTAACAGAAAAGCCAAGACCAAGGATCACCAACAGCCAGCCCCAGAGCACCACAGTCTTTGGGGAGAAAGCATTGCCTTGCTGACATGTTAATTTTGGACTTCTCCTAGCCTCAAAACCATGAGCTAATAAATTCTCATTGTATAGGATTTGTTTTAGAAGCTGAGAAACTAAAACAAGAACTTTTCATATTGGAAACACTTGATAATTGTTTGCTAAATTGCTTTCCTTTTTCCCCAAATCTAGAACAACCATACAAGTATTCTTATACCATTTCTGGCCATATTCAACAGCACAGAATTTGGTAAACAGGAAGAAGAGAAGGCAAGCCTAATCCTGTTTCCTTGCTTTTTAGTGAGCCACATGTGAGCTAATGTGGTGACCCACCTAGCTGATTCTCTAATCCTCTTCAAATACCTCCATTTTTCCATGCCAGCTCTGACTCCATCACCCACTGCTATGAAATTTCATTTTGAAGATATTATGGAAGCTCCTGAGGGTGAGTGAAGTTTAATCCACCCTCCCATGGAACAAATGTTTTTCTAGGTAACCTGCTTGGCTGACATGGATAGGGTTCAAACAGCATAGGCGGCAATTTCTTACACACGCATTCACATTATCAGTCACTATTCCTAAAACCAGTAACACCACAGGCTGACACCGAACACATGAATATGGAGGGGGTGGACCCAAGTGTTAGTGGAGGATACACTAAAGTGGGCTCTGATCTCAATCCTGCAATCATACTAATCCAGCCTCCTTTAAGAGCAAGTAAAAGAAACCCAACTCAAACAACTCATCCAAAAGGAATTTGTAAAAATAAATAAATAAATACATACATAGAAACATCTCCAGGTTCTCAAAGAATGTTGTGAAGAAACTATCTCTCTCCATGACAGCACACCACTGTCAGTGTGTTGGCTCTGTTCTGCTATCCTCAGACAGTGGCAAAAGTGACCACCAGCAGGTCCAAGCTGACACTCTACCACCTCAGCAACCCCAGATGAAAGTTCCATCAGAACCCACAGAATGGAACTCTATTGGCTCAGTTTCAGTCACATGCCCATCGCTGAACAAATCACTATGGCCGTGAAGATGCAAGAGCTCTGATTGGCCGTACCACTGCAGTTGGAGGTGGGAGCAGCCTCAGTCAAACCAAGTGGACTGAGAGTTGGGGAAGAGTGCACCTCCAAGAAAATCAAGGTGCAATTACTGGAAACCAAACAGGCAAGAACAACTGTAAGCCACCCCAATTGCCAAACTCCCTGGTGGTCCTGGGCTAATCACCGAAGAAGCTAATTAATATAAACTACTCCCACATGCAAGGTGCTAGGTGCTGGGATGCAATGGTGAATCAGACTGACAAGGGTCTCTTGCACAGCTTACTGGCCCAGTGGAA
This sequence comes from Choloepus didactylus, assembly GCF_015220235.1. Lineage (NCBI taxonomy): Eukaryota > Metazoa > Chordata > Mammalia > Pilosa > Megalonychidae > Choloepus > Choloepus didactylus. The sequence goes on from NC_051319.1 coordinate 99,097,364, forward strand.
AAGGAACATGACCCAGGGGTATTCTGTGAGATACCCAAATACAATATTTGACCTTTTGTGTGTGGCTTATTTCACTCAACATGTCTTCAAGGTTCATCCACATGGTGATATGTATCAGCACTTCGTATCTTTTTTGGCTGCATAATATTCCATTATATGTCTATTCCACAATTTGTTTATCCATCCATCTGTTGATGGACACTCAGACAAGAATGTTTCCAGGTAAGTACTCTTACTATCCCATTGTCCTGATGTGGTGTCTGAGGCTCAGAGAAGCTGAGTAACTTGCCCAAGGTCACACAGCTGAAAAGTTCTAGAATTTGGAATCATTGCTGTCTGATTCCATCACCAGGGTGCCACCCACACAAGCTCTGAGTAACTCAGTTTCCTTTTTTGATAAAATTCCCATAGCAATCTATGTCCTGTCCACAGTTTCGGTTAGGAGATGATAAAGAAAATGGTCTGGAGGTTATTCTGACCTGGCATTTCAGATGCAATTTGATCAGTTTCCCCAGGGATTAGCAAGTTCAGGAGTATCAATTCAGACCAACCAAACTCACAGGTTTATTATAATCTATAACTCAAACTTATAGATTTATTGCAAGTGACATGAGACAGCTAAGGACAAGAATCAGTCATCTATATAGGTAAGTAGATCCACTTGAGAGAATAAATTAACAGAGTGGGAAGTAGAAAGGGTGGGGGGCAATGACCCTAACAGCTAATGGCTGCATATTATGGATAAACAAATTCCAAAGGCTTCATAAATGTTACTTCCTTAAATATGGAAGGTTTCTAAATGAGTACAAAATTAAAGCAAAGGAAAACATATGACCCTTAAGTATTATTTACATCAAGTCAAAATAGTTGAATGAATTGCTAGATAAGCAGAATCATGGCCCCCAAAGATGTCCATAATCCCCAGAACCTGTGAATATGTCGGGTTACATGGCAAAGGAGAATTCAGGTTGCTGATCAGCTGACCTTAAAACAGGGCGATTATCCTGAATTGTCCAGGTGGACCCAATATCATCACAAGGGTCGTTAAAAGTGGAAGAGGGAGGCAGAAAAAAGAGAATCAGAGAAGTGACAGTATGGGAAGGTCTCTACCCACCATTGTTGGCTTTGAAGATGGAGAAAGAGGCCACAAGCCAAGGAATGCAGGCAGCCTCTAGAAGCTGGAAAAGGCAAGGAGACAGATTCTCCCCTAGAGCCTCCAGAAGGAACAAAGTCCTGTCCAAACCTTGATTTCAGTCCAATGAGACATATTTCAGGCTTATGGCCTCCAGAACTATTGGATAATAAGTGTGTTGTTTTTAGGTCACTACTTGAGGTAACTTGTTATAGCAGCCATAGGAAATTAATACAATGACCCTTTTCCAGTCTAAGGATACAGCTACGAAAGAACCAACAGGGAGTCCTTGTTGTCCAAAGATTTATTTTATCCAGGATCTCACAGTTAGTAAGTGCATAGGAAAACTAGAGTGATTGTTCCAATTTGCTAATGCTGCCATTAAGCAAAACACCAGAAATTGGATTGGCTTTAAGGGGGTTTATTTGATTACAAATTTGCAGTCTGAAGGCCATGAAAATGTCCAAATTAAGGCATCAACATGAGTATACCTTCACCAAAGGAAGGCCAGTGGTGTCCAGAAAACCTCTGTTAGCTGGGAAGGCACATGGCTGGTGTCTGTTGATCCCAGGTTGTGTTCCAGCTCCTCTCTTAGCTCCTGTGCTTTCTTCAAACTGTTGCTCTTGGGGCTTTTTGTCCTCTCTTAGTTTCTCTAGAGCAAACTCTGGGCTAGAGTCAGCAACAGTGTGCTTTCAATGGCCATCTCCAAAATTTCTCTCTCAGCTGCTCTCCAAAATGTCATTCTCAGCTTCTCTGAAGTCCTTCTGTTTGTGAGCTCTTTTATAGGACTCTAGTGATTAAATCAAGACCCACCCTGAATAGGCAGGGTCCATATCTCCAAATAAATAATCCAATCAAATGTCTCACTCACATTTGATTGAGTCACATCTCCATGGCAACACTCAATAAAAGGATTCCAACCTAATCAACAATAATATGTCTGCTCCTACAAGATTGCATTAAAGAACATGGTGTTTTGGGGGACATAATACATCCAAACCAGCACAATGATCGTCACACAAATATTCATTCATGAAGTGATTACTTCCAAAGTTAGTTCTCACCTCATTCAATGTCCCTCCCTCCCCTTCTAAAGGGACCTCCCATCCCCAAATCTCAGATCTAAGTCACTGTCTTCTCAAGCTCCCAGGGAAGCTGCACACTCCCAACAATGCAACATCACTCCAATGTAAACAGGTTGCAAAGTGACACTGACAATCTTTCTGAAAATGCAAGTCATGAATCCAAGAGAGTAAGATGGAGAGCGGCTCAAATCAAAAGCAGAGTGAGCCCTTGACAAACAGGATCTGGCCAAGGTAAACTGGTTAACAGCTGAGAAAAGGAAAAGTCTACAGGGATAACCTAACATAAGGGCTTCAAATAAGAATAATTTGAACATCAGAATTGGGTGCTCTCAAATATTTTTGTCAATGTGCATCTTCTTTAAGATAAGACTATGGGTATCTTATGCTTTGGTCAAAAAATTAAACCCCCCAAAAAAACAGCCAAAAAACATTTGAGTCTTGCTTTGTTCCAACTATACAATCATAAACCAAATCTGGCTACGTTTAGGGTACATTTTTCCCAAGTAAATGGATGTAGAGGGTAATTTCCTTGAGGTCTTGATCTGAATTTCCCTGACGATACTAAGAAAGATTTCATAATTTGACTGGCTTTTTGTGCTTCCTCCTCTGAGCAATATCTGTCCATGCTTTTGGCCCATTTTTCAGTTTTTTTCTTTTATTGATTTGTGGGCATTCTTTTCAAATTCTTGACACTAATCTTATGCTTGTTGTCTATACTGCAAATATCTTCTCCTAGTGACTGTCATTTCACTTTGTTTATGGTATCTTTTAATTGCCAAATGTTTTTCCTTTTAACATAGTCAAATACATCATCCTTTTATGGTCAACTTTTATTATTGACACTCTTTGCATCTTGTTTAAGAAATCCTTCCTTAGCCCAAGAACAAAAAGATATTCGCATACACTTTGTGCTAAGGGTGTTAAAATTTTGTTGATGTTGAAGTCTTTAACCCATCTGTTTATGCTGTATGGGATGGATACAATTTCGTCTTTTCTCCTAATTAGATAACCATTCTTTTCCAGCTCCATTTTCCCCCCATCTCTGCTGCTTAGATCTGCTAATACTGTCCAACTAAGAAAATAAAAACCTTTGAACTGATTGTCATATGCCTTGCTCTTCCTTATTTCCTGCTAAATTTTAACCTCTTTATTCTCTTGCTTAGCCAAAAGAGAACAAAATGTAATAAGGACCAAAATGTAATGATACATTAAATGTATACAGTTTGTTACTTCCCAAAGACCAGTAACAATATTAATGAAGTCTGCAGCTAACCTAATCAAATAGAGATGCACTGCTGACACTCTCTTCCCAGCCTTGTCATCCCCAAAGCCTTGGGGCTTTCTCAGGATTCCCAGGAAACCCAGGAGGTAATTAAAACTTATAAACTCACCAGAGTTCATAGGCTTGTTTTATTTTTTAATCCAGTTTTATTGAGAGATATTCACATACCATACAGTTATCCATGGTGTACAATCAACTGTTCACAGTACCATCATATAGATGTGCATTCATCACCCCAATCTATTTTTGAATATTTTCCTCATACCAGAAAAAGCAAAAATAGAATAAAAAATAAAAGTAAAAAAGAACACCCAAATCATCCCCCCCATCCCACCCTATTTTTCATTTAGTTTTTGTCCCCATTTTTCTACTCATCCATCCATGCACTGGATAAAGGGAGTGTAATCCACAAGGTTTTCATAATCACACTCTCACCCCTTGTAAGCTACATTGTTATACAATCGTCTTCAAGAGTCAAGGCTACTGGGTTGGAGTTTGATAGTTTCAGGTATTTACTACTAGCTATTCCAGTACATTAAAACCTAAAAAGGGTTATCTATGCAGTGCATAAGTGTGCCCACAAGCGACCTCTTGACTCCATTTAGAATCTCTCAGTCACTGAAACTTCATTTTGTTTCACTTCCCTTCCCTCTTTGGTCAAGAAGATGTTCTCAATCCCGTGTCAGGTCCAGATTCATCCATAAGCTTGTTTTGTTTTTGTTTTTGTTTTCTCATATTCCATTGACCCAGGCAAATCACATGGCCAAGCATGACAAGGAACACAGAAACATCCTCTACCTACAGAGCTGTACCTCAAGGTACATGGTGTGGGCGTGAACTATAATAACACTCAGGTAATGTGCGAAGATAATTGGAGTTAGACCCTGAAGCCTTCTTTGCTTAGATGATGATGCTTCCCCATGCATTTCCCCATCACAGCATTTTCCACATTTTATTGACATTATCTATTGCTATATTCATCTCCCTTCAAGATCCCCAAGGGCAGAAATAGTCCTTTATTCAATTCTGCATATCCCCATTGCCTAGGACAGATACAGAGTAGGTTCTCAAAATACATCTATTGAACTGAATGATTTTTGTTTATGCCATTTCTGCAATCATGATCAGCTTCAGTGTTCTTTGGTCTTAGAATTAGAAAAAGGTAATACATGTTAACATTTTCTAAAATTAGTAGACTCCCTGTTGTGCCTTTTCTTTTATTTTTTAATTTTTATAAACAAACAGCTCCATTTTTTTTTTGACTAGTCCTCCTTTCCTTGCTGATCTGACATGCCACCCCTGTCAGTAGCAATATCTGGCAATAGATTGCTAGATGGGACAACAACCACTGAATCCATTTGGAGAACAGGTGGCATATTATCTCCCAAAGCTGAACATAGACCCCATGAACCAGCAATTCCACTCATGTGTACAGATCTGGGACAATCTCATAGCCAGGTACAAGTGGAAATGTGTATCCCGAAAAATGGGTAAATATTAGCTGCTTTAGTCACCGTGAAAGGGTATCATGCCCCCAAATCTTTGGGGAATTTACTTTCATGCTCACAGCAGCCCTTTTCACAGTAGCAAAAACCTGCAAATAAATAACCACACACTCACCAACAGGAGAGTGCGTAAGCAGCAGTGATACAGATTGCCATTTTTATAGCACTCAAAATGGCTTAACTATGTCGACACACAACAATGGGGATGATTTTATCAATATACAATATTTAGTGTAAATTACATATAGCACAATACCCATTTTTATAAAGTTAAAAGGAACTAAAGTTAAAATGTAGACTTTTTAGGAATACATAGAGGGGCAACAAAGCTATATAAAAAGGAAAGCAAGGGAATGATGAACATGCAGGATGACAGCTACCTCGAGAGAGGAAGGAAGGAAGAAGACAAATAGGAGCAAGCTTTTAACAAGGTCTTAATTTGTATTTAGTGGTGGGTTCATGAGTCATATTACCCTATTAAAATTAATTCTTAGAGTCCCCATGGGAGACTGGAGGAAAATGCAGAAATATTAAACTTCCCCACCTGGGTTATTACTGATATCCTCACAAGCATTGGGGGATACCAATTTAGAAGGCCGAGCCCTCGATCTTGGGGCTTGCCCTTATGAAGCTTGTTACAGCAAAGGAGAGGCTAAGCCTACTTATAATTGCACCTAAGAGTCTCCCCCAGAGAAAATCTTTTGTTGCTCAGATGTGGCCTCTCTCTCTAAGCCAGCTCTGCAGGTAAACTCATTGCCCTCTCCCCTACGTGGGACATGACTCCCAGGGGTGTAAATCTCCCTGGCAACGTGACGCTTGACTCACGGTCATGAGCTCAGGGATTGGGAAGGTCTTCTTGACCAAAAGGGGGAAGAGAAATGAAATGAAATAAAGTTTCAGTGGCCGAGAGATCTCAAATACAGTCGAGAGGTCTACTCTGCAGGTTACTCTTATGCATTCTATAGATATCCCTTTTTAGTTTTTAGTGTATTGGAATAGCTAGAAGGAAATATCTGAAACTAATGAACTGCAACCCAGTAGCCTTGATTTTTGAGGACAGTTGCATTACTATGTAGCTCACATGGTGTGACTGTGTAATTGTGAAAACCCTGTGGCTCACACTCCCTTTATCCAGTGTATGGATAGTTGAGTTGGGAACAAAAATTAAATGAATAATGGGGGGGATAAAGGGGAAGGGATGTTTTGGGTGTTCTTCTTTATTTACACTTTTATTCTTGTTTTTATTTTCATTTTTGAGTAATGAGAATGTTCAAAGATTGATTTTGGTGATGAATATACAATTATGTGATGGTACTGTGAACAACTGATTGTACACTGTGGATGATTGTACGGTATGTGAATATATGTCAGTAAAATTGAATTTAAAAATAAAAATTAAAAAATTAATTGCTTAAATTTTTTTAAAAGCAAGACCAATGATGTGTGAAGTACCAAAAATTATGTACACCTATTTGTCCAAAGGAGAAAAATACATGACTAAAATAAATGATAAAAAAAAAACTTTAAAAATAATGATGTCATATGTCTGTTCAAAGCACCCATCAGGGTTTTTGGCTGGTTGTTTGCTTGTTTACATGCTTGTTTTAGATTCAATAAGAAACTTTAGCCCCAGTTTTAAGTGGATTTACTGTAAGAATGGTTTCTCTGTACCAATTATCTTCAACTAACAAGGAACTTCTGCAGCTCGAAATCCAACTTCTTTCCTTTCAAGACAATGCAAGATGCTGACAAAACTTTACTCTGACTTTTTTCTTTCAACATTCCTAATCAGCACTGGAAATAACCCAATATTTTTCTTGGAATGGTCCAGATCATTATACTATCCAGGATGAGTGTTCTCCCTTACATTATACAGTTTGTCTTAAAATAGATGCCTTCTAGCAAAGATTTGCAAGAGTGACTTTAACTTCCATGTTAGGAATTAGAAAACATCTCATTCCATAAGTATCACACTTAAAAATTACAAAAATGTAATGCATGATTATTTTGTAAGCCCACAACTTCTCTAATAAAAAATGGATAAAAATTGTACGCACTAAATAAATTTGATTTAAATTTTTTAAAAAAGTAAGAAAGAAAGAAAGACATGTGTCCACTGAGTGCCAACAGGAGCAGGGACAACTCCATGGCAGGGGGTGAGGGGGCGGGACCCCAGGCACATTGCTGCCAAGCAGCTGTCATGAAGGAGGGATGGCAGACAAGTGTTGCTGGGAATCCCAGGTGACAGAATCCTGGGTAGTGTCTGCAGTCACCAGGCCAGGCCTGGCCAGGAGGCTCCCTGAGCTTTGTCTTGGTGTGATAGTGGTACTCAGAGGATAGTCAGAATAAATGGCAGGGAGAACTGACCCACAGGTCATCTGACCTCTGGGGCTTGGATGGCTTCTCCTGCATGGGCAGAGCTGGACCTCTTTGGGTAGGAATGGTCCACGCTGATCTAGATCAGTGCTGTCTAATATAATTTCCTGCGATGGTGATAAAATGTTCCATATCTGTGCTGTCCAATATGGTAGCCACTACCCACATGTGGCTATTGAGTACTTGAAATATAGCCAGTGCCACTGAGAAACTGAATTTATAATTCCCCACCTCCCTCCCCCCCAAAAAAAGTAGGATACATCCTAGATTGGTTAATTTGGTTTTCTTTACACTATTGAGGACCCAGGCTCTATCCTTTCACTCTGCCATCCTCAACTTTGGCTTTTGGCCCCAGGCTTGTTCCAAGATGCTGTAGCTCCTGCAATCACCGCATCCCCCTCAACAATGTCCAGAGGCCAAAGAAGGAAAGACAGCATGTCTTGGGTCTCTTTTTAAGAGTGAGATACCAGTTTATAGATTTAGCTTTTCAGAAACCTCCAGATTTCCTTTCCCATCTCATTGGCCACATGCTGATGCCTAAACCACAGAACTAGTAGAAGGAGTGGGATTACAACATTGGTCTTAAACTAATGGAGACTCACCCTCTGAGGCTGGGGAGAAGTTCGTCTCCCAACAGCCCTGAAGCATGTGGCTGCCCCAAATGACTATTGGGTAAGCAACTGTACCAGTTTGGATGTATTAGGTCTCCCAAAATGACATGTTCTTTGATGCACTCTTGTGGGGGCAGACGTATTAGTGTTGATTAAGTTGGAATCTTTTCATTGAGTGTTTCCATGGAGATGTGACTCAATCAACTGTGGCTGAGACTTTGACTGGATAATTTCCATGGAGGTGTTACCCCTCCCATTCAGGGTGGGTCTGAATTAAATTACTGGTCCCATATAAAAGAGCTGACAACAGAAGGGACTCAGAGCAGCTGTGAGTGACATTTTGGAGAGCAACTGAGAGAGACATTTTAGAGACGGCCATTGAAAGCAGACTTATGATAGCCCAGAGTTTGCTCTGTAAAAGCCAAGACAGGACAAAATGCTACAAGAGCAACATTTTGGAGAACACGCAGGAGCTGAGAGAGGAGCTGGAACACAACTTGGGATCAACAGATGCCAGCCATGTGCCTTCCCAGCTAACAGAGGTTTCCTAGATGCCACTGGCCTTCTTTGGTGAAGGTATACTTGTGCTGATGCCTTAATTTGGACATTTCCATGGCCTTCGGACTGTAACTTTGTAACCAAATAAACCCCCTTTATAAAAGCCAATCCATTTCTGGTGTTTTGCAAAACGGCAGCATTAGCAAGCCGGAACAGCAACCCACAGTATTTGTAAAATCCCATCCTAAAAAATAAAATAAATAAATAAATAATACCTGAGTTAAGAATATGTGCCAATCTGCCTTCTAGAAGCTCACAGTCTATTGAAAGCCAGCAAACTTTTTCTGTAAAGGGACAGATAGAAAATATTTTGGGCTTTGGGGGTGATTTAGTCTATTGTACAATGACTCAACTCTGGCACTGTCGTGCAAAAGCAGCCAAAGCTAATAAGGTAAACAAATAGGCATGACTGTTCTCCAATACAACTTTATTTACAAAAATGGGTGGCAGGATGGATTTGACCCAAATGTTGTGGCTTGTGAACCCCTTCTCTAGTGGAAAGTTAAGCATGTAAACCAAGATTAACTCTGGCCTGCACACATTTTGTTTGGCAAACCCAGGGTTCAAGCAAGACATGTGCATGCCAATCAACCACAGTCCCCACTCTTCCCTATTGTCTTACACCATGCCATTTTTCACATTTATTGTCGTGACTCCTCGATAAGGGTAAAGGCTGTTTCACCCAGGCTACCAGCAGACATCCACTTCCTTATTTCTGTATATTAGAAAAAGCCTTTTTTTGTGGGGGGGGAGGAGCAGAATGAGCAAAGTTTCATTAACAAATACTGTGTCATGAAACTGCTTCTTTGGCTGTGATCCTTGCTCTACTTTGGGACCACACACTCATGTGCACACATATACTCACACACTTTCTCACAATTTAACTAAATTATTTAGACACTGATTTTCTAGACTTCCAATTGGAGAAACCCTGCGACTGTCCTTTGTCAGGAGTGATCCCTGTTCTGCGAGCTCCGTGGTAACCCAATCTCTGCATTCTGCAGACCAGCTGAGCTCCCGTGGTTTATGAGCTCAGTGGAATCCCTCAATAGAATTATACCCTTTTATTGAGTTCTGAACCATATATTATCATGGATACTGATCCTGCTCAAATGGTCCATCCTGCCTGCCTTAACATCAGACAAAGCCATCGGCGATTACCCTTCTCTTCAAAGAATGTGTTTTCTTTAGCATTGATTCCCACTGACACCCAGAGTGCCTGGACTCTATAGAATTTGACCTCCAGTCTCCAAGCCAGGCTGCTACCAACTCACAGCAGTTTCTGGGGTCATTTGGATAGGTCCATGGGGCAGCTAAATGTCTCCCTTTCTATAAGGAAAGGATTACCAAAGAACATTAAAAGTGTGGGCTCAATTTCAGAGGGGATGGTTAAACTCTCTACCGAGGGCAAGAGCTTTCAGTGGCATCCAGCCCTTGCAATCCATGCTTTCCACACCCAATGAGCCAATATCCAAGGCTCCCCAGCAGGAGATGCTTTCTGAAACCAGTGCTAAACAAGGAGATGTGTCACTTATTTTTATTCAATCAATATTTATTCAGCAACTGCTGCATGTCAAATATTGGGCTAGGCAGATACAGCGGGGAATGAAAAAAAAAATAGTACCTGCCCTTGTGGAGCCGACACTGTGATGTGGGATTGGGGGGAGGCTTCGGGGTGGTATTGGGTTACCTAGCACCCTCCAAAAATCCATGTCCGCCTGGAACTCAGAATGGGACCTTATTTGGAAAGAGTGTCTTTGCAGATTTAAATATCAAAATTAAGATGAGGTCATAATGGATTAGGGTGGGGCCTAAATCTAATGACACCAGTGATTGGATTTAAGAGAAAGGAGAGGGAGATTCAGACACACACAGGGAAGATGGCCTCATTTCATCCAAGGCAGAGAGTGGGAGTGGAGTGACGCAGCTACAAGCCAAGGAACGCCAAGGATTGCAGACTCCCACCAGAAGTTGGAAGAGGCAGGAAGGTTCCTGCCCCTAGAGACTTTGGAGGAAGCACAGCCCTGCTGACACCCTGATTTCAGACTTCTGGAATTTAGATCAGGGGGTCAGAGAAGACCTCTGAGGAGGTGGGATTTAAGGCAAGACTTTAAGGATGAAGAGGAATATGCCACACAGAATAGGGAACTGGAGAATAGGAAGAAAGGGCATCCCTGGTCAAGGGCACTGGCTGTGCAAAGGCCGTGAAAGTAGCTGAGTTTATAGTATTCCAGAAACTGAAAGAAAGCCAGCATGGGTGGGGAAGAGTGAGCAAAAGGGCCTGAAATGTGCTGGGAGTGGCGGGCCTTGGAAGCCACTGGAAAGAGCTGGGGTTTTACATCAAGTGCAAGAGAAAGCCACCAAAGGGTTGTAAGCATAAGAATAACATGATTAGATTTACATTTTATCTTGAAGATACTTTCTAATAGTGTAGCCGGCCTCCATTTAAACTGAGAGTTATTTTCACTGTAGTTCTAGCAATAACAAATGCAGTGGTTTGTCATTTACAAAGCACTGTTGCATACACATATTAATTGATTTAATAAAAAATACATCTAACGCAAATGCAAAACCAAATATGGTCCAGTATCTGTCTGATATCATATTTTAGGAAGTTCAGTCTAGAGACCAAAAACAGTCCAAAGCAATTCCAATCTTTACCAGTCTCTCTTCTAGAACATCAAAGGGGAGCTAATTCACAACGGAGAGCAACACTTCATCCAACCCTCTTTCCCCATTGCTCTCATTCTCAACACCTCTTCCATCCCACGGTTTCCTTAGCAGCCTCTTTCCTCAGGCCTCACTCCCCATCAGAATTTCTCCCAAAACCCTGGCTAAGTTTCTTGACTCCTTTGCCCCCACTGCCACACCTCCTTCTTGGATCTGCACTGTTTTGCTCTCTAGTGATTTTTTTTTACTTCTCAGTTACTCTCCACTACCCTGTCCTCCCAATAATTACCCCATCAGGACAGTAGGGTCTAGAATCCCAGCTGGATGAGCCGCAGCCTCCCTTTGCAGAGAGATGAGACAGCTTGAGCAACCAGAAACAGAATCAAGAGATATCTCTCTCTCTCTCTCTCCCTCTCTCTCTCTCTCTCTCTCTCTCTCTCTCTCTCTCTCTCTCTCTCTTTCCCCTTATCTCTCTGTTCTCTCTGTCTCTGTGTCTCTCTTTCAGAAGAGGGGCAGAAGTGCAAACACAATTTTATATCTTGTATTATTTCTCTCCACAAATAAATTCAATGCTTTTAAGTTATAACCTCCATGAGGGGAGAAACTACATCGTGTCCATTTTTCTATCTCATGCACAGCCGACCACTTTGCACAAAGGTGAAGACAAATTCATAGCAGATGCTTGCCTGAAATCCTTGCTCCACAATCAAACATTCTTCCTACATCATCTACAGAGTTACTGAGCTGAAACTGTCTGGTCTTAATTAAGTTGTAGCAACATCTGTCATGCGTGAGTGATGGCATTTTTCCATCTGCTCATCACTCCTAAAAACAGACTCATTCCTACTAATGAGGACTCAACAGACTAAGGTGCTCTGGAGCATAGGTGAGGGAGGCTGTGGAAGATAGTCAGGGGAAGGGAAGGGGCAGCTGACACACTGGGACCCTGTTCCCAACTGCAGCTGGCAAGAACGACAAAAGAGTTGGAGGAAAGCTGTGAGGGTGGGTCTCCAGGAGAAGCCTGTGTACTTGAGCATGGGCTGCATGCTTCCCCTGAAGGGAAAGGAACTGTGTTTTATTTACTGTTACTTCCTGCCTCCCCTCCAAGCTCCCAGCTCCAAGCTCCTGGCAAGGACCCAGCACTCTATGAAGCTGGTCATTCAGTTGGTTCATTGGTTGGTTGGTTGGTGGTTGATTGGCTGGTTGGTTGGTAGGTTGGTTGGCTGTTTGGTTGTTTGGTTATTTGGTAGGTTGGTTGGTTGATTGGTTGGTTGGTAGGTTGGTTGGTTCTTTGGTTGGTTGTTTGCTTGGTTGGTTGGTTGGTTAATTTGTTGGTTGGTTGATTGGTTGGCTAATTGGTTGGTTGAATGAGCAATCAAAATCTCTATAAAGAGCCCTATCATCCCTTCCCCATGCTATTCCTCTGGGACTTCACAAAGACCATAAGGTCCCAACTATCTCTGTCTCTTAAGGCAACTTTCAACTTCAAAGTCTAAGAGAGGATGCCAATGGTTTCTTAGAATCCCAGAGTCCCCCAAAGATGCTTGTGAAGGCACAAGCTGCCAAGAGGCATGCATCTAAGCCATCCATCAGAGAATCTAATTTGTTAAAACTTTCCAATTGAAAGTTTGCATGGCCACTTTAATTTTATCCTTTCTAACGTTTTACAAACATCATTTAAATTCTTCCTCAGATCCAAATATCTTTTAAGCACTAGTATGTGTGGATGTTATAGGGCAGGCAGTCTTCAAACTTTAAAGCTCACATTACCCCCCTAAAAGAATTTGGCATATTATATAGCCCCTTGTATATTTTTAAGTTTACATCTAGGACTTTTTAATCATAAATTTAAATAGTCCAAAGAATGCAACTCCCACTGTATTGTAAACATTGACATTTTATAAATAAAACTCTTACATCACTCTTTTAAATGTCTCCAATGGAATCTAAGTATCATAGAAAGTTGATACCCACCATCAACTGTTTAAAAAAATACATGAACAAACTTCTCTATGAGTCATAAAATTTTACATTTTTCTTTTTTCTTCTTGAAATCATATTTCCATCTTGCTTTCCTCACAGAATTTCATTCTAATATAATGTTTAAACTAGAAAGACTTTTATTAATCACCCTACCACCATTCATGCAAGGAAAAAAAATGTATATAAATTGAAGTTCAATTTTTTTTAATTTCCTGTGACCATTAGGCTTTGATTGTTAAAAACTTTCCTCTGGATTGGGCTCTTATTGTAATTATTATTCCTGCACATTTGATAAAGTAATATAAATATATTACAAATTTTGGTGTATAAATATTAAATACATAATACAATTATTGGGACTGTAATCTTAATTAGGCAAGTGAGAGTGGAATATGGAGGCTTTGTGTACACAAGTATTTTGAGTGTCACTGTTTGGCACTTCAGGGTGAAGGAGGGCTGGGTGTTTCTTGGTTAACATGGGAGAAAAGTATCTAGAAAGGGGAAGAGGAAAAGGAGAACCAGCCTCCACAGCAGATGCCCTTTAGGAAAAGACAAATCAGTGGATTCCTCTGAAACTGCCCTTGGAAAGTTCTCCCATACCTCCAGCAGTAAGAGTACCTAGGGTTTGAAGATCAAGCCACAGGGGAAACAGATAAGAACAAGACACAATTTCAGTCTTTCAGGAGTTTGCATCTGGGTAGGGAGAAGGGATACAGATTAATAATAAGGAAAGATCTAACGACAAGTTCAAGACAATAGATGACTTGGCAGGACAATGAATCCTCCCTCCAAGGGTTCATACCCTAATCCCAAGAAACTGTGCAATGGGGAATTAAGGTTGCCTTACATGGCAATGGAGAATTAAGGCTGCTAATCAACAGATAGGGAGTTATCCTGGATTATCCGGGTAGGTCCACTGTCATCACAAATGTCCTTAAAAGTGGAAGAGGAGGTCATAATGATGCAATGTGAGAAGCACTCACCACACCCTTGCCGGCTTTGAAGACTGAGGAAGGGGCCACAAGTCAAGGAATGTGGGCAGCTTCTAGAAGCTGGAAAAGGTAAGGAAACAGACTCTACCCTAGAGCAGTGTCCAGAAGGAACGCAGCCCTGCCGACACTTTTGTTTTCATCCGGCAAGACCCACGTTGGACTGGAAGATATTACATGTGTGCAGTTTGAAGCCACTAAGTTCTGTAGTAATTTGCTACAGCAACCAAAGGAAACTAATAGAACAGAGAAACATTCCTCATGTGGGACAACAGGAGCCCTGGGAAGTCAGAAAGAGCACCCACCCCCAACTCTTGCTGGGGGCTGAAGAGTGTCCCGGTAAGGCCCTGGCCAACTAGAGGCAGCCCACACCTGGGGTCCAATCCCCAGCCCAACCAGCTCAGCCCCAGGTGCTCGGCCAGTCTGAGAACACAGGTATGAGGCCACCCAGCTCCCCACTCCTAGTGCTTCCACATCCCTGTCTGCTGTGGGGCCCCACACTTGTCCTGCTCTGTCTTCATTTCTTGGGCTCTTTCTGACATGCACATAGAAGGTCTGAAGACAGGCTGTGTCCTTTCCTACAATACATCTAATCCTCACCACAATACTGCAAGGGAGGATGCTGTTATCCCCATTTTACAGCTGAGGAAACTGAGGCTCAGAGAGGTGGAATATGGCCCATCAAGAAACAACTGGTAATGGTTGCTCTATCCACTAACCTGGGAGTTTTTCAAAATGTAGTTCTGGACCCCACTGCAGACCCACTAAGTATCTTCAGGAATCAAATGCAAGAATCTGTCTTTTCTGCCAAGCTCTCCAACCAGTTGATTCCGGTGCTCAGGCAAATTCTGCAGTGTAGCATTAGCTGCTGGGTAAATCCTGATTTCTCCAGGGGTAACTCCCAGGCCACAGCCGCCTGCCCTCACTAACAGAGTGAAGCACTGCTGCCAACCAAGGACTGGGCTAGAGAGATGGCCTCCCTCTCTATTACTCAGAAATGGTTCTCAGCCTTGGCCGGACATCGGAATCTTATGGGGGATCTTTAAGAAAACACTGTAGGGAGGCGGGGCAAGATGGCAGACTGGTGAGCTGTATGTTTTAGTTACTCCTCCAGGAAAGTAGGTAGAAAGCCAGGAACTGCGTGGACTGGACACCACAGAGCAATCTGACTTTGGGCATACTTCATACAACACTCATGAAAACGTGGAACTGCTGAGATCAGCGAAATCTGTAAGTTTTTGCGGCCAGGGGACCCGCGCCCCTCCCTGCCAGGCTCAGTCCCGCGGGAGGAGGGGCTGTCAGCTCCAGGAAGGAGAAGGGAGAACTGCAGTGGCAGCCCTTATCGGAAAATCATTCTGCTGATCCAAACTCCAACCATAGATAGACGGAGACCAGACACCAGAGAATCTGAGAGCAGCCAGCCCAGCAGGGAGGAGACAGGCATAGAAACAAAACAACACGAAAAACTCCAAAATAAAAGCGGAGGATTTTTGGAGTTCTGGTGAACATAGAAAGGGGAAGGGCAGAGCTCAGGCCCGAGCTCAGGCCCTGAGGCGCATATGCAAATCCCGAAGAAAAGCTGATCTCTCTGCCCTGTGGACCTTTCCTTAATGGCCCTGGTTGCTTTGTCTCTTAGCATTTCAATAACCCATTAGATCTCTGAGGAGGGCCCTTTTTTTTTTTTTTTTTTTTAATCCTTTTTTCTTTTTCTAAAACAATTACTCTAAGAAGCCCAATACAGAAAGCTTCAAAGACTTGCAATTTGGGCAGGTCAAGTCAAGAGCAGAACTAGGAGAGCTCTGAGACAAAACGCAATAATCCAGTGGCTGAGAAAATTCACTAAACACTACAACTTCCCAAGAAAAGGGGGTTGTCCGCTCACAGCCATCATCCTGGTGGACAGGAAACACTCCTGCCCATCGCCAGCCCCATAGCCCAGAGCTGCCCCAGACAACCCATTGTGATGGAAGTGCTTCAAATAACAGGCACACACCACAAAACTGGGCGTGGACATTAGCCTTCCCTGCAACCTCAGCTGATTGTCCCAGAGTTGGGAAGGTGGAGCAGTGTGAATTAACAAAGCCCCATTCACCCATCATTTCAGCAGACTGGGAGCCTCCCTACACAGCCCAGCAGCCCAGAACTGCCCTGGGGGGACGGCACTCACCTGTGACATCGCACAGTCATCCCTCAACAGAGGACCCGGGGTGCACGGCCTGGAAGAGGGGCCCACTTGCAAGTCTCAGGAGCCATAAGCCAATACCAAGGACTTGTGGGTCAGTGGCAGAGACAAACTGTGGCAGGACTGAACTGAAGGATTAGACTATTGCAGCAGCTTTAAAACTCTAGGATCACCAGGGAGATTTGATTGTTAGAGCCACCCCCCCCTCCCTGACTGCCCAGAAACACGCCCCATATACAGGGCAGGCAACACCAACTACACACGCAAGCTTGGTACACCAATTGGACCCCATAAGACTCACTCCCCCACTCACCAAAAAGGCTAAGCAGGGGAGAACTGGCTTGTGGAGAACAGGTTGCTCGTGGATGACACCTGCTGGTTAGTTAGAGAAAGTGTACTCCACGAAGCTGTAGATCTGATAAATTAGAGATAAGGACTTCAATTGGTCTACAAATCCTAAAAGAACCCTATCAAGTTCAGCAAATGCCACGAGGCCAAAAACAACAGAAAATTATAAAGCATATGAAAAAAAACAGACGATATGGATAACCCAAGCCCAAGCACCCAAATCAAAAGACCAGAAGAGACACAGCACCTAGAGCAGCTACTCAAAGAACTAAAGATGAACAATGAGACCATAGTACGGGAGACAAAGGAAATCAAGAAGACCCTAGAAGAGCATAAAGAAGACATTGCAAGACTAAATAAAAAAATGGATGATCTTATGGAAATTAAAGAAACTGTTGACCAAATTGAAAAGATTCTGGACACTCATAGTACAAGACTAGAGGAAGTTGAACAACGAATCAGTGACCTGGAAGATGACAGAATGGAAAATGAAAGCATAAAAGAAAGAATGGGGAAAAAAATTGAAAAAATCGAAATGGACCTCAGGGATATGATAGATAATATGAAACGTCCAAATATAAGACTCATTGGTGTTCCAGAAGGGGAAGAAAAGGTAAAGGTCTAGGAAGAGTATTCAAAGAAACTGTTGGGGAAAACTTCCCAAATCTTCTAAACAACATAAATACACAAATCATAAATGCTCAGCGAACCCCAAATAGAATAAATCCAAATAAACCCACTCCGAGACATATTCTGATCACACTGTCAAACACAGAAGAGAAGGAGCAAGTTCTGAAAGCAGCAAGAGAAAAGCAATTCACCACATACAAAGGAAACAGCATAAGACTAAGTAGTGACTACTCAGCAGCCACCATGGAGGCGAGAAGGCAGTGGCACGATATATTTAAAATTCTGAGTGAGAAAAATTTCCAGCCAAGGATACTTTATCCAGCAAAGCTCTCCTTCAAATTTGAGGGAGAGCTTAAATTTTTCACAGACAAACAAATGCTGAGAGAATTTGCTAACAAGAGACCTGCCCTACTGGAGATACTCAAGGGAGCCCTACAGACAGAGAAACAAAGAAAGGACAGAGAGACTTGGAGAAAGGTTCAGTACTAAAGAGATTCGGTATGGGTACAATAAAGGATATTAATAGACAGAGGGGAAAAATATGACAAACATAAACCAAAGGATAAGATGGCTGATTCAAGAAATGCCTTCACGGTTATAACGTTGAATGTAAATGGATTAAACTCCCCAATTAAAAGATATAGATTCGCAGAATGGATCAAAAAAATGAACCATCAATATGTTGCATACAAGAGACTCATCTTAGACACAGGGACACAAAGAAACTGAAAGTGAAAGGATGGAAAAAAATATTTCATGCAAGCTACAGCCAAAAGAAAGCAGGTGTAGCAATATTAATCTCAGATAAAATAGACTTCAAATGCAGGGATGTTTTGAGAGACAAAGAATTATTACATACTAATAAAAGGGGCAATTCAGCAAGAAGAAATAACAATCGTAAATGTCTATGCACCCAATCAAGGTGCCACAAAATACATGAGAGAAACACTGGCAAAACTAAAGGAAGCAATTGATGTCTCCACAATAATTGTGGGAGACTTCAACACATCACTCTCTCCTATAGATAGATCAACCAGACAGAAGACCAATAAGGAAACTGAAAACCTAAACAATCTGATAAATGAATTAGATTTAACAGACATATACAGGACATTACATCCCAAATCACCAGGATACACATACTTTTCTAGTGCTCATGGGACTTTCTCCAGAATAGATCATATGCTGGGACATAAAACAAGCCTCAGTAAATTTACAAAGATTGAAATTATTCAAAGCACATTCTCTGACCACAATGGAATACAATTAGAAGTCAATAACCATCAGAGACTTAGAAAATTCACAAATACCTGGAGGTTAAACAACACACTCCTAAACAATCAGTGGCTTAAAGAAGAAATAGCAAGAGAAATTGCTAAATATATAGAGACGAATGAAAATGAGAACACAACATACCAAAACCTATGGGATGCAGCAAAAGCAGTGCTAAGGGGGAAATTTATAGCACTAAACGCATATATTAAAAAGGAAGAAAGAGCCAAAATCAAAGAACTAATGGATCAACTGAAGAAGCTAGAAAATGAACAGCAAACCAATCCTAAACCAAGTAGAAGAAAAGAAATAACAAGGATTAAAGCAGAAATAAATGACATAGAGAACAAGAAAACAATAGAGAGGATAAATACCACCAAAAGTTGGTTCTTTGAGAAGATCAACAAGATTGACAAGCCCCTAGCTAGACTGACAAAATCGAAAAGAGAGAAGACCCATATAAACAAAATAATGAATGAAAAAGGTGACATAACTGCAGATCCTGAAGAAATTAAAAAACTTATAAGAGGATACTATGAACAACTGTATGGCAACAAACTGGATAATGTAGAGGAAATGGACAATTTCCTGGAAACATATGAACAACCTAGACTGACCAGAGAAGAAATAGATGACCTCAACCAACCCATCACAAGCAAAGAGATCCAATCAGTCATCAAAAATCTTCCCACAAATAAATGCCCAGGGCCAGATGGCTTCACAGGGGAATTCTACCAAACTTTCCAGAAAGAACTGACACCAATCTTACTCAAACTCTTTCAAAACATTGAAGAAGAGAAAGGACAAAAGGATGAGAAATGTCTAGAGAAGCAAGAAGGACCCACAGGAGCTGAAAGGGAGAGCCACTAAAACCAGAACCCAGGAGAGAAGGACAAGCAGACATCTCCATGCGCCTTCCCATGTGACAGGGGAATCCCGGATGCCAGCAGCCTTTCATCAAAGAAGGCTTGTTTTATGTCCCAGCTTATGGTCCCTTCTGGAGAAAGATCCATGATCACTAGAGGAAAATGAGTGTCCTGGTGATTTGGGATGTGTGCTGTTTTGTGTAGGTGGTCGAGGTGGATCTGGTGACCCCTTTCGCAGTATTGAGTGCTATTCTATCAACAAAAATAGTTGGTTTTTTGGACCAGAAATGAATAGTCGGAGGCGACATGTGGGTGTAATCTCTGTGGAAGGTAAAGTGTATGCAGTTGGTGGACATGATGGAAATGAACATTTAGGTAGCATGGAGATGTTTGATCCTCTCACTAATAAGTGGATGATGAAGGCATCAATGAACACAAAGAGGCGAGGAATTGCCTTAGCCTCTCTAGGAGGCCCAATTTATGCAATTGGAGGGTTAGATGACAACACTTGCTTCAATGATGTGGAAAGATATGACATAGAATCTGATCAGTGGAGTACAGTGGCACCAATGAATACTCCCCGTGGAGGAGTTGGCTCTGTGGCTCTAATAAGCCATGTTTATGCAGTAGGTGGCAATGATGGAGTGGCTTCTTTATCTAGTGTGGAAAGGTATGATCCACATCTGGATAAGTGGATAGAAGTTAAAGAAATGGGTCAACGAAGAGCAGGCAATGGAGTTAGTGAGCTCCATGGTTGCTTATATGTTGTTGGTGGCTTTGATGATAATTCTCCTCTGAGTTCAGTTGAGCGGTATGACCCTCGAAGCAACAAGTGGGATTATGTAGCAACACTTACCACTCCCAGGGGCGGAGTGGGGATCGCAACAGTGATGGGCAAAATCTTTGCGGTTGGTGGTCATAATGGCACTGCATACCTAAATACAGTGGAAGCATTTGATCCAGTGCTGAATAGGTGGGAGCTTGTTGGATCTGTATCTCACTGTAGAGCTGGGGCAGGTGTAGCTGTGTGTGCCTGTTTAACTAGCCAAATTCGAGATGTAGGTCATGGATCCAGTAATGTGGTTGACTGTATGTGATTTGAATTCCAGCCACCAAATTTAATCTTATCTGAGGCAAGAAAGATGACCAGGATTGTGATATGGCCATCTTTGAGCAATTTTGACTGTAACTAGAGTCTTACTCAAAAGTTGACTAATGTATTATGACTAAGTCCAACTTTTAGAATGGTAGCTAAAGAATTATTATTAATAAAATTAAATTTGATAATTCCTGTGTTAGTAAATAATGGAATAAGGAAGGAAGACAGTTTAATTTGAAACCATACCTCCTCTGAACACTGTTTAAAATAGTGCCAAAACCTTGAAATCCTTTTTTTTTTTTTTTTTTTTTTAATAATTTGGATAAATCAAATATAAAACTGAGTCATTTGGTGAGTTTAATTTTTGGTGGTCTAAAGTCATTAACCCTAGACTGGATTTTTCCTGAAGGGGAAATTAGAACCTATTCATCAACACGCAGATATCCAGATACACAAGAGACTTGTTCCTTTTGAAGAACATTTCTACTTGGTGCTGATGAATATATGCCTTGCTTTCTTCTGGGTGGTTGATTTTTCAATTTCTTGGATATTTACAGAAGTATAAAAAATATTTCATCTTCCTGAGTGCATTTTCAGAAGCTTATGAGAGAGTGTTTTATGAAGCCCTCAATTTAAGTTTGAATTGTTAGGATACCAAAAGACCTTGTTGAACTAATTCCATCTAAATGAGTCTATAATTGTATTTTTTCCTCATCTCATGTAAAAGGATTTGTTTCATAATAAGCAAAAATTGAATCAGAAGGAGCATTAGAGGAAGCTTTTGATTTGATGATATTTTAGTGCCCAGTTGAGAAACCTTGAGACACAGGGGCAGGGATGGCAGGACATCCTAAAGAGGGAATCTGAAAATATCTCCAACTCTCTCCTCTTTGATTTAATCATTTGATTTTAAACCCGTGCTTTATTATCTTTCTTTCTTTCTTTTTTTTTTTTTTTTTTGGCCACCATCTGGTTTTACCAACTGTATAAAACTCTGGATTTATTTATTATCAGAAAATGAATGCATTTTTACTGAAACCCATTAGACTATAGTTTACTATAATTAGTTCAAGTCCATTGTTAACCAATAAAAGATATTGTTGATAAAAATAGAGGAAGATTGAAACTACTGTTTTTCTAGTTATATTTAATCTCCTCTGTGTGTGTTTATTGAGTTTAATTGAAACTACTTGTACACATTAATTTGAAGTCAGGATAGTGACACACCTACTGACTTAACAGCTCTTTGTGGTTTTAACCAGCATTATAAAATGGCCTATTAGTTACATGTATATATTTTTATGAATATTTATTAGGAATAGTAATTGTTTTATTTTCTATTTGCAGTGCAGTTTGGCAGGCCTTCCTAAATTTTCCTTTAGTCATGCCTTGGAATTTAGTATAATTTACTGCTAGTCAGTCATCTGGTTCATAAGGAACCTGGAGCAGTAAAGACCAGCTGGCCTTGCAGCTCACTGATTATCAGCTCTGACAATCCTTATTAAGTGGAAGCCTCCGCTTGTCAGTACAGCAGGAAAAAGCCACGTTACAAAAGCCAGTGCCTATTGGGTGTATCAAACCACATACACACACACAAATTGTAAGACAGCCCAGGCTGGCAGATAAAGTTCCCAAAGTATGCTATTTTCTGCTGTCAGCCTAAGGGCAAGTTCATCAGTCATTGCCGGTCTGAGCTAGTATTCTCTGGCATAACTATAACCATATTTCAGTCAATCCCCAAAGCATAAAACTCTGTAACACTTACTGGACTGGCTACAACTGGCTTGGTATTGAGAGTTAGTCTCAAAAGTTGGCTTCAACTGTTTATTTCTCATGTCTCATGGAGTTCTTGTACTATAATGGTTGTCTAGCTATGATTAATAGTATGGTATGTTTATTATATTTATTTTCGTGAGTGGGAATCTTCATCTTACAATTGTTTCCTAAGGTTATTTAAAATGTTTTTTTTCTTTAATGTTTTTCTGCCTTTGTTATGTACATACAGGTTGGGGGTATAAAGATATTTTTATTTCTGGTTTTTACTATACAGTGGTCATTTAACATACTAAATTGATACCCTAGCCATCTATACAATATGAAATACTCATAAGATCTGAAGTAAAGGGAACATATGGTTGTCTATTATGTTATGTATGGACAGTCAGAGAGATAACCTTCATGGACCTGACCAGAGTACGAAAAGATAAATACCAGAATCAATATTCACAGTCTCTTTCTTGGACAAAAGACACATTCTTTGAGATATGAGATGAGAATCAAGCTGAAGAAATCATGCAATTGAAAGATTATATGCATAAGAATGAAAAGATGAAGTATTCAAAAAAGATGGCTACTTTATTGTGAGACCTATCACTTTAACCTCAGATATTAATAGCACCTACCAAAAAAAGTGATAAAATAGAGCTGAAACATTGGAATTGTAAATGGACAAAAAAAAAAAAACTGTAAAAATGTGTATATTATTGCTTCAAGAAATATTTCTAGGTGCTTTTGTGCAATTCTCTCATATAGTCATTAAAGCCACTGCTTTATTACTGTATTGCCACTTTAAAAACAAATTACTTGATACTGTCTAACTAATTTCACTATATTCTTATGTAACCAGTTGATTATTTTTTAAATGTTTGAATAAACATTTACTCCCTCTAAAAAAAAAAAAAAAAAAAAAAAACATTGAAGAAAATGGAACACTACCTAACTCATTTTATGAAGCTAACATCAATCTAATACCAAAACCAGGCAAAGATGCTACAAAAAAGGAAAACTACCGGCCAATCTCCCTAATGAATATAGATGCAAAAATCCTCAACAAAATACTTGCAAATCGAATCCAAAGACACATTAAAAAAATCATACACCATGACCAAGTGGGGTTTATTCCAGGCATGCAAGAATGGTTCAACATAAGAAAATCAATCAATGTATTACAACACATTAACAAGTCAAAAGGGAAAAATCAATTGATCATCTCAATAGATGCTGAAAAAGCATTTGACAAAATCCAACATCCCTTTTTGATAAAAACACTTCAAAAGGTAGGAATTGAAGGAAACTTCCTCAACATGATAAAGAGCATATATGAAAAACCCACAGCCAGCATAGTACTCAATGGTGAGAGACTGAAAGCCTTCCCTCTAAGATCAGGAACAAGACAAGGATGCCCGCTGTCACCACTGTTATTCAACATTGTGCTGGAAGTGCTAGCCAGGGCAATCCGGCAAGACAAAGAAATAAAAGGCATCCAAATGGGAAAAGAAGAAGTAAAACTGTCATTGTTTGCAGATGATATGATCTTATATCTGGAAAACCCTGAGAAATCGACGATACAGCTACTAGAGCTAATAAACAAATTTAGCAAAGTAGCGGGATACAAGATTAATGCACATAAGTCAGTAATGTTTCTATATGCTAGAAATGAACAAACTGAAGAGACACTCAAGAAAAAGATACCATTTTCAATAGCAACTAAAAAAATCAAGTACCTAGGAATAAACTTAACCAAAGATGTAAAAGACCTATACAAAGAAAACTACATAACTCTACTAAAAGAAATAGAAGGGGACCTTAAAAGATGGAAAAATATTCCATGTTCATGGATAGGAAGACTAAATGTCATTAAGATGTCAATTCTACCCAAACTCATCTACAGATTCAATGCAATCCCAATCAAAATTCCAACAACCTACTTTGCAGACTTGGAAAAGCTAGTTATCAAATTTATTTGGAAAGGGAAGATGCCTCGAATTGCTAAAGACACTCTAAAAAAGAAAAATGAAGTGGGAGGACTTACACTCCCTGACTTTGAAGCTTATTATAAAGCCACAGTTGCCAAAACAGCATGGTACTGGCACAAAGATAGACATATAGATCAATGGAATCGAATTGAGAATTCAGAGATAGACCCTCAGATCTATGGCCGACTGATCTTTGATAAGGCCCCCAAAGTCACTGAACTGAGTCATAATGGTCTTTTCAACAAATGGGGCTGGGAGAGTTGGATATCCATATCCAAAAGAATGAAAGAGGACCCCTACCTCACCCCCTACACAAAAATTAACTCAAAATGGACCAAAGATCTCAATATAAAAGAAAGTACCATAAAACTCCTAGAAGATAATGTAGGAAAACATCTTCAAGACCTTGTATTAGGCGGCCACTTCCTAGACTTTACACCCAAAGCACAAGCAACAAAAGAGAAAATAGATAAATGGGAACTCCTCAAGCTTAGAAGTTTCTGCACCTCAAAGGAATTTCTCAAAAAGGTAAAGAGGCAGCCAACTCAATGGGAAAAAATTTTTGGAAACCATGTATCTGACAAAAGACTGATATCTTGCATATATAAAGAAATCCTACAACTCAATGACAATAGTACAGTCGGCCCAATTATAAAATGGGCAAAAGATATGAAAAGACAGTTCTCTGAAGAGGAAATACAAATGGCCAAGAAACACATGAAAAAATGTTCAGCTTCACTAGCTATTAGAGAGATGCAAATTAAGACCACAATGAGATACCATCTAACACCGGTTAGAATGGCTGCCATTAAACAAACAGGAAACTACAAATGCTGGAGGGGATGTGGAGAAATTGGAACTCTTATTCATTGTTGGTGGGACTGTATAATGGTTCAGCCACTCTGGAAGTCAGTCTGGCAGTTCCTTAGAAAACTAGATATAGAGTTACCATTTGACCCAGCGATTGCACTTCTCGGTATATACCCGGAAGATCGGAAAGCAGTGACACGAACAGATATCTGCACGCCAATGTTCATAGCAGCATTATTCACAATTGCCAAGAGATGGAAACAACCCAAATGTCCTTCAGCAGATGAGTGGATAAATAAAATGTGGTATATACACACGATGGAATACTACGCGGCAGTAAGAAGGAACGATCTGGTGAAATATATGACAACATGGATGAACCTTGAAGACATAATGCTGAGCGAAATAAGCCAGGCACAAAAAGAGAAATATTATATGCTACCACTAATGTAAACTTTGAAAAATGTAAAACAAATGGTTTATAATGTAGAATGTAGGGGAACTAGCAATAGAGAGCAATTAAGGAAGGGGGAACAATAATCCAAGAAAAACAGATAAGCTATTTAACGTTCTGGGGATGCCCAGGAATGACTATGGTCTGTTAATTTCTGATGGATATAGTAGGAGCAAGTTCACAGAAATGTTGCTATATTAGGTAACTTTCTTGGGGTAAAGTAGGAACATGTTGGAAGTTAAGCAGTTATCTTAGGTTAGTTGTCTTTTTCTTACTCCCTTGTTATGGTCTCTTTGAAATGTTCTTTTATTGTATGTTTGTTTTCTTTTTAACTTTTTTTTCATACAGTTGATTTAAAAAAGAAGGGAAAGTTAAAAAAAAAAAAAAAAAAAAAAACAAGGAAAAAAAAAAGATGCAGTGCCCCCTTGAGGAGCCTGTGGAGAATGCAGGGGTATTCGCCTACCCCACCTCCATGGTTGCTAACATGACCACAGACATAGGGGACTGGTGGTTTGATGGGTTGAGCCCTCTACCACAGGTTTTACCCTTGGGAAGACGGTTGCTGCAAAGGAGAGGCTAGGCCTCCCTATGGTTGTGCCTAAGAGCCTCCTCCCGAATGCCTCTTTGTTGCTCAGATGTGGCCCTGTCTCTCTAGCTAAGCCAACTTGAAAGGTGAAATCACTGCCCTCCCACCTACGTGGGATCAGACACCCAGGGGAGTGAATCTCCCTGGCAACGTGGAATATGACTCCCAGGGAGGAATATAGACCTGGCATCGTGGGACGGAGAACATCTTCTTGACCAAAAGGGGGATGTGAAAGGAAATGAAATAAGCTTCAGTGGCAGAGAGATTCCAAAAGGAGCCGAGAGGTCACTCTGGTGGACCCTCTTATGCACACTTTAGACAACCCTTTTTAGGTTCTAAAGAATTGGGGTAGCTGGTGGTGGATACCTGAAACTATCAAACTACAACCCAGAACCCATGAATCTCGAAGACAGTTGTATAAAAATGTAGCTTATGAGGGGTGACAATGGGATTGGGAAAGCCATAACGACCACACTCCACTTTGTCTAGTTTATGGATGGATGAGTAGAAAAATAGGGGAAGGAAACAAACAGACAAAGGTACCCAGTGTTCTTTTTTACTTCAATTGCTCTTTTTCACTCTAATTATTATTCTTGTTATTTTTGTGTGTGTGCTAATGAAGGTGTCAGGGATTGATTTGGGTGATGAATGTACCACTATGTAATGGTACTGTAAACAATCGAAAGTACGATTTGTTTTGTATGACTGCGTGGTATGTGAATATATCTCAATAAAATGAAGATTAAAAAAAAAAAAAAATCCAACCCAGTAAAAAAAAAAAAAAAGAAAAGAAAACACTGTAGCCTGGGGCTTACCCCAGGTTCTTACTCAGTTGGTCTGGGCTGGGAGCTGGGCACCAGTTCTTTTTAAACTCTCCCAAGTGATTCTAACACGCACCCAAGGTTATAAGTCCTAACCTTAAAACAGTAATAACTATAATTAAAGCTCATGCTGTACTCATTTTAGGCCACTGTTCTAAGTGTTTTACAGCCACATGACTGCATTAAGAGATAGATACTGATCTAATCCCCATTTTGTAGATGAGGAAACTGAGGCACAGAGAAAGAGTCAGGAACTTGCCCAACATCACAAGGCTAACAAGCAGCAGTAGTGGGATCTGGACCCAGATAGTGGAGCTTCAGCTTCAGAGTCTGTGTGTTTAACCACCTTGCAACCTCTTTGGGAGGCAAGCCACTCATTCCCCTACCCCATGTGCAGGTCTCAAATGACTCACCTACTCTGTGACTGCCCTGGTGTCTGTGAAGGCCAAGAACTGCAGGCTGTCCGTCCATTCCCTTGTCCCAGCCATCTTTGGTTGCAAGAAAAAAAACGGGTGGGGAGATGGTTTTCCCACCCACATTCAACTGCATCCTCCCTGCCTCTCCCCACCTGCAGCATGGGCTGGGGTTCTCATTGCCTGGAGGATGCACTGCTGGGCTGTCCCCTGCACCCCGGGGCAGCCGGGGAGGCTCACTGCTGTTTGCACATCCACATCATCTCATTGAGACTGTGCGCCTCGAGCCAGGTAACGTGCCTTTCCTGGAGAAGCCAGATTTGACCTGATTAGAAACACATGTTCTTTCACAAGTTATCTTAAAACATCATGGAAACCAAAAGAATTGAAAACAGGGGCTCAAACAAATGCTTAGGCACGAATGTTCCCAGCAGCATTATTCACAATTGTCAAAAGGTGGAAAATACCCAAGTGTCCATCAGCAGATGAACAGATAAGCAAAACGGGACCTAAACACACCATGGAATAGTACTCAGCCATAAAGAGGAATGTCGTTCTGATACATGCAACAATGTGGATGAAAACATTATGCTAGCAAAAGAAGCCAGGCACAAAAGGTCACATATTGTATGATTCCATTTAGATGAAACATCTAGAGCTGGCAAATCTATAGAGACAGACCACAGATTGGTGGTTCCCAGGGGCTGGCACGAGTTGGGAATGGGGAATGACGCTTCAGGGTACAGAGACTTCTTGGGGGAGATGATGGAAATGTTTCAGAACTAGGTAGAGGAAGTGGTTGCACAACATTGTGAATGTTGTAACTGCCACTGAATTATTCACTTTGAAATGGTCCATTTTTAAAAATCAC
This sequence comes from Choloepus didactylus, assembly GCF_015220235.1. Taxonomy (NCBI): domain Eukaryota; kingdom Metazoa; phylum Chordata; class Mammalia; order Pilosa; family Megalonychidae; genus Choloepus; species Choloepus didactylus. The sequence continues at coordinate 99,125,662 of NC_051319.1, forward strand.
CATGGACAGATGGACATTAAGACATGGAGGAAAAAGCTCTTTACAAAGAGTCCGTGTAGCGCCACTCCAATTTTATACCAAATGTACATGTACATACATTTTGAAAACTGGAATAATATATGCCCAAATGCTGACCAAAGGGTGATTTTTATTCTTCTTTCCAATTATCTGGGTATTCTAAATGTCTTACAGTGAATTTGTATTACTTTTAAACAGGGAGGGGGCAAGTTCAAAGTAATTATTTTTTTAAAGCTATGGTCTATAATAAATTAAGATGTCTGAAATTCTAGCTAAAGTATTTTTGTACCTAATCCTATATTAGTGAGTGTTGCTAAGGAACCATGTGGTGTAAATTAGGAATAATCTCAAGTTTAGCGCAAAGAGGTAAAAACAGAAGCAGTCAGTTAGGTAGACGGAAGCCCATGCAGTAGAGAAAGGAATCCTAGATCTATGTCTGAGCTTATCGGCTCTTTCTTCCCCAACTCATGTGGAAAAGAAAGATGGTTTCTTGTCCAACCACAAAGCCTGGGGAAGGGGAAAGAGAAAGTCAGTAACTTATCCAACAGTTGAAGGCAAGAAGATGAAAGCCTGAGACAGCCAAAAGATCCTCTACATAGGACAGTCAGGGCCAGGGGCAATCTAATAATTTTTAGTATTTATTACTTAATTTATTTAATTCTCACAGCATCCTTTATAGGTGGGGAGATCATTATCTGCATTTTAGACAAGAGGCACAGTTAGGTGTCTTGTCCATTGCCACCAAGCTAACAAAATTATGGAACCAGACAGCCCAATTACAGATCCAGAAAGTTTCCATTTACTGCCTCCCAGAGAGGCTACAAGGGCCTTCATTCCAGCCAGAGAGGCGGTCATAAGACTCAAGGGCACTTTTCAAGGCCAAAGTCAGAGTGAGAGGGAGTAACGGCCTCGCTTCTTAAACCAGAAGGAAGAATGGAGACGGAAGAAAAAGAGGAAGAAGTATTAACAGTTAAGGAGTAGAGAGAAAAGTATAAGTTTTATGCTGGCATTTATTTCATTAATTTTGATTAGGTGTACTATTTTATTCAATAGGGTGTTTGATGCTCACCTGCTTAATAAAGAAGGAGCTGTGCAGTAAGTACGTCTGCCCACATGTTTGCATGTGTGTGAGTGTGAACATGTGCGTGTGTGTGCACGTGAGCATTTGTGCTTCTGTGCATGGATGGATGTTTGCACAAGTGTGTGCATGCATGTGTGGGTGCATATTATATGTGTGCGCATGTGTGTACGTGTGGGTGCATGCATGTGTGTGTACGTGCAGACCTGAGAGTGTGCACGTGCAAGCAAGCATGATGCATGGCCACGCCCACAGGACACCTGACTGCCCGGTCCTTCAGCAATGCGGCAACCTAGCTAATTACAGGCAAAATTCCTCGGGGTACACAGCCTCCCGGAGCTGGCACTCACACCCTTGCTCAAGGATGGCAACGTCTCCTCCTCTGTCCTGTCCCCTCATTTGCATCTGACAGCAAAAGAATGGCCAGGGGTGGTTAGTGGCTGCTCTGCTCTTGCCTGAGGACTTGCCTTTCACACATTCCTCAGGGATTTCAAAGAAAAGAGCTTGCTTATCCCCACTCTTCCTGCAGATGCGCGGTGTAATGACCCTCGGCTCTCACCCAGAGGCTGGGACTGGGCAGCAACGACTGCCCCGCACTCCTGCTTGTCTCCTCCTCCTGGGCACCGAGAGGGAAGCGGCATCTCCAGCTCCAGATAGGATGGCAGCCTCCTCCCTCTGATGGGCTGTCCAACCTCCCCCACACTGGCTTGAGCTGGCTCTCCCTTCTGGGGCGAGGGCAACACTCCCTCAAGATAGTACAGCTCTTGCCACATGGGAAAGAGCCCCTCTTTGTGTGCTTTCCTTGGAACAAAGCGAACCACAGAAAAGTGAGACCCAATGGAACCCTTAGCAAGCAGGAATCTTCCTCGCCTAATTCTAATGTTGTCAATCACCTAGGAGCTTATTGCAAGTACTTAAAAAAAGGAGTCCCTGAGGCCTGTCCTCATCTTAAGGCAACAAGCGAAGCCTTCCCGAGAGGCAGCTTGAGGAAGGGTCCCCCTTAGCGTGAGAGTGGGAATCACCCAGAAAGCAGGGCAAAAGGGCCTCTCAACAGATAAGAGGGCAGGGTTTGGGGGAGAGGACACTGCTGTATAGAAGATACTGCATGCCCCTCCAAAGAGGGCCGTGTCCCATCCTTAAAGCTAGAAAACTGGGATCATTTCCAAAGCAAGAGAGCCGAATGTAAGAAACGCAGGGCAAATTGCAGGAATGGTGCCTGCTGAGCACTTAGGTGACTTTTTAAAGCATCCAAAAGAAAAGTGAATCCCCCCCCCACACACACACACACACACAAAATGGTAAACTGCAGAATAATAGCAGGCCTGCGGATAGCTAATGCAAGTCATGATGGGATGAGGGAGGTGGCAGGGAGGGAGCCTCCAGGCTCTAGATGAGACCTTTTCTATTTTCCAGCAGTTCACAGAGAGCCATGAGGGGATTTCTGGGAGGGGGTGAAAAGGGAGAGGGGGAGATAGGGGAGTACTGGACCTAGAGGAAAGAGAACATTGTTCCCACGTGAGTGACTGTCAAAAATGTCTCTGGGACCCAAAATCATCCTTCCAGTCCACAGATGCCTAATTGGGGTGTCTTCTGGATGAGGCACTGGGCTGCACATTGTCTGAACCCAAGCAGGTGCCAGGAGCCTGTCAACTCACGAATCAAATGTGGTGGATAAGCAGAACTCTCTCCCTCTTCCCTCTGACCATCTCTCTCGCCTTGCTAAGGGAAGCTAGCACCCCTCACCTTCTCGGGCCACAACCACTCCCAGGCCCATATCCGGCCATGCCTGGAGAGAGACACCCCGCACCTGGCATCAAACCCACCCCCATTGTAGCTTCACCAAAGAGCGGTTTAAAGTATCTGTCTTAGTTTGCCTGAGCTATGACCACAAATAACACAAACTGGTTTCGGCTTAAGCCACAGGAATTTATTGACTCATGGTTTTGAGGCTAGAAGTCCAAAATCTAGATATCAGTAAGGCTGGCTTCTCCCCCAGACTGTAGCATTCTGGTGCTGGCTGCAGGCAATCCGTGGGGTTCCATGGCTTTCCTGTCGCAAGGAGATATTCTCTCCTTTCTCTTCTGGGTTCCTGCTGCTTCTGGCTCCTCCCTGTGGCTTTCTCTTTGTAAGGCCTCCAATAATATAGATGAAGACCTACCTTCATGCAGTTGGGCCACATCTTAACTAAAAATAACATCTTCAAGAGGTCCTAGTCATAATGGGCTCACACCCGCCCAGATGGCTTAAGATTAAGAACAGGTGTTGGTTGGGGCACAGAATTCAACCCACTACAGTGTCCTTCCAGCCAGAGGTGTTTGCCTTCAATGGGTGACTCAAGGAATTCTTGATTCATGGGCTTTCAGAGCTAGAAAGGTCCACAGAGACTACTGCAGCCGAACCTTCTCATTTCAGAGGTGAGGGGCTGTGCTGGTTTGAATCTGTTATATACCCCATAAAAGACTATGTTTGTTTAATCCACTCTTGAGGGGGCAGACCTATTGTGGGTGGGACATTTTGGTTAAGTTGCTTCCATGGAGATGTAACCCACTCAATTGTGGGTGAGACCTTTTGATTACATTATTTCCATGGAGATGTGACCCCACTCATTCCAGGTGGGTCTTAATTGGTTTACTGGAGTCCTAAAGAGAACTCAAGGAGAAAGCTCAGAGCTGACACAGACCCAGATGCTTGGAGAGACAGACAGAAAGACATTTGGAGATGCTAAGAGATGAAGGCCAGAGTTTACCCTGGAGAAGCTAAATGAGAACCCAGCCTAGAGGAAAACACCCAGAAACATTTTGGAGACAGCCATTGAAACCAGAACCAGGAGAGAAGCTAAGAGATGAAATCCAGAGTTTGCCCCAGAGAAGCTAAGAGAGGACACCCAGATGCTTAGAGAGAAACACCCTGGGAGAAACAAGCAAGGACACACAGGAGCTCAGAGAAAGAAGCTAAGACAGAAGCCCAGACACATTTTGGAGAAAGCAATGGAATCCAGAAGTTAACCCCGGGAAAGACCCAGCAGACCCCAGCCATGTGCCTTCCCATGTGACAGAGGAACCCCAGATGCCATTGGCCTTTCTTCAGAGAAGGTATCATCCTCTTGATGCCTTAACTGGGACATTTTCATGGCCTTAGGACTATAAATTTGTGAACTAGTAAACCTTCATTGAAAAAGCCAGTCCATTTCTGGTATATTGCATTTTGTCAGCTTTAGCAAACCAGAACAGGGACCAAGGCCCAGAAAGATCAGTCCCACCACTGACAAGGACAGAGGCAGGATTGGAACTCAGATCTCCTACAGCAGAACACGTCAGTTTGCTGGTCTCAGGTGCAAGGACCAACCCCGGGCAGGCATTTGGAAACAGGGAACATTGCCTGGCACCTAATGCCCTCAAACTATTTAGGTAATGCAGACCCAAAAGGCACCCATCATAGATGGGGCAGTATCAGAGGCTAGAGGCAACACTACTTCTTGCCTATAAAATGGGCATGATTCCCAGATCCCTTATCCTCAGGCAGTGCATACTCAGAGACCCCAACACTTCTTGGGGCACCAGATCATCCGGTGTGAAGGCTTAAATGGCTTAAAGGACCTGGGCTCTGCCTGTAGGGATGTGTTACAGGGTAGAGGTTGAGGGACTATGGAAAGACCCTAGGAGGCTAACAGATTTGCCTTGTAGAAGGGCTGGTCTAGAAACAGAGCCACATGGGGATTAGAGTAGTTGAGAAAGATCAGCCATCAGGCATCCATAGTTGTTCAGGTGAGAGAGGAGGCCAAGCAGAAGCCACAGACAGACAGCCGTGGATTCAAGAAATTTTTATAGCAAAAGAAAATCACTCCTTCCCTGAGTAAGACTTCCCATTAACCAAAAGGACAAAGGATATAAATTCAAGGACCACCCTCTCTTAGGTCTCAAATAATATTAATAATGAAGATGAGTAACATGTATCACAAGCATTTCCAGTTTGGGGGTATTATATTAAGTGCTTTGCTCATATTAACTCATTTAACCCTCACACAACCCTCCAAGGTAGATACAGTTATCACACCCATTTTACAGATGAGAAAACTAAGCACAGAGAACTTAAGTAACGACCCCAAGGTTGCAGAGCTTGCATTGTTGGAAAAGCCCAGGCAGCCTGCTTTCAACACCTGCACCCACTGCACTATCTGAACAAGAGCCAAAAAATGTTGTCCACCTACCAGCCAGCCGCACTATTCAATTATTTGGCTTCCTCAAGAACAGCAATCCAAACAGCTGACTGAATATGTTTTCCATTTTCATCTAGATATTTGGCATCCCATAAACAAGACGACATGCCTGTGAGTGGAAACCCCTTAGGAACAGGGACTCTGTCACCAGCAGAAACACAGCCTTCCCGCAAGGTTGTCATTGCATGAATTAACAATCTACATCCAAATTTTTTTGTTCAACCTCCTAGTGTATATTGCATTTTGCAGATCTGTTTCTGATAGCCTTTTGGTTAACCCAATGCATGTTGGAGACGTGGTTAACAGAGCTCCTGCCAATTTCCCTTTCTCCAGCCGGTATCAGCTGAAGTCACATTGGTTTTGTGTTGTGTGTGTGTGTCTTTGCATCCCAAATAACAAAAACCATGCATGCTTTAGCCTCATCCCTGAGGTTAAAAGTAAATACGTAATTTTGGCAAATTACTCAGAATTACGGACTAGCAGCATCTGGTTTGGATATTCTCGAGTAAATCATTGGCACGGTCCCTGCCACATTTTTAATTTCAACCAACATGTTCTCAGAAACATGTGTTTTCTGTCCCGGTTTGCATGTAATCAGTTTTAGAGGGCCTTGAAGCTTTAAGCAGGGGTTTCAGAAATTAGCTGCCCTACCTGGGCATGCACTGCAGGCCTTGAATGCTACCCTCCCGGTGCGGTGGGGTTGAGGGGAACAGCCGCCAGCCTGGGCCAGCGCCAACAGCCTTCTGTTCCTGCCTCCAGCTCTTCAGAATGAGCAAACCCCACAGGTACTGCATGTACACATATCTTTCCCTTCACTCTGCTTCCAAATTACATACCTTGCTTTCATGTCAAGTCCAATATAGTTTCCTTAGCAGGCTCCCCCCCCCCCCTTCTTCCACATCAAGAGTACCCAATTACTTTTATAAATACTTGTTTTAAAAATATCACAGTGGTTTCCTGCTGCTTCACAGTCTGAAGGGCTATGCAGGATTTCAGACTCCTATAAATCTTTCACACAGTTCGTATTTTATCAGCAAAGTGTGCTTTTTTGTAAACTCTAAGTATAAATCCTTGTCGGGGAAGTTTTTTCAATTCTTTGACCTCTCTGTAAAAGCGACCAAATTAAAGGAATTCTTGCCATTTTAAAAATCATTTGCAATGTCCACGTTGTGTTCATTCATTTCACTTCGCCCACCAACAAGGATGGTATTTTTGGTTACCAGAGAAAGCACATGAGGGGCGGTCAATTCCAAAGCATGCCAGCAGAGGTAAAGCAGGGTTATGCAGTGGGTCTTTAAAAGAAAAGTCCAAGAAGGACTTAGCTTTGTTAAAGCTGAAAAGGTCCCCTAGCTCCAGGCAGGGAGCTCTTGCATGGATTTCCACAGTGGTCCCTGCACCCTGGTGGAAATGTCACCAGAGTCATCGGGAAGGAACAGCCCCGTGCTCTGGAGGCCACTTCCAGGTCCTTGCGTCACCACCGTCCTGCACGGACCACTCAACAGTCCAGATTTATATGGGCATGGCTGTGGTTTTCCACTCGGAACAGCCTGGACATGCTCAAGGGATGGCCACTTACGAAGCAAAGCCCAAAAGGATATTCAACCATGAGCAATACAGTTCCAGGCAGGACAACAACCAAGCCGTATCTACCAAACAAACGAGCATCCGCAAGCTGGGAAGCAGGATATCCTAGTCTTCTCTGATAGGGCTGAACATTTTTGTTGTTGTTGTTGTTTTGGTTGTTTGTTTTTTAATGTTCTGGAAACCACACTGGGCAGGGAGGCAGAGAGAGGGAGAAAAAGGCAATGAATGTAGTTAAGGTATAGTTTAGAGCCTTTGGCCTCGAACACAAAAAGAACAAGCCAACTTTCTGAATTAGTAGACTCGGGAGCATATAACCTTGGGTTATGTACTCTTGATTCTCTTCCCCTGGATATCTAGGAAAGTGTTCTAATCAGCTTAGCGTCACCACCACCAACCCACCACCCAGTCCTGCCAGATGCATCATTCGGCAGATATTTAACGACAACCTACTATGTGCTCGATTCTCCTGGGAGTTGAGGAAGATCCAAAGAGGTACGCAATGAGTATCTTTTCTCAAGAATCTAGTTGGGCCCATAAGCTTAAAGCCACAAAAACCCACCAGCCAGCACACGGGCAACGTCCTAAGAAAGTCTCCCAGCACTGGGGGAACAGGAATGGGTGGGAAGGCCCAGATTCTGGAGACCAGATACCCAGAGGAAACTTTCAGAAAGAAAGCCTTGAAGAAGGGGAGGATTTGGAGAGGCCCAAAGGAAAGAGGAGGCTTCAAGGTAAGGCTCAAGGACAGGCAGGATAACCCTGGCTATGCTGGGCCTTGTTATTCTCTGAGCCAGAGAGAGGTCAGAGGGCCAAAAGCAGTGAGGCAGAAATGGGGCCACGAGGTGGCAAATGCTGTCTGGGGGTCAGCATGGAGAGGACCTGGAACTCTGCTGAGAGGTTTGAGGTCAGCGGACCAGCTTGTGGTAGTTGTTTAAAGTTTCCCATGATAGGTCAATACCACAATCTGGCAAGAGTATGAGGATGTGCCGGAAAAGACAGACCACCACCAAGTCTGCTGTTACCCCAAGGGAACGACCAGAGCCCGGCTGGACAGAGAAGGGCAAGGAGGGGTCTTGGATGGTTCTGGGGGCTGAGCCAAAAGAGGGGCCAAACTTGAGGGCAGGGTGAGGAGCCTGATGCTCCACGTTTTGAGGGGACACTGCTTGAGGGACACGTGGGGACACATGACCAGGCTCAGAGCAGAGGTCAGCAATATGGAGAAACCTGCAGATGCTGTAGCCATTGAACAGTTCTCCCAGGGAGAGGCTGAAAAGAGAAAAGAGAAAATATCAGAGAACTGAGGGCTGAGCCTGCAGAGAGACAGATAAGGAGAGGGGCCGAGGACTCAGCTTAGAGGAGAGCTCCTCCTTGCTGAAGCCAGCCCCACTGAGCCTCAAGGGGGGCTAGTGGAGAGCTCCCAGGACAGGATGGGTGGATTCGGATTTGAACAAGATTTAAGTGGAGACCCCTGGACACCTAACAGCATGGGGGTGGGTGGGGGCCGGGGTTTTACTGAAAGCAGAAGAGCATTCAAGGGGGATGAAGACAACAGTTAATTGGAAGAAAGGGCGGGCTACATGATCATGGTCGAAGGCTGGGCCAAGAAAACTGGGCAAGCAGAGCTTTGTTACCTGAGGAAGTTAAAGGGGGTGGAGCAGAGGTGGGGGAGACAGGGATTCCATATAGACAGGCACAACCCGGACACAGGAGACCCAGGCCCAAGTTAATACTGGAAGGTTGGTGTTATGTAACTCAGACCCCTCCAAGTTAAAAGGAAGGAGGGGGAAAGGAAGAGGGAGGGAGGGAAGGAGGAGAGACAGAGGGAAAAAGGAAGGGAGAAAAGGAGGAAGAAGGGAGGAAGGAGGGAGGAAGGGAAAGGAAAGGGTGAGAATCGGCCCTGCCAAACACTGCTGACAGTTCTCAATTTCAGAGGCCTGCCTAGTGCAAAAACAGTGGGGAAGCAGAGGCTTGCAAGTGGTTCCAACAGCTCCCACCTCTCCACAGTGCTTATTACCGCACACCAGGCACAGCTCTAAGAGCTCTACATACCAACACCTATTTAGTCTCCTAATCATCACAACAGCCCTAAGAAGTAAGTACTATAATTATCACCATTTTCATTTTACAGACAGGGAAACTGAGGAATGGAGAGGTCAATGACTTGTTCAAGGTCACACAGCCAGCAAGTGGCAGAGCTGGGATTCTAACTAGGCAGTCAACTAGGTGCAAGAGGTTAACTGGCTTGTCCAAAGTCATGAGAAGGAGATAACTGCAGAATGCAAACCCAGGCCCCAAGCACACTGACCCAGCCTGGGTCACCCTGTGAGAGACCCGTCTAGAGACGGAGGGAAGGGGGCTTGCCAGGAGCCTGGGAATGCCCCCTCCAGGTCCTCAGCCAGGCACGCTGGTTCCCAGCATCCTTGTAAAACGTGTCCCAAACTAAAATGGTTTCTGCACAAAAGTCCAAGGCCCTGGGGCCCCAGGCAAGGGCGGCCACTTCAGACATGGGCAGCCTGGAGGTGCCTGAGAAGCCAGGGGTCACCTACCAGGTTAGGACAGGCCCTCTCCAGGCTTGTGAGCAGATTCTGAGGGTAGCAGATATACCAGAAGTGCTACTGGGGAAGAATTCAGCCGAGGGGCTTTCATGCTTCCCACAGGGTCCCAGCCAGCTCCAAGGGTCTCTGTTTCCACCATGGAGGTTAACTGTTGGCATTTGGTCTCCTAACCTCTGAAATCCAATCTGGTAATTAAGCCAAATCCACATCATCTACAGAGAAAGAGCCTTCACCTTAATAATTACATTGCTTTTACATTTATAACTTACCTCTTGTGCCAGTTTGAACATGTTATATTCCCCAGAAAAAGCCATGTTCTTTGATGCAATCTTGTGGGGCAAACATTTTAGTGCTGATTGAACTGGAATCCTTTGAGTGCTTCCATGGAGATGTGTCCCACCCAACTGTGGGTGATGACTCTAATTGGATAATTTCCATGGAGATGTGGCCCCACCCATTCAGCACTATATAAGCTCAGACAGAAGGAGGGAGCTTGCTACAGCCAAGAGGGACACTTTGAAGAAAGCACAGGAGCTGCAGATGAGAGACAGTTTGAAGATGGCCGTTGAAAGCAGACTCTTGCTCCAAAGAAGCTAAGCGAGGTCAAATACCCCAAGCGCAAGTAAGAGTGACATTTTTGAGGACCTGCAGCCTAGAGAGGAACATTCTGGGAGAAAGCCATTTTGAAACCAGAACTTGGAGCAGACGCCAGCCACGTGCCTTCCCAGCTAGCAGAGGTTTTCCGGACACCATTGGCCATCCTCCTGTGAAGGTACCCTTTGTTGAGAGAACTTTATGGCCTTAAGACTGTAACTGTGTAACCAAATAAACCCCCTTTTATAAAAGCCAATCCATTTCTGGTATTTTGCATTCCTGCAGCATTAGCAAACTAGAACACCCGCCCTTTGTTTTTTGGAGGTATGTTTATAGCTGGGGGGCTAGAGTCCCCTTTTCTCTTCTTAGCAGCAAGGCCTTCCAGTTCCTACACCTCTTTTTGCTTGCCTAGAAGCTGGGGTAGAAGGAGAACAAGAGAGGTCAGCTGGCCCAGCTCTCTGCTCCAGAGCAGGGAGTTGGTCTCAAATGCTTTTGGGAGGGTTGAGTCTCCTTCAAGAGTATTTGCAAACTCAGCAGCAGCAGCACTCCACTTCTCTGGTACCCAAGAGCAACTGAAAGTGACATTTTTAAGGAACTGCAGCCTAGAGAGGAACATCCTGGGAGAAAGCCATTTTGAAACCAGAACTTTGGAGCAGACACCAGCCACGTGCCTTCCCAGATAACAGAGGTTTTCCGGACACCACTGGCCATCCTCCAGTGAAGGTACCCGATTGTTGATGTGTTACCTTGGACACTTTATGGCCTTGAGACTGTAACTGTGTAACCAAATAAACCCCCTTTTATAAAAGCCAATCCATTTCTGGTGTTTTACATTCTGGCAGCATTAGCAAACTAGAACACCTCTTATTCTTAAAATCTTTTATCGCACTGCAGCATTACCCACTGCAATCTAAGAACCAAAATGTCACCTTTCCTTAATCATTCAGTCAGCATCTCGTGGCTCAATAGACAAATATACAGCTTCCTGTCTTCTCCTTCTCGGCCAAAAACATTTTCTTTGCTGCAAGGGATTGGGATTGCAACTGCCAGCATTTCTGAGCTCCAACCCACCCCCTCCTTGCTCCATGGTCCAGCCCTCCATTCTGCCCCCTCCAAGCTGACTGCTGGCCTTTGCATGACAAGCCCATTTCCCCTTCCCACTCCATGCAGCCTCCTCTTCTGCAGCTGCCTCAGGATGGGCAGCTAATGGGGGCAAGAGAAGGTAGAGTTCTACTCCCAGCACAAGGAGCCTGGAGCAGGGCAGGGGGTAAGGAGTGGGGGAGAGGGTGTGAAGATTTATGGAGTGAAAAGGGGAAATAAGCACAGCTCATGAGTGCTTGGGTCAAGTAAGTCAAACCCATCAAAAAACAAGGGCAAACCCGAATGTAAACTCTGGACCTTAGTAACTATCTATCTATCCATATTGGTTCATTGACTGTGGCCAATGTACTACACAAACCCTAAAAAGTGGGGGAAAAAAATTGGCAAGAAACAGGACCAGATCAGTTGGGCTTAATTATCAAACTAATTGTCCTCTGTCCCTCTCATGCTGCCTCTTCAGTGACATCAGGGCAATCAGTAGCCCCTGGCTACCACATCCACTAGTTCATAGGATGGGAAGGTGCCCAAGATCCAGAAGTTTGTCCCGGGACAGTTGCCATTTTCTTCAGTACATTTTCTCTCACCCATGATATAAATTAGATTCCCCGAGATGATGTGGGAGCAATGGACAAATGCTTTCTATTTAATCATTTTGTGTTTATTTTCACCATCACTTTCTATTGAAGGGAAGGGATAGTGGCTTTCATATGCAGTCATCAGTTTCCTGTGAAAATAAAATTTTCTAAGTGAACAAAGTGAGCCAAATTAAAGAAAAGTAGGTGGTCAGTGTGATGGTTAGGTTCATGTGTCAAGTTGGCCAGGTGATGGTGCCCAGCTGTTTGGTCAAGCAAGCACTTGCCTATCCGGTGCTGCGAGGACATTTCGTGGACTTAAATCATCATTACATTGATTGCATCTATGGCTGATTATATCCGCAGTCATCTAAGGAGAGTGTCTTCCACAATGAGAGACATTTAATCTAATCAGTTGAAGGTTTTTAAGGGGGAGGTGATGACTTCAGCAGTCAGAAGAAAGAACTTTTGTCTCTACTTTGGCCAGCCAGCCTCTCCTGGGGAATTCATCGAAGACCTTCATCAGAGTTACCAGCTCATGGCTTGCCCTAAGGAATTTGGACTCATGCATCCCCTCAGTTGCGTGAGACACTTTTATAAAATCTCATGCTATTTACGTATATCTCCTGTTGGTTCTGTTTCCCTAGAGAACCCTGATGAATACAGTCAGTAAAGAAATAGGTGGGATGGTAAAACCCACAAAGGGGTGAGCAAAGGACTGACATTTGGGTGATTCTGATATAAGTTGCAGAAATACAGAGCCATCACATACACCCACCTGGGCCCTGTGCAAATGGAGAAGAGGTCAGAATCACAAGCCTACTGGATCCAATTGATAAATATTCACCCAGAGTTGTGCTGCATTCAGGACTAGAAGACACTGAGACATTGAGGGAGTCACCTGAAAGAACAGGGTCCCCCAGCAAACCCTGAATTCAGGAAGCTTATGGTTCACTTGTTGGAAAGAACAGGTCTAAACTTACACATGTAAGAGAGTGAAGCAGACACAGAAAAAGGAGCCCAGGATTCAATTAGCTGGGGTGACTCTGGGGATGGATCATGGAGATCAGTGCAGAAGAGTCCAGAAGAGTCCAGAACTCTGACCTCACCACCTAGATCCCCAGAAGTTACTTTGGGACCCTGGTGACCTCCATGTGGCAGGTGTCAGAGAACTGTGCTTCTGAAGGTGTGAGAATCACCAGTAAGTCATTCCCTGAGCTGCACTGTAACCCTGACAGCCACCCTTTGTGCTAAGGAGCTTGGCTCTGTTGCATCAGGCCTGACTGAGGTTCACACTCGTGTCAGGTTTCTGCTACCTTCTGTTCTCCTTGCTCTAGAACTCCTCATGCTGTTCTCGAGCTGAGGTAGCTGGTGGGGAGATTCATCTTTCTCCCCATTCAAAAACTGACCTGGGTTGGAGAATGCAGGGGTGTTGAGCTTCCCCACCTCAGTGGTTGCTGATGTGCTCACAGACCTAGGGGACTGGTGGTTTGATGGGCTGAGCCCTCTACCACAGGACTTGCCCTTGGGAAGACTGTTGCTGCAAAGGAGAGGCTAGGCCTCCCTATAATTGTGCCTAAGAGCCTCCTCCCGAATGCCTCTTTGCTGCTCAGATGTGGCCCTCTCTCTCTAGCTAAGCCAACTTGGCAGGCGAAATCACTGCCCTCCCCCCTATGTGGGATCTGACACACAGGGGAGTAAATCTCCCTGGCAATGTGGAATATGACTCCTGGGGTGGAATCTAGACCCAGCATTGTGGGATGGAGAACATCTTGACCAAAAGGGAAGTGAATGGAAATGAAATAAGCTTCAGTGGCAGAGAGATTCCAAAAGGAGCCGAGAGGTCACTCTGGTGGGCACTCTTATGCACAATATAGACAACCCTTTTTAGGTGCTAATGAATTGGAGTAGCTAGCAGCAAATACCTGAAACTATCACACTACAACCCAGAAACCATGAATCTTGAAGATGACTGTATAAAAATGTAGCTTATGCGGGGTGACGATGGGATTAGGAAAGCCATATGGACCACACTCCCCTTTGTCCAGTGTATGGATGGATGAGTAGGAAGATGGGGGCAAAAAAAAAAAAAAAAAAAGGCACCCAGCATTCTTTTTTACTTTAATTGTTCTTTTTCACTTTAATTTTTATTCTTATTATTTTTGTGTGTGTGGTAATGAAAATGTTCAAAAATTAATTTTGGTGATGAATGCACAACTATATAATGGTACTATGAACAACTGAATGTACGCTTTGTATGACTGCATGTATGTGAATATATCTCAATAAAATAGAATTAAAAAAAAAAAAAGCTGACCTGGGAATCCTGAAGCCAGAGAGTAACTGCATGGGAACAGAGGCAGGCTTTCAGAACTGCTGGATTTTCCCCTAATCTTGAGGGTTGACAACTTCCAGTGCCCAGCTGACAATGATGGCCTTTCTTGGGGAAAGTCTCCCACCACCCTATCCCATGGGGTCACTGAGTGGGCTCCAGGCACCAGGCTCACACGCCATGACCCCACCCCCTCGACCACAAGGGATTGGCGGAAGAATCTGAGCCAATCAGATCCCCCCTCTAGAATTAGTAACTCTTAAGAATTTGGAATTAGAACTCACTCAGGGCTGGTCTCCTGTACACTGGAGGTACAAAACTCCAGAGCTAGGGAAGACCGTTTTCGGCCACGTGGCCCAGAGACACAGAGAAAACGGATCTACAAAAAGAAGCAGAGACGTGAGACCAAGCCAACCCCACACAGTCTACACTCGCCATAACGAACCTTGCTGTCACTTAGCCTTTGACCAAGCTGTTCTCTCTTCTCTCCCCTCGCTTCTCCTAGATGAATCCTACAGTACTTTAAAGCATCCCATTTAACAATAAAACCCATAGTCCTTCCCCTGGCCACTGGCCCTAAATTATTCAACTCCTGCCACTCTCTACATCACTCACTAGGCTCTGGCCACAACCAACCATCTTTCTGTTCTCTGGGCAAGCCAAGCTTACTCCAACCTCAGGCCTTTGCACTTGCACTGCTTCTGCCTGAAAGCAGTTCCGCCCTGCCCCGATTGTAACATGGCTGGCTCCTTTGTACCATTCCGTAGCAAGGACCCCTGATCGGGGAGGGGGGGGGCCTTCCCTGACGACCCTTGCAGCTATAGGCCCTTAGCCACCCTCTTTATTTTCTCGTTACTTTATTTGCTGCATGAGTCCAGTTACCTTGCCCATTTTATTCACCACTAAATCCCCCAAAGGCCAGCACAGGGTCTGGTACATCAAAGGCAATCATCAAAATATTTATTAAATAAATGATTGAGATATGAGGGTCTGAATCTGTTGCAGGTAAAGAGGAAAGGGGTGACCCCTGACAGAGGGCACATCCATTAGCTTGGCCTATGTTCCACCTCCTCCCAGCCAGTGAGCCAGACCAAGCAAGTCCTCCTGAAGAAACCCAAGTCCATGCAGAACTTGGCAAACAGAGCCCAAGGCTGGTCAAAAGACGGTCACGCGCTGGAATATGCATAACCAGATTTCATGCACCACACAAGTTTTGTCTTTGATGGCACTTAGGGAAATGTTATTCAAGAACATGGTGAACACACAAAAATAAATCTTTAAAAATACCATTTGGAAGACATACCCATAAAAACGAAGGAGTTTCTCTTTCTACTATCCCAGTCCATTAAGGCATTATTAATAAAAGCAAATGTGGTAAGTTCCAGCACACAGTGACCCACAAATAAAAGCATCTTGAGTTGCTACTCACACTTTCCTCATGAATGAAAACCACACCAATCTCCCCCTGTGGATGGAGCTGCCAGGAGCAGGGTGGGAGGTAGGGGGCAGCTCGCTAACTCTGCCACCCTCCTTCCGTAGACATGTTGGTGCCTGTTCTAGTTTGCTAATGCTGCAGGAATGCAAAACACCAGAAATGGATTGGCTTTTATAAAGGGGGTTTTTTTGGTTACACAGTTACAGTCTTAAGGCCATAAAGTGTCCAAGGTAACACATCAGCAACCGGGTACCTTCACTGGAGGATGGCCAATGGCGTCTGGAAAACCTCTGTTAGCTGGGAAGGCATGTGGCTGGCGTCTGCTCCAAAGTTCTGGTTTCAAAATGGCTTTCTCCCAGGATGTTCCTCTCTAGGCTGCAGTTCCTCAAAAACATCACTCTTAATTGCACTTGGGGTATTTGTCCTCTCTTAGCTTTTCCAGAGCAAGAGTCTGCTTTCAATGGCCATCTTCAAACTGTCTCTCGTCTGCAGCTCCTGTGCTTTTTTCAAAGTGTCCCTCTTGGCTGTAGCAGCTTGCTCCTTCTGTCGGATCTTATATAGTGCTCCAGTAATTTAATTCAGACCCACCCTGATTGGGCAGGCCAACACCTCCATGGAAATTATCCAATCAGAGTCATCAACCACAGTTGAGTGGGGCGCATCTCCATGGAAACATTCAAAGAATTACAATCTAAACACTGATAGGTCTGCCCACACAAGATTACATCAAAGATAATGGCATTTGGGGGGACATAATACATTCAAACTGGCACAGTACCCAAAGCTTGTACTCAGGCTCGGAGGCCAGAGAATGACCATGACCAGTGCCCTCTGTCTGGAACACCAGGGAAACTAACAGCTATTCAGTGTCTTCCAAGTGCCAAGCACTGAGCAAGACATTTTGACACATTCTCTCATTTAATCCTACAACCACCCTCTGAAGCAGGTATTATTATCCCTGTGCTTATGTCAAGCAGACTGACACTCAGAGACGCCAAGTATCCTGGCCGAGGCTACACAGCTAATCAATGTCAGGGCTGAGATTTGAACCCCACAGCACCCAAATCCAAAGCCCCTACTTGTCCCACCCACCCAGAAGCTGCCCCCCACCTCCACCCACCATAGGTCACCTCTCCTTGCCTTCAAACATGTCTCTGTGTGTCAACAAACTGAGATTGATAGCATAATGCGTTCCTCTTTTCTCCCCTAGCTGCCCACCGTCTATCTGCTGAACCCACAGGGAACCTCAGAGAGTTAGTAATGGCACATCCATTCTGACCACTGGTTATTCTCCTTTCTGACCAGCTTCTCCTCTTCTCTGCCATCATTCCCTAGCGGGGCAGGGGGGATTTCCCCTTTTTCTCTCTCACCAATTATCAATTATCAGCCTTCTTGCTTCAGTTTTGTGTGCCTAACTTATATTGTTACCCATTTCTTCTTGTGGGTAGCTTGGCCAAAAAACAAGAAGAATCCAAAAATATAATTTGGCTCTCTTTTAGATTATAATCTTACCTTTGTTTGTTTCTATTTCTTTCTTCTGAGGGCTTGCTTCTATTTATACTTTTCTCTCTCCACGGTTCTTCTGCTTTTCTTGAGGTTTTAAGGTCTTAGAAAAAAATTACGTATATATACATATACATAAAATATACATATATACTATATATATAAATAAAGGACATGTGGACTGGCTTCCTCTGACTATCACGCTAAGCTCACCTTGATTAGCATCAAAAAGAAAGTGTTTTTGCAGCAGGATCTGCAATCCTTTCTGTTAACTGGTGAGGCTGGAGGAGTTGGTTATGATTTCTAGAACCATGAAAAAATACGAAGAGTGGGAATTTGAATACCCAGGTTCGAATCTGAACTTGGAGACCCTTTCAGTTGTGTGAACTCAGACAAGAATCTCTGAATTTGAGGTTCTCATCTATAAAATGCAGATAGCAGTTCTCCTCCCTCCCAAGGTTGTAGAGATCTAAACAGACAATGCATACAAAAGCATTTTTAGCCTATTAAATAATCCAAATGCAAAGTGATATGTGATCAAGGCCTTGACTAAACTAGAAAGTGTCTTAAGAGTTGGGGATGCCTATTGAATTGTCCACTGGACGTCCCACCTGAAAGGTCTACTAGCCTTTTACATTCTCCCCTCCCCAAATTAGGCTTCTCCTCTTTAAGTCCTGATTCTGCTGATAGAATTAAGAGGTATTTCATCATCCAACACATACACGTATGTAGACAATGATAGACGACACAAACATAGACAGATGGATAGATACATACATACATACATACATACATAAATACAGGTAGGTAGATAGATAGAGATAGATAAGTAAGTACAGACAGATGATAAATATGGATAGATGAGAGGGAGAAAGAATGTTCCAGTTTGCTAAAGCTGCCATTATGCAAAACACCAGAAATGGATTGGCTTTTATAAAGGGGGTTTATTTGGTTACAAATTTACAGTCCTAAGGTCATAAAAGTGTCCAAACTAAGGCATCAACAAGAGGATACCTTCACTGAAGAATGGCCGATGGCATCCGGAACACCTGTGTCAGCTGGGAAGGCATGTAGGTTGTGTCTGCTGGTCCTTTGCCCCTGGGTTGTTGCTTTCAGCTTCTGATTCCAGTGGCTTTCTCCCTAAGCACCTGGGAGTCCTCTCTTTGCTTCTCAAACACCACACAATGGCTTAAACAACAGGAATTTGCCTTGTGGTTTCTGAGGCTGGAAAACTTGCTTGTTCTGAGGGTTCCTAGTGTTCTAGCTGGTTGAGGATCCTTGGTTCCCTGACTTTCCCATCACAGGGCATGTCTTCTCCTTTCTCTTCTTTCTTCTTTTCTTCTCCCGCTGACTTCCAACTTCCAGCTTCCCCACCCCATGGCTTTCTGACTGAATATTTTCCGCTTATAAGGGACTCCAGTAATCTAGATTAAGACCCAACCTCATTCAGGTGGGCCACACCTTAACTAAAATGACATCTTCAAGAGGTCCTATTTTCAATGGGTTCACACCCACAGGAATGCAGATCAAGATGAAGAACATGTCTAATTTGGGGTACATAATTCAATCCTCCACACACACTAAACCACCCAGTGCTACCAACCCACCCTGCTCTCTGCTTCTCTGAGCCCTGCATATGTTGGTTCATACCCCTGGAATGTTCTCTCTCCCCTTTTCAACCCTCTGTATGCCTCCCAAGCATCCTTCAAGATCCAATCTCCATTTTTTTAAAGGAGTGAATGTAAAAACTAAAATTTTTAATCTTCAACACCTTTTGTGAATGCCTCAACCCTTCTCCTAGTTACCAAGATTATCTGTCCTCATGTTTATAATTCCCACCTATGAAACTGTAATAATTATTGCTTTCTTCCCTCTAGATTGCTACCTGTATTAGTTAGGGTTCTCTTGGGAAACAGAATCAATGAGAGATGTCTCTGATTATCAAATTGTAAAAATGACTCACGCAACTGTGGGTATGCACGAGTCCAAATTCTGCAGAGCCGTCAACTGTCAACTCCGAGGAAGATGTCCGATGAACTCCTCGGGAAACGAACAGACAACTTCAACTAACTCCTCAGGAAACGAACTGGAAACTTCGACAAACTCCTCAGGAAATGAACTGGGATCTTCGATGAACGTGCTCAATGAACTCCTCAGGAAACGAACCGGCAACTTCGACGAGCTCCCCAGGAAATGCTTCACTGGGCAGCCGAAGAAGTAAAGGTTCTCTAACCATCCTGCTTATAAGCCTTCAACTGATCACCCGGACCAAATCCAGCCAATTGCATTCTCTCATAGAAGGCACACCCCTTGATGAGTCATCAGTCAGCTGCAGTCAATTGACTGATGATCCGACAAACCAGCCCGCTGGTTTATTAACCAGCCTCAAATATCCTCACAGCAATCATCAGGCCAGTGCCCGCTTGACCAGACAGCTGGGTCACCTAGCCAAGTTGACACATGAACCCAACCATCACACTACCTCTATAAGGGCAGAGACCATGCCAGTCTCTTCCTTGTCACCCAGTGTGCAATATAAGATTTAGTAAAGAAACATGCACAAGAGTTTGTTGAATGAACAAATGAATGAATGGAGGGTGGGTTAGGTTCCAGAATCTTCAAATAAAGTAAAAATCTTGAACAGTTGAAATTAATCTCAAAAATCCCATAGATTATCCATTGAAATATAGTATTCATTTTGTGTGAATAGAGCCCTGTACAGTAATTCTTATCCCCACTGTGGTTTGAGAATCAGTACGTTACACTAAAGAAGAGAATAAACAGAGAAGCTACATGAAGGTGTCTCTCATTTGAACCACTGGCTTTAAAATAATCATCAATCCCTAATGATGAGCATGTGTGGGAATGTGGGGTGAGGGAAAGAATTAAGAATGGAGGAAGAATTCTACAATCCCCTCATCTAAAAGGGTGTACTTCAATTTTGTTTTAATATTTGTCTCTATAACCTTAACACCCCAGTCTACCAGAAAAAATGTGTCATCATCATTTACCACCAGAAAATGGAACCTTTAATTTTTATAAATAATTATTTATAGAAGTAAGAATAGAAGGATGATTTAAAAAAAACTTGAGTAGAAAATTTTGTAAGAAGTTAAACATAACAAATTAAATTTCCATCCTACGTTTTCCTGGTTTCAAAGGTATATAAAGCCAAAATGGGCAATGTCCTTTGAATGCAACTAACTGCTCAACAATCATGCATGAATCTGGAAAATATCCATCTTATAAATTTTGATTCCAGACTCCAAGTACATCACTAATAAGTAATATCATTACTTCTGGTTCATTTTGTACTTGCATAACTAAATACCTTTAATACCTTTGACAGCCCATAATTTTGCTAAAGAGAAGACCATCATCTTCTCTGCTCCATAACTGCAAAGCATTTGCATCTTTAAATTTATAAACATCAATCAGAACAAGTCCAATGATTTTTTTTCATTTCTGTGTCATCTATTTCTTTATGACTTCATCACTTGTCCCCTTCAAACTATATCAAGTAAATGCTGGTAAACAAGCATCATAAAAGGTAAAAGAATATTGCCGCCCACCCTCCACCACCGCCCGTTCTTTTAGCAAAACAAGATGGCCCAGCTTCTTGTTGCCAAATATTGTTTGATGGAGTCATTTCTGTTGAATGACTAACTGGATAAGAATACTATATTTTTTTCTTTGTCCTTGGAAATATATTGGTCACTTGTCGATTCCTGGGTTTAAGAACATTCATCTAGAATATTGTTATATGAGACTCGCACTCTGATGCTTTGCTTTTACAATCAGTGTCATCATTGTTATTTAGAGTCCTCAGTGCTGCTCTCTATCCTTTGCATCATCCTCTGATTTGTTTAATAATTGTAAAATATTTGCCTTTGTCACTTTTCTTCTCTTTGCCATTATGTGCAGAAAATAAAAATATCTGTATTCTCAACTGTATTCAACAAAAGCAAAAAAATTAGACTACTAAGATGGTATCGTCTGTCTTCTTTTGTACCTTCCTGTGAGATGATGTAATAGTTTGAGCAATGTAACAAGAAAACCAACAGATGATGCAATAGCAATGGTTCGTTTCACTGTTGCTTCATCCTTACAGGTGATTCCTTCATTCTTCTATTTTATTATTTTAGTCTTTTTAGCATAATTGTAATAATTAATGAGCAATGATGAAACAACTCCTAGGATGATAAAATAGAAAGTGTTCCAAGATATAAAAAATACAAGATCACTAAAGTTCCAATGGGCCTATATAGTAAATTCAAGAAAGAAGGAGCTTTATTCTGTTTTTTGGTTTTGTTTTGTTTTTTTTTCTTAATGTTCTCTTTGACCTTTGGAAGACTTCTAAGAAAGAACAATAGTCATGTAATATCAACCTTCACAAGTAGTTAGAACTGCTCAGAAAAGAAACAGAAAAACTAAAATTGGGTCCAATGGGCCCTGATGGTATACAGAGGTTAAACCACATTAAGAGATTTACTAATTTTGTGAAGGCTTTCAAAATCCGGTTCACTGGAAAGCAGTCCCACAAAAGGACTCTTCCTTCACCCAGCTGAAATCCAAAAGTTCTGAAACCCAGCCAGAGAGAGCTCTGTAATATTCCAGCACCGGGGCTTAACCTGCCTCACTCTTCATGAAAGCCAAGATGTCCCTTCCTGATTTTTCCTACTGAAGTTTGTCTCAGCATACAATGAGGAAGCAAAAATTATGGCCCAAAGAAAACAGACGGATGATTCTGGAGAGACTATTCAGGTTTCAGAGCAAGGCACTAACTAAACTTGGAACACAGTCGAACACCCGATGTTTACTGCTTTATATTCTTTCCAGTAAATGGATTTTTTATTGTCGGGGATACAGGGTTCCTTTTATCCTGGGCTTTAAAAAGCATTGTTTTAATCTTTTCTGTTTCCAGTCAATCCACGAACACAGTTTGACTATTGATCTATGACATAGAGGAAATACCCAATTCACAAAAGTGTTGCATTCCAAAACTTTGGGAGTTGGCTGTTTTGGGAACTCAGAATATATTTCCCTCCAATAAACAATGTTATAAATGATGGTTAGGTTTCCAGGCCAGCTCACAAAAGCCTACTTCACTCATAATATTGTTGAAACACTGGACTTTTATGGTGGAAATTAGGAGTCAGCAATTTTGTTGTAGTACTAATCAACAAACCCAAATAGCAAAGACCTATCCTCCTTTATTCTGAACTCTGACTTAATAAAACAACTGGTTTGATGAAAGAAGATCAGAGGAAGAGGAGACTTTTTACAGAGAGAATTCTGCTTCCAAAAATGTTTGAGGGCCAGTAGCAGTTCTTTATTTTGCCTGTGTAGTGTCCCTTCCATTTTTTTTTCCTTTGGGAGGGGGAGGGGAGATTCAAACATGTCATTGGGAGAACACTGCCTAAAGTGGCATTAATTGATTTGCTATAAAAAAGGAAACTGGGGAGAATTGGTGCCTAAGGCCCTAGGGTCGGCTGGAGACACGAGGAGAGCGTCAAGACTGTTTGGTCAGGCAGTTCCCAATCTGGCCATAAGGTGGCGCCATCAGCGCAGACAGGCTGCCCCGAGGGGGCGGAGCGTGCAGTGGGCGGAGCTCTCACGTGCAAGCCATGTTCTCTGCTCAGGCTCTGGACCAGACAAACACTGTCATTGCCTCATCTCCCAAGAACCGTTTCCCATCTTCCAAGGCCCCAGTTGCACACACCTGAGGAAGAATACCTTCTGGTCCTGCTGGGCATCACAACCGACCTCAGGAGTCCAACTCATTACTTCACATTCTTCTCATCTTTATGTGCTCTACGATAGCACTGAGCTCCTAAACGTTTCCTAATTCCAGAACAGCATCTAGACTAAGGGCAGCCTAAAGTCTCATCCTTAAATACCATCAGGATGAGAGAACGAGGTCTTCCATGGTAAGTACACATTGGTCACAATGGCCCCAGCCTGGACAGCTGTGCTCAAATGACCTCTTCCAGCTTCACCTTCCATCAAACTGGGCAACCCTGTTCCTGGTACACATTCCACCATTCGTCCCTCCATGCACTTTTTGGTTCTTCCCCCTGAGGCACCCTCTCTCTTCTCCCTACCACTTCTTGTCAGAATCTTCCCCCCATCTTCTAAGATCTAACCCAAATACTCCCTTCCTGAAACCTGCTCATTAAACACTGAGTGAATTTAACTGGCAAAGGGGATTCAGAGAGGAAAACATGGGCTCCACACGTCACCCACAGGAGCCCCTGATGTCACGAGAAGGCCTGCTTCATCCTCTGGCATGCTCAACCTCAGGGCAACCGGCTGATCTGTCCTTGCTCTTCCCAGGAGGTGGTTCGATATGATCTCAAGTCCCATCTAGGATGGACTCAGGAGGGACACCAAAGCTCCCAGTACAGTGTGTGGCACAGTGTCAGTTCTCAATTCATGTTAGCTTTATAATAATCATCATAAATCATCAGCCACAGTCTGCCAAACCAGGCCTGAGTTACAGAACTAAAGAAATCAAAGGGGACCAGGCTGAAAACCCCCTACCACCCTGTCCTCACCCACCCCCACTTCCCTCCCCCAACTCCCCCCCCTCCCCACCCTCAGGCCTGGAGCCTGAAGCAGGGGCAATTCCCAAATATGGGTCTGTTGCTCCGCGCGACTAATAGAAGTCACACCAAACCCAGCTGAAGAGGAAAAGATGATTTATTTTACGCCTGCGGAAAGCAGGGGAAGTTTTCCCAAATCTGCCTTCCCTTGGAAGTGTTTCTCCAGTTGGATTTTATACCCAAGTTCAGAGACAAAGAGAGATAATCATCCAATTAACATGCAACAAGAGTGATAGACAAAAGGCCCATCTATCTGGGAGGTTTGGGGCAATCTCCCCATGATTCTTGAATTGGCTAAACCCATTAGAGACAAAGGGAGTCAATTATTTTAGTTAACATGTAACAGGTTTGGAGAACTTCAGTAATTTCTTATTTCCTGTTCTCTAGGTGACACTTGGGAAAGGTGCAAACTTTACATTTACATATGTTTGCAGACCTTACATGTACAAATTGCTCCTTTGTGAGAATAAGAGCTTTCCTTATAGCCTGTTCCAGTTTTAAAGGTTACCTTTTAAGGTTACTTTACAATTTCCTGCTTGTTTACAGTTTAAGATTATATTTTAAAAGTCACTGTTACAGGCCTCAACTGAGTCCCTTGCAAACTGCCTACTCATTCTACAAAAGAATTTTCACAGCCCTAGAAGACTGGAATGGATTTTTCCTGCCCCAGTGCCCTGGCTAAGTGGTCTGGACATAAAACTTTTAAGAACCAGTATCTGTGCTTGCAACACCTCGAATTCCAGCTACAAAGTGTTCTTTTAGTTCCAAAGGGGCAGTTGGCTCAAGTGGAGCCAGGAATGTCCTTTGTGAAATTCTGGAGCAAATAAGCCTCAAGATGAATTTTTTTAATTACATTCCATTAAAAAACAGCAGCAGTATCCCATAGGCCCACTGAGAGCAGCCCCTGGGCCTCATGGTGGCCAAAGGCAGTGCTTAGCTAAAGGCAGTGGGGAGGCAGGAGCCCAGGGAACCCAGTGGTCAGTCCCTTTATCTGCCTGGTGACCTCTAGTTGAGTATCTGCATCTGGCAAAGGTGGGCTTGCTCCACCCCCCCACCCCACCCCCACCCCGCATCTCTCCAATTTCTATTGTTCAGAGAACCAGGTGGCCAGATGCCTTTTTAATTCCAGAACTGTTCGGGTTCTCACCTACAAAAGAGGCTGTGTGAAAAGAAAGCCTACCCAGCCATACCTACAAGCAAGCGAGGGACCAGATGCCTTCTGGCCCCAAGAAGTTTAGCGGCTTAAAAAGTTAGTGAGAGGCCAGGCTGCTGCTGGGTTTTTTTTGGTGGTTGTTTTTTTTTTTTTTTTCTTCCTTTTTTTTTCCTTAAGGATCTACAGGAGGTTGTTTTTCATTAACTAACAAAGGAAGCTAAGTTAACTCTGCAAACAAAAGCGGGGCGGGAAATGCGAACCACCCATTTTAATGTATTTGTACCCCCACCTCCTTCCACAAAAGATCTGAGGCTGCCGGAAGTAATTGCAGCTGGAATCCCAGGCATGAGTAGTCAGTTTCTCCCCGCCACTGCAGTCTCAGACCTCTAAAGTGACCATTTACTGGGGCTCTGAAAATCGGGCGGGGAGGTGAGCGCTGGAGCCCTGGGAAAAGCCCACTCCAAAGGCGCCTTCCCCACGCCGCCTTCTCCCTCCTGCCTCCTCAAGGCCGCTCCAAGCGCCGGACAGCTGCAGCCACCCTGGCCCCCCGCCTCCACCTTCCCTACGCCCCAGTGCAGCCGAGACCCCGTAAGGAAGCCGATCCGTGGCCGGAGGATGACCTGCCCCGCGCGTCTCCGCGCCCCCTCCCCCAGCCGTGTCACATGGCAGCCCCAACTAGGCGGACAGTGCGCCCCGCCGTGGAGACTTAAGTCCGCATCGCCGCCGGCAGTGGGTGATGAAACCTCCCTGGCACATTACCGCAGAGGGCGGGGAGCAGGGCGGGGGTGGGGGGTGGGAGCTGGTACCCCGGCTCACCTGTTCTCCAGGAGGAGGGTGGGGATGACGGGGGAGGGGCGAGGATGCGCCAACTCGGGTTGCGTGCCCAGGGGCGCTGGGTAGCTGCTCTCGCT
This sequence comes from Choloepus didactylus, assembly GCF_015220235.1. Lineage (NCBI taxonomy): Eukaryota > Metazoa > Chordata > Mammalia > Pilosa > Megalonychidae > Choloepus > Choloepus didactylus. Next base: position 99,151,316 of record NC_051319.1, read on the forward strand.
CCCCGCCCTCCCCCAGCCCTGCGAGACCCCGAGCTGCGCCGTCCGACTGACGATGCCCGGAGCAGTTCCTGTCCCCGGCCCCTGCGCCGGGGAGACGTGAGTGTGCACACGTACACACACAGCAGGGGAAGAGGCGCTCCGAGCGGCGCCCAACTTTCTCCAAGCTTCCACGGCCCGGGAAGAAAGCAGCCGGGAGCAATCCAGCCCCAGCCGTATTTGGGGAGGGGGCTCGAACCAGGAGAGAGAAAGAAATGGAGAGAATTTCTGGGGCTTGGGGGTTGGTTGATTGGATTGTATAACCATTTCCACTCTTTGGAGAATAAGGGGGAGCCGAAACAGGGCGGCGAGTAGCGCTTTGGGAAAATGGAAGAGTGTGTTTGGAGACGCGTAAAGTTGCCTTTCAAGCTCCAGCCCCCGGGGCACGCGATGCTCCGCAGCGGGCTGACTCAGGGCTGCCTGGGCCTCACTCCTACCCGCCTGAAAATGATGCAAGTCCGGACTGTCACCTGGATCTCTGCAACCCAGTCCGGAATACGTCTAGATTGGGGGAAGGGGGCGAGAAACTGCCACCCTAAGTTGCAGAGCACCACCGAGACACTACCACCAAAGTGGTGCAATAACAAAGGGGAAAGATGGGGCAGTTGCTCAGGCCAAGTTCTACACCTAGAACTTGTGCTCCTATTTTCAACAGCTTTTTTTTTTTTTTTTTTTTTTTTTTTTTTGTAATGCAAAGCGTCACACCACCAGAAATTCCCATTTGTGCTCAGTTTGCCCCGAACATCACTGTGCCCAGGAATCTCCTTGACTCTGTCAAGGCCTGGGGTCTGGGAATCCCAGTTAATTCCAAAGGGCGGAAAAAGGAAACTTTCCCGCGCGGTGCGGGAGTGCGGCGGGCCAGGGGTCTGGGAGGACGCTCTCCCAGAGCAGACCGTCTCCTCTCGTCCTTCTTTGGCTGCAACTGGAAGTCAAATTCGCTTTTTTTTTTTTTTTTTTAGTCTATCCGGCCATTGCCCTGGAGTCCCCGCACACGCGCGCGCATCTCCAGCCGCGCTCACACACATGCCGCTGGCCGCTGCCAGGTCGGCAACTTTGCTGGGAGCTCCCCACGGCGCTGGGCTTCCTCCAGTAGTAGTTGCACGCTGGCCCCGCCTCCCGGCGGTGTGTCAAAAGGGCTGGGGTCTCGGATTGGTCCAGCCGCCGGGACAACACCTGCTCGACTCCTTCATTCAAGTGACACCAGAGCTTCCAGGGATATTTGAGGCACCATCCCTACCATTGCCGGGCACTCGCGGCGCTGCTAACGGCCTGGTCACATGCTCTCCGGAGAGCTACGGGAGGGCGCTGGGTAACCTCTATCCGAGCGGCGGCCGCGAGAAGGAGGGAAAAGGCTAGCAAAGAGGAAGAGTGGGCGGAGGAGGGGAAGCGGCGAAGGAGGAGGAATAGGAGCAGGGGCGCACAAAGAATCCAGGTCTCCCGGGGGGAGGTGTATACCAAGGACCATGTGTGCCGAGCTGCTGAGCCAGTTCGTGACCCTGGCTTTGGTGTTGTCCACCTTCGATCCTGCGAAGGGGACCGACGCCACCAACCCGCCCGAGGGTCTCCAAGACAGGAGCTCCCCGCCGAAAGGCCGCCTGTCCCTGCAGAACGCAGGTAAGCGCGTGCGCCCCCGCAGCCGGGAGGTGCTGGGAGAGGAGAGGACACCGTGCGCCCACGCAGCGCGCCCGGGACGCTTTGCCCGGAATCGGGTGCCCACCCAGGGCCGCGCAAACTATTGGGGCGGCGCTGGACGCTCAAAGGGAAGCGCGAGGCGAGGCGAGGTCCGCGCCGGGAATCCGCACGCGCTGGCAGGGTGATGAAATGGCTGAGGCAGGACTTGTTGCTGTCCTCCCCGGGGTCAAGGGAAAATGAGGCAGCGCTTGACGCTGCCAGCGCCTGCTCCCGAATCCTGGATCCGGTGCAAAAGCGCGCTGCTCCATCCTGGCTGGCCCGCGGGAGGAAAGGAGGGTATCGGAACCGGGCTGCGCCTGAGCCCAGAGGACTTCTTTTCCCAGCCGGCCGGCCTCGGCAGGACCGCTTCTCCCCCTCCTCAGAAGATAGATGCCAGACATCCGAGAACTTTGTCAGCGTGACAAATTTGCACAGCGAACTTTGCCCCGGGGGTATTGCTTTCGGAAAGGGGGAGGGGGTAGGCGCAAAGTCTACCTCCGCCGCGCTGTCGCTGTCCCCCATTCCTGGGCAGCTCAGCAAGCCAAGACATGGTGACACTGCCCGAACCGTGCGTCGCTGCTGCTTGACCGGCTTTCCGATCACCAGCAGACTGCCGAGCACAGCCAAGCGTGCAGGGCACGGGGCTGGACCTCTTCCCAGCTCCAGGAAGAGAAACAAAAAATCTGCCTGCGGCTCATTCGCTCTGCGCCCCCCACCCCTCCCCTTTTATTCTGGTGGGGGTGGGGTGGGGTGGGGCATGTGAAGCGCGGCGGCGGCGTGCGTGCGCTCCCCGCACGAGCAGGAACGCACGAGTGCCCATTAGGGACGCCCCAAGTGAGTGAAACACCCGCCCTGCACGATCCTGCCCGGCTGCCGGGACCGCGCGTGGGGTCCTGGCGGAGCCTCCCACCTCCCCATGCCGGTGCCAGCCCCCCAGGTCCGCGCCTCCCCACGTCCCTAATTCGCTGCCTCTCCCTTCCCCCTCTCCAGCGCTTTCCCAGGGAACTGAACGTGATTCTCGGTAGTTAGTGACCCTCAACAAATACACGCCTCATTCTTTCGCTCGATTTAATCTGAATACGTATTATCTACTCTGACCCCGCCCTTCTTCCAAAATGTACTTTTCTGATGTAATTTTGTGGTTGGTTTAAATCAGGGAATTGGGTAGGGGGAGGGAGGGAGGGAAGAGAGCCTTTGCACATGGCAGTCTGACAGTTAACACCCTCTGTCCTTTCGGAGAGAGGAATTAGGGCCACATTCTCGTAGGGCCGTGGGGCTTCTGGGGGATTTAAGTGACATCTCACACCGGATCTCTAATTAAAAGGGGCCTCCAACTGCGGATGGTTGCGTTTCTGAAGGCTGTCCCCCATCTGACTCGCTTGCCGAGCCTGCTCGCAAACCGCAGTTTCCCTAGCGTGGTATTTTTAAAGCGAATGGTTTGGAGGCGCTGCCTCAGTAGGAATTTTGTTTTGATTTTTAGGTGTTGAATCATAAAGCTGAATTGAAACTGCTTTTTGGACGCTCTCATTTGGGGTCAAGGAAGGAAATGGCTGTGATTTAATGGCAACAGCTTCTACAGATCCAAAAAACATTATCTGTAGAGATCATTGATGAAGTACAGAAGGGAGAGGGAGCTGACAGTTGAAAATCTTTTATTTGCCTTGTGGGTTTAAAAACTGAAATATCTTCTGCTCTCACACTAAATATTCCCACAAATACTTTAAGGAAATGGGTAGGATGAAAAATGGAATGCTCAGACCTAACTTCTGGCTGCGATTTTTGTAATGCAGATTTGGCCAAGTTTTACAAATATTGATATTTTTCCTAAGTTATTGATATTTAATCATAAGACTAAAGGATGAAATTTTGCTTCATCAGCATTTTTAATTCTGAAAGTCATTACTAACTTTGATTTCTATTTTTTTTTAATGTAATTCTCATTTTAGCGGAAATCCAGCACTGTTTGGTCAACGCTGGCGACGTGGGATGTGGCGTGTTTGAGTGTTTCGAGAACAACTCTTGTGAAATTCAGGGCTTGCATGGGATTTGCATGTCTTTCCTACACAATGCTGGAAAATTTGATGCCCAGGTAAAAACCGCAGACAGCATGAAGACTGTTTTGAGTTAGCATATAGCCTGATTGAAATGTACACTGGAAAGACTTGTTAACAGATTTCCTTAGCTGTACTTTGTGGTGTGTTTCTGCACTTGCAGGAGACATTCTAGGTGTACAGCATGTCCCCATTGCACTTGTGTTCTGCTCTCTGGAGCTGCCATGTCGGCTAAATCCTTCTATACTCTTAAGCTGTGTCTACACAGGTAGAGTGGAATGGAGAGCAAGTTGAACAATTAACTGGGGGAATTTAAGCAGAGGAGACAAATTCATAATAACCCAGTCCCCAGGGCTCACCTTGTTAGGAAAAATAGATGGGAGTGGGGTGGGGAGGACTCCAATTATACATTCCAAAAGCTATTTTCACCTTATAGGAAAGAGTAGTAAATGCCACACCAAATTTCTAGAAATTCGTCGTCTCCTGGTGCTCATATGGACAGGCAACCTGGTAACGCAGGCCGTCCTAAATAGTAGACCCTCCTCTCCCAACCTGGAAATTGACAATCCTGAATGAGTCCCTTTTGCTCTTTTGCACTTTTCTCTTGTTCTAGATAATAAATAGAGCTGGGGCCTGACCCACTTCAGTTGTCCCAGCATCCCAAGAGTAAAGCTGAGTTGCTGCTTGGGGCATGACAGGGACTAAACAAGCAACATTATGGCTCCAGTGCTGACAATCCAAATACATCCTTAGATGGCATGGGGCATTAGACACACCTTCTTCCTTTTCTTCTCCAGCCCTTATATGCACTGTTGAAGCACCCAGTTATTATATCCTGTAAATTCCACCTCCCATTTCATTGAAGAGTGATGACAATAAGTGGATGAGGCCAAGAGTTTAGGTGTGATTTACTAAAGTCCCCAGCCATCACCTACTGACATCCTGTAGAGAACATGACAAAGCAAAGCCTGGGAAACAGAAGGGGATGTCACAGGGCTGGCAGCCTAAACTGCAGAGGATGTGGGGTGGCAGGGGGCGCGGACAGAAACCGGGGAAGGAAAGCGGTAGAACGTTTGAACTCCTTGACGCTCCTGAAGGCTCTGTTACCCTAATAAAGCATCCTTTCTGTATTAACTGGAATTAGGAAACGTAATAGGAAATCCGGGGGAAAGGTGTATTTTAGGGCAATCCCACAGGATGTCACAGAAGAACACTAAGGCCAACAGAAACGTGTTCTCAAGTTAGAGACATCCCTTCCAAGTTGATTCCCAGCACATAACTACTTAATACAGGGGTGCACGCTGCCCTCCATCCTATTTGGCTCCCCTTGCAAAATCAGGAAAGGGGGCCATGGGGAGGTGAGTGGGCCCCATGGTTTTTCGGTGATCAAACGCTCTCTGCGGACCTTTCGATTACTTCAACATGGAGAAACGAAATAAACGTGCTCAACGGCCTCCCACTCCCAACCTAAACCCATTTGCTTTCTCAACTCATTGATTTCTGGGCCTGTCTGGAGCTGAAGGGCAAGCTCTCCAAAACCAGCTTGTTTCTGTAGTAATGGAGGAGCCAGGCTCCCCGAGCGGGTCTCTTCAATGCCCCTCTGCCATGGGAGGCAGATAGGGAGCTGTTGGCCCTGAGCTCAGCTCTGCATCCCCAATAGCTGTCTCCTTTCTGGGTTAAGAACAATCTAGCAGGGTTGCCAGAAAAGAGAACTGTAGGCCAGAGGTAGCCCCTCGGAGGCAGGGAGCCTGGGGGGAGGGGCTGTGAGTCGGGCAGTCCAGACGCCAGATGCAGCCAGGAAGGGTGCCAGGCGAGCCTTTTAGAGGCAATAATCCTAGCAATTTAAAGGAGTAGAATCGGTTTCAAAAAGGAAAAGAATGTTCCTCCTCTAAAGGCTAAGGAGACTAGAGAGTGTGGATTTAGGGCTGTGGGGGGCACTGAGGCAGAAAGAGGGGGCACGAAGATCAGCCCTTGGCGTGGCTGGTGGAGCAGAAGGGGAAAGGAAAGGTATGGGATTTGGACATCCAGGCATGTTCTACTTGGGAAAAACTATTGCTGGGAACCAAGAAGATGCTAGAATAGGAGTCAAGTCTGGCCAAATTCCCCTGGTGTTCCAGAAAAGTGGCCGCCCAACAGCCCAACCTAGGCAGGGATGTGCCAGGAGGAAAGAATCTTAACAGAGCAGCTGGGGAGGAAGGAGGCAGATTTGTTCGTCTCCAGAAGTAACATCCTCTTTTGACCAAATGCCAGAGGGCCGCGTCACTCTGGACATACCTTCTGATGTGGCACTGGCCTGTCCCCTGGAAGAACGTCAGTCTGAGGCAGGGCCCTGGGGTCCAGTTGTCAGAAAAATCCTGTGTAAGCCCAAAAAGGGTAACGGTCCAAGTATGTAACCAGATCTCGGGTCGTCTCTGCTCTCAGGGCAAGTCATTCATCAAGGACACCCTGAAGTGTAAGGCTAACGGACTGCGGCACCGATTCGGCTGCATTAGCCGGAAGTGCTCGGCCATCAAGGAAATGGTGTTGCAGCTAGAGCGGGAATGCTACCTCAGACACAACCTGTGCTCCATTGCCCAACAGAACATGCAAGTGATGGTGGAGATGATTCATTTCAAGGATTTACTGCAGCAGGAGTGAGTACTGCCCCCTACGGGGACCAGGGAAGAGGGAGGATGCTGGGGGGGAGGCTGGAGGAGAATTCTGTGAGAGAGGTTTACCTCAAAAAGCTGCCTTGACCCCCCCCAGGGGTCCCCTTTCCCACTGGCTTTCAGGAAAAGCAAAAGTGATTTCCACCATCCGTTTGAGACTCATAAACAGTATTAGCAGAGAATTTCATACTGAGCATGAAATGCATAGAAGTTAGAAATCCCCTCTTCTCTTCCCTGCAGTCAAGAATACAATGCTTCTCTGAGAATTCCAAGTAGCAGTACAGATGTCCTTAGAGACAGCAACTAGCTAATAACTTTTACTGAGTATCTGCTAAGTGCCAGGCACTGTGTTAAGGGCTCTATGTGAGATTTTCATGTTTTGCTGACAAGAGCCCTTGTGAGAAAGGTAGCGTCATCATCTCCCATTTTATAGATGAGTAAACTGAGACTCAGGAGATGAAGGTCACATAGCCAGGGGAAGGCAAATGCCAGGATTCGAACCCAGGCAATTGTGCTTCAGAATCTACACTCTTAAATGCCAAAAGCTGAAAGCAATAGCTTTTTTTCTGCCACCACAAGTTATCCTTTCCTTACAAGGTCCAGTTCACTTTCTGTAACACATTGCAATTGCAAAACACATGTCAAAAACCTTAACGCATCAGTTAAACACCTTAATGCCAAAGTGAGGAGCTGTGACCTGACTTATTCAAAGACTTGCAATTTAGCAATAAACCCAGGACATCTCATTCCTTACAAAAGCATGCCATCTATAGAATCGTAAACTTTGCAGAGCAGTAAAGCATGTTGGTACACCTTTGTTCCTAATGTGAAGAATGGTCCATAGCCCCTGAAGATTGCAGTGATATCTTCCTCAGAGACTCAGGGCAAGAAAGAAAGTTGCCTACTAAGCAGTCTTGTATAAAGCTTAGCCAGCTGTGATTCACTGGTCCAGATCAGTACAATTTTATGAACTCTTGCTCCTCGTTTGTTCCACGACCTTCTCCCAGCTCTGTCAGTAAACAGGCAAACGCACCACTGCCACCACTTGGACCATGGAGGACAACAACCATCTCATGTCACTTTCCACTTGTTTACAGGCTCTAGATATCTTGCAACATCCCTGGTACAGTGTTAGAATTAAAAGGTTGACTGTGCAACTCTGCAGGCAGCTCTTGCCAAAAGCACAGTTGCGTGTCTCTTCTTTGATGGACACAAAAGCCTTATAAAATATTATTTATTCTTCCAAATGCCTGTAAAAGAACACTAGCAACCAAGTATCATAATCAACAGCAATAATAATAGCTGCCATTATTTTTTTTTTAGTGTGCCAGTCCCTCAGGCAGACGCTTTGCATAGATTATCTCATTTATCCTTCCCGGTGATGCTATGAAATAGAAACAACTATTCCCATTTAACAGACAAGGAAACTGAATCTCTGAGATTTCATTCCTACTTTTCAACTTGAGAATTTGCAGTACATACAACTGAAGCCATTTGTTGGGAATATACTTCAGAGCTCAGTGATCTTGACCTGTCCTCTCCCTCCAGAAAAGCCAAAGGCTCACTGGTCCCCAAATGGGGCATTGTTTTTTCTTGGCTCAAACACATGCCCATTACACAAGGATAGCATGGGGAAATGCCCTTCCTTCGAGGTGGCCCTAGAAACAGAGGTTTATTCTACCAAATCTGTCAGTAAGACAAGAGGCAAATGCCCCATGGTTGAAAAATTCCAGAAAGTACAGTCGCCCTCAAGCTGTTATCACCCACTAGGGATAGTTTGTTGGCCCCAAGAATGGATGCTGGGGTGCTAGTTTCTAAGTCCATAATACATTCCTGCAGCATGAGAGGACTTTGTCTTTTTGGAGAAAAGTCTTTGGAAACATGGAAGGTTTTTCAGTCCCCTTGTATCATAAGAAGGGGGAAAGCATTGTGGCTTTCTAGTGTCTTCCCTATGGATATGCCCTGGGGTGCGTCAGTCCCTTACTTGCAAAGGGCCCCTCACGTCATTTAGAGTGAGCACACAGCCCCCACTCCCACCCCAGCCTGCTCTGGAAATGGAGGTAGCCCACTCTGATAAGAAGCCTGGGTCTCTTTATAAGAACACTCTTTGCAGCCGCAGGCAAGTCCCTTTGCTTTCTGCAAAGCCAGCACTTCTAAGCAGAGGGTCTCACCTAACTCCAGCCCCACCCCACCCCCAAAAAATACCCTATTACCATCCCTTCCAAAGCCACGACTACACAGTGCATCAACTTGACCTTCAAGCTGAATTGCTCTTTTTTTTTTTTTTTTTAACCATCTTAACTTTTGGCACAAAGAATCCTGTCAGTTCCCAACTATCAAAAAGGCCATTTCAAAATGTGTGGCATTGGTCACGAACAAGAAAATGAGAACTGAAATTGCTTTTCACTTTGGAGAGGAGTAGATCGCATCCCCCAGATTCCACACCGTCCCCTTTCCTCAACCCAATCACTGCCCATCTGAAAACACAATTCAGTTGAGGTGCCTCTTTTCAAACTCTCCATTCCCTTCTGCTCCCCACACCCATCCCACCCCACTTTCTCCAAATCGTCTGCTTCCCCCTAGCTGCTCGAGCTTGGCCACCACAAACACACACACACACACACATACACACATATACACACACACACACAGTCATTTGGAGCCTTCAGCCATGTCCTCCCAAGTTTTTTTTTTTTTTTTTTTTAAATCTGTTAGCCTTGCTGACACCCCATTGAGAGAGCTGGGCTTTGTCATTAGACACAGGCTGAGCTTGCAGCCTGAGACGGCACCATGCCAGCTCGGAACACTGCTTAGATTAACTGGGTTTGGCACACACACCCCTCCCGACGGTCCACTGCTCTCTCCTTGGGCAGGAGAGAGAGTGTGAGTGGGCCCAGCCTTCCCGGGTGTGCCTTGGGGCTCTGAGAGTTCTCTTGGCAGGCGGAAGGCCCCAGCAGAGGAGGCCAAGAGGCAGTCCACAGATTCCCAAGACAGCCCTCTCCCCACTCTGGGGAAAGAAACTCAGAAAAAGTACATCCGTGTAGTCTTCCAAAAAAGACAAGAGACTCGGTCCCTGCCATTTGTTCATCCAGCCTGAGAGGGGTGGGAGGTACAATCAAGTGTTCAAATCCTGTTGCTGCTTTGGCATATATAGTCGGGGAACTTGAGCTTCCTGGACCAGTGACTAGTTTGCAGAAATGGAAAGAAATGAAATGCATTGAACATTGCCCTTGTGTTACATCACACCCTCCTCAGGATAGCCCATGGTGGTCTGAGTGCTTTCACATTGCTTGTCACTGTTAGGGGCCTGCCTTAGAGAGCTGGAGCAGCCTGCTCACAAGAGATGCACAGACTCCAGAAACATCCAGTAGCCCTTAAAAGGCAGCTCGATCTCTTATCAGCCAGAACATTCCTCCTCTCTGCTCTTGGCACAGCCCCAGGCCTTCCACGCTAGCACAAGGAAGCTTCTGAAAGCCACCTTCTCTGCCCTCGTCTCAGTTTTTACATCCATGTAAAATGAGGACACCTTCCACCCAACCTGGGGACTAGTTAATAAAGCTGGCGGTAAATGACTTTACAAATCCTAAAAACACAACCTACTCTCTGCACGGGAACAACTGCCAGCTTGCAAAGAAAAGATGAAATGGGCTGTCATGCAGCCACCCAAGTGGTCCAGGCTTACAGAGGAAAAAAAGTTTTGTCCCTCCTGAGAAGTGACATTCCCTGCCCAAGAGGATGGTTCGGAGAGCAATGCTCATGTTCCAATATCTCCAGAAACTTGGCCAGATGAGGACGGCTTAAGAATGCTGGTTGGCCACGGGAAACATTCCAAACCCTCCCTGGGGATTTTAAAAGTCCAGCAAGGAGGAAGGCAGGCTCGGGGAGTGGATCATCGAGCCCAATGACGGGGACAGCCCTTACCCAGATGGGCCCATAAATAAAAAACAGCAGGCCCACTCCTATCCCCGCCCCCTCCCTTTCCCACACATCCCCCACCCCTGTCGGGAAAGTTTGCTTGATAGAGTCATTCGTTCTCGGACGGTTTTCTTCAAGAACAACCCAAGGCAGCCAGAAAAGCCTGAACTGCTCGCCCTCCCTCCAGAACTGACTGTTTCTTTCATGGAGAGCTGGCTCTCGTGCCAAACACACAGGCCTGTGGCCGCGAGCTCTCACCTCCGGCTTTGGGGAAGCCCCAGTTGAAAGAATGAAGATACTCAGATAGCCGTGCCCACTCCTCGGCCTCAACTACCAAGGAAGGGAAAGGCTCCACTGGAAATGACATCCCAGAAAGGCAGACTTACCACCCACTACTGCCTCTTTTGGGCACCCCCAGACGTATAAGAAGGAAGTGCATCTAGTACCTTCCAAAAATGCACTTCATCTTGAGCTAGGATATTCCCACCAGCCTGAACCGGTGGCAAACGCAGACATGGGGAAAGGGTATTTCGGGAGCTTCACTGGCCTGGGAGAAGGGTGCATCATGCAAAGCAAGTTGTGCATGCCAAATCCATAGGCAAGAACAATGTGGGGTTCCTGGAAGCCATTCAGACTCCCTCCCCAAGCCCTAAATCTCCCATCGCACCTCCCTGCCTACCAAAAACTCCTCAGTTTGAGATTTAAGGGCCTCCACTTTTGCCTGTGTACTATTCCACTGGTCCCTAAGACACATCTCCACCCCAGCTGGCACCCACAGACTTGGCAGACTCTAAGCATGCCCACTCTCTCCTGCCCTCCTTGCATTATCCACTCAGCTGCCCTACCCGGAACCCTCACCCCCAGGTCTCCACCTTCCCCAGTTTCTTGGTTGTAGTGCCCCAGCCATAGCCTTTATCCTGTGCCCCTGCGATTTGTTTCTGGCCCTTTCTCATGCAGGGTGCTTTAGCTCTACAGCTACTCCAGCAGTGGGAGCTTTGTGTCTCTAATTCCAAAGTCTGGCAAGGGGCCTGGTATATCTCAGCAACTCACTAAACACTAGTGGAGGTCAATATTCCAGAGCATATGGGTAAGGGATTGGTGCAATTTCCGAAAGACCTTTCACCAAACCAACCCCAGGCCAACAAGCCACCAGACCTCTCTCTGTCTGGGTCCTGTAATTCTTCTGTGGCCCCAGTTTCAGGGGCTTGTGTCATTCTCAGCGCCGCCCTCTCTCTGCTGTCGATCTCTAGACCCTTTGTGGAGCTGGTGAACCTGCTGCTGACCTGTGGAGACGAGGTGAAGGAGGCTGTCACCCGCAACGTGCAGGCTCAGTGTGAACAGAACTGGGGAAGCCTGTGCTCCATCCTGAGCTTCTGCAACTCGGGCATCCAGAGGCCCCCCACTGTGCCTTTAGAGCACCAGCCGCAGGTAGACACAGCCAAGGTCTCCGGGGCCCAGCCCGGGGAAGCGGGTCCACCCCTCTCACAGCCCAGCAGTAGGGAGACCAGCCAGGGCTCCAAGGGGGGGCCAGGTAGCAAGACCCCTCAGAACACCCCGGCCCGGGGCAGAGCCTTGGCCCCTAGATCTTCTGGAAGCAGCGAGTGGGAGGATGAACAGTCGGAGTATTCTGATATCCGGAGGTGAAATGAAAAGCCCAGCCCTGAGATCTTTCCTCCACACCGTCCATTTTCTTAGCTATGGACATTCCAAAACATTTACCATTAGAGAGGGGGGATGTCACACGCAGGATTTTATGGGGGACTGTGGACTTCAGGAAGTGTATGTTAGCGGAATGAACAGGTGAGATGGAGACCCTTTGGGCAGACAACCTGGGGAATTCTGCACTTACACAGACTCCAGTGAGTGCACCACACCTCCCCGATGTCACTTTGTCTTCTTTCAACCGCAGAGCTAGTGGGTGGCAGCCTGCAGTGTAGTGGGTTGTGGGGGAGGTGAAATGGGGAGGGGGCAGGGTTGAGCGAGCCCACCTGGGCTGGACCACACACCTGGTGCTGGGCCCTACTCCGTGCTGTCTTCTGGTGCTGTCTTCTTGGAGGGTGGGTGGAAGGATTCTGCAGGAATGAATATAACCATATCGCTGGGAACACAGAACAGTGGAGGGGAGTCAGCAGGGATCCTTGATGCCAAAACCAAAATTCAGTTTCTTGCATGGGACCTGGAGGTTTAGAGCCGCTTGGGGTGGGGGGTAAGGGGGTAGGATTCTATATGTAATTTCTGAGCCATTGTTCAGTCTGGGGGACACTGTCCGAGGGAGTGACCCCGCATGTTTGTATTTTAACCACTGCTTCAAATCTGGATTTCACTTTTTTATTTATCCGGTTACATCTACATATCTGTAGTCTAAATAAATAAACGGCTTCCAAACAAAGCAACTGCGGTCATTAAAACCAGCTCGAAAGGGGAAAAGAAAAAAAAGAAAAGAAAAGAAACAGCCCATCCTATCAGGCTGTTATTTTTTTAAGTGCCATTTTAAAAAGAATTAAGCAGCAATGTTGCTATATATTGGACTGCCTGCTGTGGGCCCCTACTGGCTTAGGGCACACCTTACACAAGAAGGAAAACACATGAGGGATGTATTTCACAGATTTCCCTTAGAATGCTGTTAACTCCCCTTGACCCTCCTTCAAGATTGATAAAGAACCATGCAATCCATTCCATGAAGCCACATTGGAAACCTGACTTCCATGCAGGAGGATGAAAAGGGGGAGCGTGGAGTGAAGGCTACTTGTTAATTTCCATCAGGGAATGCTGACTTTTTACATAAAAGGGTGAGACTTTGGAAAACCCCTAAGGGGTAGGATTTTCCAGACCCTAATTAGAAAGTTAGCAAGGACGAGAGGAATTAAAGTGGACCCAGGGAAGGCAGAGAGGGGAGAGAGAAGTAAAAATAAGAAGGGAGGGAGAGGATTATCATAGAAAGTGTCAGCAATTGACTTCTTGCAGTTATTTAAAATGTCTCATGGATAGGCCTTTTCATTCCTAAGAGGCTATCAAGTTAAAGCTTATCCTTCCTTGCAGCCAGTACTCAGATATGTAGCCAGCATTTCAAGGAGTGACAGTATGCCCTGGGCCAGGTCATTTTAGAACAGGGGTGGGCAAACTGTTTTCTATAAAGGGTCATATAGTAAATACAGTGTTTTCAGCTTTGCAGGCCACAGTTTCTTCCATTGCAACTACTCAACTCTGTCATTACTGTAGCATAAAAGCCACCTTGGTAATATACAAACAAATAGGCTTGGCTGCCTTCCAATAAAACTTTGCTTAGCACAGGCCCAGCGGGACTTAGCCCACGGGCCCGTAGTTTGCAGACCCCTGTTCTAGTGTATGGTGGGCAAAAACATATGCATGCTCTATTTTGTGTCAACTCATTAACCCTCCCTCAAAGCGACCTGAGGCCAGAAACAAATGCTTTATTCTAGGGAACAACTCACTCCAAGCACAACTGGTATCTATCTACCCTAAATCCAGTCTCCCTGCTGCCGCGACTTGGTGCAGGGGCGCCACTCGTTGATAGTCCACGTTGGAGAGCAACTATTTGGGTGTTGGGTGGGAGGCAAGGGAGGAGGGTATCAGCATGGTGGGAGGAGCTCCCAGGAGGAGCTGGTGCCACAGAGAACAGAGGACATGAGCCTGGAGCCCTTAACCCATCCCTGCCCTCGGTGGGGAGGGGGAGCGGGTGAGTCAGACTCTGCCATGGGAAATGACAGAAGCCGTGCCTGTCTCATGCCGGGTGGTACTTGAGCACGCTGTTTTACTTACATCACTCAAAAGCTGAAGCAATAACATTTTCCCGCGTTGCTCCGTCAACTGTTCCTTTATTTGCCAGCTCCTGGACTGGATGTGTGAAAGGCGTCCCTTTTCTGTTTCTCAGTGCAAATGTTTTAAGAGTTTGCTTACTGATGTCCCATGTATTTCTTCTATTGTAAATATTTGTCATTTGTATTTACGATGTCAGTGTTTTCTCCCTAAGGCATAATGTGGCTCCATCTGATTATATGAACCTCTTTCCTGGTCTCGGTTGTATATTTTTCATGCCACTTGTTTGTTTTTTCCTCAAAAGTCAGGTAAATCTACTTACATTCTGGTTTCTACTGTTATGGGAAGCATACAGTAATATTTATTGCTAAGGTACTTTGGCTCCAAAAGGAAGATCCAAATTCCTGTAAGCAAAGCAGTCATTAAAAATAGACCCTCTACTTGGGCCTCACACTCTACAAATTTACTCATGAGCCTTCCCTTGAGGAAGGATGTTGATCTCCAAATAAAGATATGATGTTTATTTTGAGCTTTGCATCAATAAGGAGCCCTGAATTGAGAGGACTGAGTATAGCAAAATGCTGACACCCAAAACTAAATGAATCAAAAACACCAGCCCAGAAGCATAGTCTGACTTTGACACACACACACAAAAACACACACACACACAGGGAGAAATTTAAACTCGAACCAAATAAAGGGCTTCACTAGAACAACATGAGAAAACAATGCTTCCGTGGCAATTTCCTAAGGAAGAAAACCTCATCTGATCTCAGAATTGGCACCACGTGAGCTTGCCAAGTTATAATATCTGTTTCTGCTAAGAATTTAGGCAACAGGAGCTGTGTGTTGTCACACTTCATTATTTTTCTTCAGGTATCAATAAAAGTTTTAAATGAACAGCTTCCACGTGAACTGTGTTGTTTTCAGAGAGGGCTTTTGATAGCTCCAGTGCAAAGGGGGGCAGTGGTGGGCAAGTTAGGTTTTGAGCCATGAGACCCCTGTGCCACTGTTAGGTGAAGAAGGCTATCCCTGGGCTTCTCCATCAGCTCTGAGATCTTGCCTGAGTCACAAACAAAAAGGACCATGAACTCCGTGCAGCTGACAGGGAAGTCCCACTCCCCATGCCCCATTAGGGAGGTCCCAACAGCTTCCTATAGTCTCTTCTTTGAGTCTCCCCTGTAGCCTGGCTGCCCCTTTCAGGCCGAGCCTGCTCATGCCACCAACTTAGCATCCCAGTGGCCAGGGACAGGCAGGAGACTCACCACCTCCTCCCCAACTCCTTCCTACCACAGAAAAAGAGTAAGAGTCACTGGTTTACTATTACTAGCAGCACCCATGGTGAATCAGCTATGTGCCAAGCACTACCCTAGGCATTTTGCATGCATCATCTCATCCTGACTGCATCCCACAAATAGGAAATATTATCCCCATTTTCCAGACAGAGAAACTGAAGTCTAGAGAGGTGAAGCAACTTATCCCAAATCATGTGGCTGGTGAGTGGGTGGGGTTGGGGTATGGAGGCTCTGGGCTCAAACCCAGATCTGGGACTTCTGATCCATGTGCTTTGCCCCGCATCAGGCCTAGAATCTCCACATTCGATGTATTTTTAATCTAAACCAATCCGGATCATTCCTATTTTACACCAGGCTTAGAGAAAGAATAATTATACTCTTGTATTTATAGCACCAGGCCCCCGAGGAGTTCTGCTTTAGAACGGAAAGGAAAATTGATGCTCTCACCTTGCTGCTCTGCAAAGGCTCAAACGTTGGTTCCAATAAAGGAGAGTGGGGAAGAGTTACAAAATCTCATGGCTTATCTTTACATATGGGTCATTTTGTTTTTGCTTTTGTTTTTGTTTTTGTTTTTGTTTTTGTTTTGTTCCTCTCATGTGCCACCGAAAAAAGCATTTTGGGAGAAGCTGGGTTTTTTGAACAAGAAACTAGAGCTGAAAAACCAGCCCAATCGCTGGTTCTATGTGAGAAGCCAGGCCTCCCAAACTAATCATCACGATGATTACAATTTCTTGTGGATCTGTTATGTGCCAGGTACTCTGCCTGCTGCTTTACAGTTGTCATGTCTCAACCCCATTTTACAGATGGAGAAACTGGGGCTCAAAGACAGCTTAATCTGCCTGGAGTCAGTTACAAGGCTAGCCAGATAGTCTCACTCCAATGCAAATGGGAATCCAGAGCTCCTGCTTTGTCTTACTGACCTGCCTCTGAGGCTCAAGTGCATCGTCTCACCCCAGCTGTGAAAAAGTGGGTTAAATAAATGCACTCTCAAGTTCAGAAATATAGCTGCCTTCCCCCAACCCTCAGGCCTGCTCCAGTCCAATAGCTCAGGAATTATATGGAGGAAGAAGACAGAACGGCCCCCAAATATGCTGATACTTAAGCAAGGTTTCCAAAGGAAGCTGGAGCTGTGAGCCCCAAAATCTGAAGACAGAAATCTGAATTTGGTCTTAAGTCAACAAGAAAGAAAGCCCCCTGCTGGCGAGGGGACAGGCCTCGGCCAGAGAGCAGGTTTTATGTGAATTTTTTTTTGTAGGCAGAGCAGAGAAGAAAAGAACAATGGAAGCCTTGGGCTGGGTGTCACACTCCTTGCTGATGTTTGCATAATCGGTTGGGTTTTTATCACTCCCAAAAAGAATGAGGGAAAAAAAGTCATCCCCCAAAGAGAACAAAAAAACAAAAGTTACAAAGTTAATCTAAGCTTATGCATGAAATTGTCCTCAACAAAATGAATCCTGTCTTTTGTCAGAACCCCGGTGTCATTTGCCTTAGGGTATGCAGCCACTAGCCACCATCTAAAACCACGTCTGCCCTTGCACTCGATAAAGGTTGAAAGAAACAAGAAATGCACCTCCAAGGAATCCTCAGAGGCAGGGCAACTGTTTACAAGGTGCTGAAGAGAATAAGCTGCTTCCATCTTCCATGAGAGAACTTCCAGTATTTTTTACGGCTGTTAAAGTTAAGGGGAAATACCCATGTAAAAAGAAGTGGCATGCTAAAGAGGACAGGGTCCACCTGCATGCCCTCATGAGTTATGAATAAAACTCAGCAAAGGACTGTGTGCTCCAAAGAGGGCTTTGTGCAGGAAAGCAATCAGGCTGTAGGATTCCATCCTGGCTTTTTATTGTCATATAACACACTACCCTGAAACATCATGGATTAAAATGATTTTATTTTACTCACAATTTCTTGGGTTAGAAATTTTGAGAGGGCTCAGCCAGGTGGTTCATCTCTTCTCCACATGGCGTCAGCTGGGGCAACTGGAGCTGGAGGATCCAATTCCAAGATGGCACCTTCAAGATGGCGCCTTCAAGATGATGGCACCTCATGCCTCTCTCTGCCTCCCTGCTGGCTTCTCATGGCCGGAGGACTCTCACAACATGGCCAGTCTCAAGAGGTTGAAGGGTTTTCCAGAATAATCTGTAAATCTAAGTTAGGGATTTAATTTCACCCTTGGTAGTATAACAACCCCAATTTCTAAACTACATGAGGACAGAGACTGAATCATGTTTTGTACACAATTTCATAGAACATCAGCAGCCCCATCATTGTGCAGTGTGAGTGAATGACTAAACCTAGGTAGGTGTCTCTTCTTGTCCAAAAAGGTGCCAAAATATCAACTCAGATTAGTTTTAATTCACTTTAACCTCAAAAGCAAATATGTCATTGTGTAACGGGCATGGGAATGTCAGAGAATCAGTGAGAGGGTGTCAAAAATAAAAATTCAGTGGGAAGCCAGTTATTCTGGAGTCAGGAGACATAGGTAAGACAACTGATCTGGCCACTCCCACTCTGTTTTGGAATAAGATGGGGTATAAATAATGACTGGAAAAGTAAATCAGGCCCTCCGCCCGCAAGGGCTTCCGCCACCGCGGAGCCGCTGTCCCCGGGCCAGTCTGGGGCGGCTGGCCCCGGAACCTCCCGATGAGAAGCAGAATCTCACCAAGCGAAAGAACTTATGGTACCTTTGCTTCAATTATGGGTTTTGAAAATAAGGAGGTCTCTTCTCTCTAGGGATGGTGAAGTTGGAAAAAGGCTCCCTTAACCTTCCTCCAGGATGAACCACCTGCCAGAAGCCATGGAGAACACTCTCACTGGGAGCCAGAGCTCTCATGCTTCTTTGCACGATGTCCATTCTATCAACGCCACACAACTCATGGCCAGGATTGAGTCTTACGAAGGACGGGAAAAGAAAGGCATATCTGATGTCAGGAGGACTTTCTGTTTGTTTGTCACTTTTGACCTCTTATTTGTAACATTACTGTGGATAACAGAGTTAAATGTAAGTTGGGTTTTTTTCCATGACTTTCTAAGAAATGATTCCAAGATTAAAAAAAAAATGTTCTTGTTTTTCTTATCATTTTTGTCTCATTTCCTGGGTTCCATTTTTTGCCAAATGAGAAAACATTGTCTGTCAGCTGATTTGGGCCTTTCTTGTTCTTTAATGCTCTTGTTTAAACCAAGTCTTGTTATTTTAAAACTCACTATAAGATTCTGAAATTTGAATTCATTCATGGTGCTGTGCTCTGTAACAGGAGTTGGCAGACTACAGCCCATGGGCCAAATCTAAGTGACCTGTTTTTATAAATAAAGTTTTATTGGAAAACACCGTGCCCATCTGTTTATGTATTATATATGGCTGCTTTTATGCTGAGTAGTTGAGTTGGGCAGTTGCAACAGAGACTGTCTGACCTGACCCACAAAGCCAAAAGTATTTACTAGCTGGCCCTTTACAGAAAGAAAGTTTGTCAACCCTTGTTCCATAAAATGTAGCATGCTTCTTTCATATGCTTTAGATGTTGCTTCTACATTCTAACTCCCGTTTTAAGATGTTGCATGTGTTTTTGCTTTGCTTTGTTGTACAAGAGATTATTGATTACTATTTTATTAGAAAGGCTATCCTGGGCCATTTGGAGGTTTGCCCATATTTCATCAGGCTTTGTCTAGAACAGTGATGTCCCATAGAAATATAATGCAAGTTTCATATGTAATTTAAAATTCTCTAGTCACTGTATTAGTAAAAGCAAAAATAAGCAGGCAAAATTCATTTTAATAATGCATTTCATTTAACTCATTATAGCCATTTTCTCCCCAAAACTTTGGATCTGATTATGTTCCTTACCAACAAATAAGTTAACTCTTCCAGCAGGCATTTCTTACATGCAACACTTGTCTGCTTCCTGCACCTTCAGCAGTTCACTTATTTTCAGGAAATATTTGCTAAGACTTAGGTGGTAATAATTATAAGCTATAGTTTATGATTAAGAGATTGCTGTTTGACAGGCACAATGCTTGCTGCTTTATAAGAAATATATTAAACTGGAGAAATTTTGGGAAAAAAAAAAAATGAGATTCCTGACTTGGAATTTGGGCTTTTAACAGCAAAAAACAAGTCAACATCTTAATCTGTTTTGATTAATAATCTGATTCTTGACACCAATTTTAGTTCTAGACTCCACAAACTCTTAATAATTAGGGTTATTAAATTTCATTTTGTTTCATCATGAATCCTAACAGAGGAATAAAATTGATTATGAAAACAGACAATTATATTTACTGAGGCTCCCTATCTAGGCAGTAATAATGAATGTGTTATGAAATCAAAACTTTTAACTCTTTAACGTCTATCTAATTTTGGTCAGTTTTCTCTTATAATCAAGAGTTAATGGATGAGGAATACAAATGACCTTTGTTGGATAATATTCAAGGCATTATTATCCGTACAGATGAAAGGAAACAGAAGCATGTATTACATAAAAATGAGATTTTATTTTACTTGAATTCCCAGGATATAAGACCCACCCATTCCAAAACACATTAGCTCCCACACAAAAAAAACTGTCTTGAGGAATTTTTTAAGAATATAAAAGGACCATAAAAGGATCATATAGTGAAGAATTTTAATTCTGGAAAGGCCCATGAAACAATTTACTAACCAGTCCCTTCAGTTTACGCATAAGGAAATTAAGGTCCAGAAAAGATGTGTGAGTTGCCCAAGTTCCTACAGTTAGGGGTGCAACTGAGATCTCATCCAGATCCTCTGAGGCCGAGGTTATGTGTTAAAAGAGCTTTCTGACTGGGGTGGAAGGCACTGGCACAGTACGTGTCACTTCAGCAAACAGGTAGTGAAAGTAAATGTTTTCTAGAAACAGAGGAAAATACCTAAAAAACAAGTGATCAAGTTGATAGTTTGGTCCTGTCAATTAAGAAATAAATTTGTCCCAGAATCATAGTAATATGTAACATGTATCTACTAAGTTTCTGTTTGCAGATTTTCCTTCTGTTAATTTAGCACTGTAAGTACGCCTTATTTTTGTTCAAAACAAAAGGTCAGTGTTACGACATGCTAATAAAGAAATGTTTCTTTTTGTTATTTGTTTCATATGTATAAACTAAAGAAAATGTTTAATGTGTATTTTTAAGGAATAAGATATTTTCAAGACTAGCAGCTATATAACGAGAGATGAAAAAGAAATGTATCTTTTAATAGAAAAGCATAGCAGCAGTTTTAAGAGGATAGACATAGAAATTATTTTAATGACAGCACAAAGTCAAGGCATTCATCGGTATGCTGCTGATATCACTATGTGCTTTTTTGGTTTTGTTTCCCTATTGTTTAAAAAAATTTTTACTCTAGTACCATATATACAATTCAAAATTTTCCACTTTCAAGTATAGAATTCAGAAATACTAATTGCATTAAAAATATTGTGCTACCATTGCCACCATCCTTTTATCCCAGCTTTTTCATCTGTAGCATCTCAGTCAAAGCTTTGCACAGTTATTAAGCACTAACTCCCCCTTCCAATACCACCCCTCCCCGACACCTCCTTTGGCCCCTGGTAACTTGTAATCTACTATCTATCTCTATGAAATGTGCTTCTTCTAGGTATTTTATATAAGCAAGTTCATATAATATTTATCCTTTTTTTACCTGGATTATTTCAGTCAACATGTCTTCAAAGTTCATCCATGTTATATGGCATGTATCACAACTGAATTCCTTTTTATGGCTGAGTAATATTCCGTTGTGTGTATCTGCATAGTTTATTTATCCATTCACCTGTTGATGGACACTTGATGCTTCCACCTTTTGGCTGATGTGAATAATGCGGCTGTAAACGTTAGTATATAGTATCTGTTGGAAAAAAAAAAAAAAGTAAATCAGGCCTGAGCCTGAGACCTGGCCAAATCAGTTAAATTTTCTAAGCCTGTTTTCTCAGCTACAAAATAAAGAAACTAACAACTACCCAGCTCCCCTCACAGGGGAGTTGTGAGGCTATAATGACATAAGCTGCACACAAAGACATAATACAGAGGAAATGCTTTGAAGACTGAGAAATTCCATGTAAATGATGGTTATTAATTCTCCTGGGCCATTTTTTGAAGGTTTCCACTCAAAGCCTAGAAAGCAGATGGGATGAGTTGTCCCCATTCTTTCCACTCCGTCCTGTCAATTCTCGGAGGTAGGTGCCAAGTCTTTGATTGACAGGACAGAGAGGTCAGCTCTGCATTCGGGGAATTTGCCTGAATTGGGAATGAGGGATAGGAGGTTCCTGTGCTGCCTCCAGTGCTAAAGAGATGGAGGTGTTGAGCAAATCCCAGCCTCTCCCTGCAGGGGAAGAAGAGACCCTGAGAAGCTTCAGGATGCTGTGTTCTGAAAGGAACCCCAGGTAGCAGGCTCAGCTGGGCAGCGATGGGCAGCCAGGCTGGGGAGAGTAAGGCCCTTCCTGCCAAACTCTCCCTGAAAACCTCCAGGCCAGGTACCCACAGAAAAGCCAGTTAACCAACCTCATTAATGATAAAGGAAAGCAGAAACTGACAAGGACGAGGGAGGATGGGGATTGCGGCCAGAGCCCACCCTGCTCTGTGCCAGGGTTCCTAAGAGTTTGACATTTGGAAGAGATCTGGTACATGGGAGCCAAGGATTTGGAACAGGGCTCCTTCCGGCTCCCCGGGAGTGTCAAGAAAAGGAGGAGGCAAAGGAGGAGGAGGAAAATGACTCAGCTGAAATGAAGAGAAATGTATTTTTAAAAAGCAAAACGATGAAAAGCACAAAGGAACGGAATGGAACTCCAGGACAGGCTCCAAATGCCTTCTCAGAGTGAGTGGGGTGAATTTGCAAAAAAAAAAAAAAAAAAAAAAATAGCTAGAGAGCTCGCTAGGGTTTCCGAACCAAGAATAACACCGGGAACATGAAGACAGCCTTCCAGGCTCGACAGCTCCACCTCCCTCGGAACCCTCCCAGTTCCACGATGCCAGCGAGGCTCATGCCCACAGCAACAGGGGAAGTTCTGAAAGGGAACTGGCAGCAGCATGGAAGCCTCTCCTGGCTTTTGGCTCGTAAGAACACAGGCGAGTTCTGATAATAGACGAGATCAGGAAAAAGGCAGATCTCCCTCCAGAAAATGCCATGGACTCAAATTCACCCAGCAGGGTGACAGGAGGAGGGACCCTGGCTCCATTCCAACAAAAGCCCCCCCTTATCCACAGAATCATCAGAGGGGCCATGAGGGGAAGACGATGGAAGGAGTCTCTCTCCTCCAGAAGTTGACACAAATCCAATGCCTCTAAGATCCAAGGTCAGGGACCTTGAATGCAAAAGTGTCATTTTGAAATATTCAGTGGAGAGAAAGCATGCTAATGAAAAGAGATATGAGAATAAATAGAAGTCACGGCCTGAACGCTCTGCTTCTCCGTTCTCCTGGATCATTCAGTGAGCATTGGGTTCATGCCAGGTTCCATCTCCTCCCTAGCATGAAACTCAGTGAAAACTGACATTTCTAGAAAAGGGAACGGGGCGGGGGGGGGGGGAGAGCTCAGCCCAGCGTGGCCCAAGAACAGTAACCCGTGGCATGGGCTTGTCCATCCAATTTATCAGCCTTTTTTAAGAGTCTCCCAGAGGTTAACCGAGAGGTTTCTGTCACTGGCAAACCATCTACATTTCTGCCCTGCGAAGAGTCAGAGCAGGGTCGGCCAACATGACTGGTGTAGAGGGGGACTCGGGGAAGCCAGTTTCCTGGGGCCACTGTAACAAAGCACCACAACCCTCAGTGGCTTAAAACAACACAAATTTATTCTCTCACCTTCTGGAGGCCAGAAGTCCAAAATCAGAGGGTTGGCAGCGTTGGTTCCTTCCATGCACACTAAGCAGAACCTGTGCCTTGGCTCTTCCTCGCTTTTATTGGTGGCCAGCGGTCCTTGGCGCTCCTTGGCTTGTGACCGTAAAACTCTGATCTCTGGCTCCGTTGTCACATGGGCTTCCTCTCCGAAGTACGTCTCTCTGTGTGCCTGTCCTCTTTGTCTAAGGACAACGGTGATTGGATTTGGGGCTCACCCTAACCTATTGTGACCTCATCTTAACTAACTGCATCTGCAGAGAACTTATTTCCAAATAAGGTCACATTCTGAGGTTCCGGCTGGACAGGAATTTTGGGGGATGGATACTGTTCAGTTATGGGTCAAATCCCAACTGTCCTGAAGTGGGGCTAGGGTGGTAAGCCTCCCCCACACCCCTTTGGAGAAGCTCCTGAACTGTATTTGCTACATTCAGACAGGAACTAGGAAAACGGCATAGAATTCTTGGCTCTCAAAACCCTGGGTCGCCCCAGCTCCTGAGAGAAGGGAAACCATTCCCAGGACCATTCGAATGACTGCCAATACCCGACAGGGAGGTCTCCAGCCCCCTCGTGGCTGCAGCCGTGCAGAAGGAATGGGGCCGGCTGCCCTTTGAGGTCCCTCCCTGCCAACCTGTAGTGTCCTGAGATTTCTTTACTGGCCGCTGCTTTTCTGCACAGAGATCTTAGGCAGAGATAGAAGCAGCCTCTGTACATGTATTCTCAGAGGCCCTAAAAGCTGTATCTGTTAGGGTCCTTTGCGAAACAGAGACAAAATGAGAAGTGCAAGAGATGTGTTGGGGGAAATGCTGTGAAGGATAAAGGGGAGAACAGGAGTGGGCAGGTTAGAGCCTCAGATGGCAATGCAGGGCTGACCCCTGTGAAGGGAGAGTGGGAAGGAAGGAGGGTGTGTAGGACCACGGGGCAGCTCCTGGAAAATGTCTCGGCCAGCAGGATGGGGAGCCCACCAGAGAAGTCCTGAGTTGGGCAAGAATGACCCAGTTCTAGCACCCCTTCAGGGTCAGTCTTGTCTGGGAGTAACTTTAGCAGAACATGGCCTCAGCATGGCACCGCAGCAGACCCTAAAGAGTGGCAGCTGGAGATTGCCAACTACCTATACTCTTCGCAGCAGGTTTTCTCGTGAAGGGAGATTTGGACAACAATTCCCCATGGCTGCCCCAAAAACCAAAAAAAAAAAAAAAAAGTCTCCTAATAGCCAAAAAAGTCCCTTAAACTGAGCACTAGGCTTAGTTCTTGAGACAAGTTCTACCCATGACCAGACCTTTGGCAAGAGGCTTCACAGGGTTATTGGGAGACACAAGAGGATGAATGTTATAATAATTTGCTATAACTGTAAAGCTCACACTAGAGGTTCACAACATGGTGACTCTGGAGCCAAATATTGCCAGTGGTTGTGTTTTATTTGACTCACATGTTGATTTTTTTAAAACCCAAGTTAGTTGCCAGCATGTAAAAGCCAGAAAAATCCAGATTTCCAGCTCTTCCAGTTCATAGACTCATATGAAGTTCAAGGATACAGGCAAAACCAATCTATGGGGATAGAAGTCAAAATAGTAGTTATCAGTAGGGTGGAGAGGTGGGGCCAGGTAGTTATTGACTGGACAGAGGTGTCAGGGAAGCTTCTGGGATGATAAAACGTTCTCTGTCTCAATATTGGTGATGTCACAGGTATATCATGTAAAAATCATCAAGTACATGGATGCATTTCAAAAACATGCTAAGTAAAAGAAGCCAGACACACCCGGTCACATATTGTATGATTCTATTTATATGAAATGTCCAGAATAGGTAAATCCACAGAGACAGAAAGTAGATAGGTGGTGGTCAGGAACTGAGACGGGGGTAATGGAGCGTGACTGCTTAAGTGGTATGTTGTCCCTTGGGGGTGATGAACATGTTCTGGAATTAAACAGAGGTGATAGTTACACAACATTGTGAAAGTACTAAAAGCCACCGAACTGTCCACGTTAAAATGGTTAATTTTATGGCATGTGAATTTCACCTTAATAATAAATCATCTCTTAAAAGCCATTAGTTTGCACTTAAGATCTGTACATTTTACTACCTCTAAACTGTATGTCAGTAAAGTAGTGAAACAGAGGAAAAGTAGACAAGCCAAAAAAGATGCATCATTGATTCCATGAAAAGCAAAAAAGCTCTATATATATGAAAAGAAATATATATATACTCTCTCTATATATATATATATACTTGACTATGGTGATGAATGCACAACTATGTGATGATATTGTGAACTGCTGATTGTATACTTTGGATGGTATTCCGGTTTGCTAATGCTGCCGTTATATAAAATATACCAGAAATGGATTGGCTTTTATAAAGGGGGTTTATTTGGTTACAAATTTAAGGTTCTACCACCATAAACGTATCCAAACTAAAGCATCAACAAGAGCATACCTTCACTGAAGAATGGCCCATGGCATCCAGAAAACCTCTGTCAGCTGGAAAGGCACATGGCTGACGTCTGCTCCAGGTTCTGGTTTCAAAATGGCTTTCTCCCAGGATGTTTCTCTCTAAGCGTCTAGGGTGTTCTCTTAGTTTCTCCCAGGCAAACTCTGGGCTAGCAAAAGTCTACTTTCAACAGCTGTCTCCAAAATGTTTTTTTCAGCTGCAGCACTGAGCTCCTTCTGTCTAAGCTCTTTCAGGGCTCCAGTGATTTAATTAACACCCATGCTGAATGGGCGGGGTGACACTTCCATGGAAATAATCTAATCAGTGTTATCACCTACACTTGGATGAGTCACATCTCCATGGAAACATTCAATCAAGAGGTCACACCCTAATCAGAAAGATTAATAAATCTGCCCCCACAAGATTGCATTAAAGGATATGGCTTTTTCTGGGGGACATAATATATACAAACTGGTAAAAATGGATTGTATGGTATGTGAGTACATCTCCATAAAACTGCTTAAAAAGGAAAACAAAACATAGGACTGTATAATACAGTGAACCCTGATATGGACAATGACTGGGGTTAATTGTACAACTATAAGAATGTTCTTTCATGAATTATAACAAATGTGTGACACTAATACAAGATTTTAATAATAGGGTGGTATATCAGAAAAATACATATAAACTATGGACTGTAGTTAATACTACTATTCTAATATGCTGTCAATCAAATGTAACAAAGGTATCACACTAATGCAAAGTGTCAACAATAGGAGGGTGTACGAGAGCACTGTATTTTTTACATGATGTTTCTGTAAACCTACAACATTTTTAATTAAAAAATAATAATTTTTTAAAAATTATACTAAGTGGAAAAAAAAATAAACTGCTTTTAAAAAATGTGTCCCCCATATCAAATGCACACAGAAGAGCATGCAGTATGACCTGGACATCTTCAGGTTCCCATGGGTCCAGCCAGCTGCCAGAAGTGGGTGGAGAATTGTAGGAGAGCTGACTTTGAAGATGAAACACTTGATTAACTAAATAAGCGTTATCAGTTATGTGCCAAACACTTTGAGAGCTCTAGGATCTGCAAAACTAGTCCTTATAGGACAGTTCTTCAGGTAATGCTATACCATCAATATTTGATCTTACCTGCCATTTGAACAATCAATATAGTAGACACAGAAAATGAATAAAAGAATTGAGTGAAGATGAAATCAAGACACTGAAACGGAAAATAACCGATGGAACTTCTGAACAGGAACCAAACTTAAAGAAACAAACACAGCAGGGCTCAGAACCCAAATGCAGAAGAAGGGGGTGAAGGACAGGATGAAGACATTTTACCTTGTACCCTTGAAGAGAAGAAAAACAAAGAACACCTGAAATCTTTATTTGAAATTTTGACTCTTCTGGGAAAATCAAACATACCTCTGGATGAACATGAGGCTGATGAACTCCCCAAAGGTCTCTTTACTCCTGATAACTTCCAAGCACTGCTGGAGTGCCGAATAAATTCTGGTGAAGAGGTTTGTGCCGGTTTGAGTGTATTGTGTCCCCCAAATGCCATTATCTTTGTGGTTTTGTGTGGGGCAGGCGTTTTGGTGCTGGTTGGATTTGCTTGGAGTGTGCCCCACCCAGCTGTCGGTGATAATTTTGATGAGATGTTCCCATGGAGGCGTGGCCCCACCCATTCGGGGTGGGCCTTGATCGGTGGAGCTATATAAATGAGCTGACTCAAAGAGAGAAAAGAGAGTGCAGCTGGGAGTGATGTTTTGAAGAGAAGCAAGCTTGCTGGAGAGGAACGTCCTGGGAGAAAGCCGTTTTGAGGCCGGAGCTTTGGAGCAGATGCCAGCTGCCTTCTAGCTAACAGAGGTTTTCCGGAGGCCATTGGCCATCCTCCGGTGAGGGTACCCGATTGCTGATGTGTTGCCTTGGACGCTTTGTGGCCTTAAGACTGTAACTGTGTAGCGAAATAAATCCCCGTTTTATAAAAGCCAATCCATCTCTGGTGTTTTACATTCTGCAGCATTAGCAAACTAGAACAAGGTTCTAAGAAAGCACTTTGAACCATCAGCAGTTAACACGTTGTTCTGTTCAGAAACAGCAGAAATAGATACTAGAGATATGTGAGTGTTCTGGTTTGAATCTGTTATGTACCCTATAAAAGACCACGTTCTTTTAATCCAAACTTGTGGGGGCAGACCTATTGTGGGTGGCACATTTTGATTATATTATTTCCATGGAGGTGTGGCCCTATCCAGTCAAGGTGGGTCTTAATTAATTTACTGGAGTCCTTAAGAGAGCTCAGGGAAAAGAGAAAGAGCTTAGAGCTGACACAGACCCAGATGCCTGGAGAAACTGAGAGATAGTTTGGAGAAAAGCTAAGAGATGTAATCCAGAGTTTGCTCCCAGGAGAAACAAGCAAGGACCCAGAGGAGCTGAGACAAAAGCCCAGAGACATTTTGGAAACAGCCACTGAAACCAGAACATAATGCAGGAGAGAAGGTTCAGCAGAGCCAGCCGTGTGCCTTCCCATGTGGCAGAGGAACCCCAGATACCATCAGCCTTTCCTCAGAGAAGGTATTTACCTCTGAATACCTTAATCTGGACATTTTCATGGCCTTAGAACTGTACATTTGCAACCTAATAAATCCCCATTGTAAATGCCAATCCATTTCTGATATGTTGCATTTTGGCACCTTTAGCAAACAAGAACAGTGAGAGCTGCATTCGGGAAGAAACTTTCAGGGAAGTGAGAGACTCATGCTTCTTTTCCATTATCACTGATGCTTCAGTGGACATAGCAGGGCAAGAGCACTGGCCCGTGTTGGTGAGGTTTCATGATTAATCTCATAAACTGAGAGAGGAATTTGTGGGCTTCCTGCCTTACGAAGCTGATGCAGAAATTCCAGCTGCGACATTTCACACTACGGTAACTGAGAAGTGGGGCTAAACATGGAGTACTGTCGTGGACAGGCTTACATTGTGTCCAGTGGATTTTCTTCCAAGATGGAAGTTGTTGCTTCTAGACATCTAGAGAAATATCCCCAAGCTATCTGCACACTCTACTCTTCCTATGCCTTAAATATGTGGTTAGCAAAATCAGTGCCTGTTAGAGGAGTATCTCTTGCATTGGGAATAACTGAGGAATTTTCTTCTTTTTTTTCCATCAATCACTGCAACTACTTTTAGAACTTGACAATGTAATTTCAGACCTTTTTCAAAGCAATGAAGAAAGAGGTAATGAACTGAAGGAAATTTGCCATTCTCAATGGACAAGCAGGCATGATGCTTTTGAAATTTTAGTGGCTCTCCTGCAATGCACTTGTTTTACGTTTAGATAGTATAAATAGTGACACAAATATTAGATGAAATATAATATTTATATTATAGTATTTTATACTATATAGTATATTTATACTATACTATATACTCTATTTATATTATAGTATTATATTATAGTATAGCTGGTGGAGCACGTGTACTCTGTAATGCAGTAACAGATTTTTATTTCATTTTTACCAACGTTGCTCTTTAAAATGTCCTATTTTTTACAAGAGCCTTTGGGAAAAATCTCCAGGGAGAAATCTCTGAAGTCTTCTTTGCAACCAGCAGCTTCACTGCAGTGTGCATTCGCTAAATGAAATGAAGGAAAATATTGAGGTTTATCAAGAATTTTGGTTTGAGGAAATAACAGATATGGCAACCAAATTTGATATTCAAATGAAACTCCTTGGCAAATCCCGCAGGGCTCAGCAAGGTAACCTGGCATCTCGACTAACATCTGAGAGTCACTATAAAGAAACCTTAAGTATTCCGAGACTGGAGCACAGTGTTCAGGAACTTAAAGATATATACTCACAACAGCATCTCAGAGCTCTTAAATGCTCATCTCTGGTCCCCTCTGTCACGGGACAGCTCAAATTCAGTATTTGGAGGAACACCATGCTGACACGTACAGAAGTGACTTGTCCAATCCTGACACACTCTCAGCTGAGCTTCATTGTTGGAGAATCAAGTGGAAACACAGAGGGAAAGATATAGAGCTTCCAGCCACCATTTACGAAGCCCTCCATCTGCCTGACATCAAATTTTTTCCTACAGTTTATGCATTGTTGAGGGTCTTATGTATTCTTCCTATGATAAAGGTTGAGAATCAATGATATGAAAATGTTCAGAAGTGTCTCAAAGCATACCTGAGGAACGTTTTGACAGATCAAAAGTCAAGTAACTCAGCTTTGCTTAACATAAATTTTGATATAAACTTTATTTGATGGTGAACACATATATCAAACTCTATACAACTAAGTCAGAGCTTCCTACAGGTAATTCAGAAACTATTGAAAATACAGAAGAGACTTTTTAAATAGGTTTTCTCTTATATTTGTAGGAAAAGCTGTAAGGCGTATGTAGGCTGCTTTATCACTGACTATCTTTGCCTATAGGTGTCCCATTTAATACATTAGTCATTAATAATCTATTTAAAGGGCCCCTATTTGAACTCTCTTGCTTTGAAGATGCATCATTTCTTCCAGAAAATAGCTTTGAAAGCATTGAATTATTTTAGTTAAATCACTTTAGACATAACATTTATCATCACTGTGAATCCAATTGTCAGATTATCAGTCAAGTTATCAATACTCTGAGGAAATAACTGTTGAGAAGGTGTGTGAGAAAGGAATGGATATATTTTGTAAAATGTTACAATGAGGTTCATGACTGACCTTTAACTAGTAGGGGTTCTAAGTATATTGTTAAACATTTGTATTGGACAGTTAAAGGAATTACCAGAGAGTGAGAGAAACTGAGCTCACCAAGCAAGGATTTCAGTGTACATTTTGTCTCCATCAAATGAACCTAAAGTAACAAGTTATACATGAAGTTCAAATACCTCTTTCCACATCTGGTTGTTGCTGTTTGTGTTCCTTTGTTGAGCCTGCACCTTCCAAAGCTTTTTAGCAGGTATGTGTTGAACACTTCTGTTTCATGGTCAAGACAGAATCAGAGGCCATGGGTACTGACAACTGATTTGTCTGTTTTCTGCTGTCTATTTCCATGACTGTCTCTACTGCATCATCTTGATTTATAAGCAAAATCTGGAAAGCCAACAAAAATAAGTGTTTTGTGGTTAATCTAGGAATAATACAGAAAATATTGTTATCTTTAGAGAAGAGAATCTATTTTATACAATTTATTTCAATCTAAATAAAATGTGAATTTTGTTTTTAAAAAAAAGTATAATCATAGAACACTCACCATGATATGGGCTTACTTGTTAGCTCAGTTGTTATTTCAGTTTGCTAAAGCTGCTGGAATGCAATACACCAGAAATGGGTTGGCTTTTTCAATCAGGATTTATTAAATTACAAATTTACAGTTCTAAGGCCATGAAAATGTCTAAATTAAGGCATCAAGAGGCAGACACCTTCTCTGAAGAAAGGCCGATGGCATCTGGGGTTCCTCTGTCACGTGGGAAGGCACATGGCCAGAGTCTGCTGGTCCTTCTCTCCTGGGCTCTGGTTTCCAAATGGCTCTCACTCTCCAAAATGTCTCTGGGCATCTTCTCTCTAAGTGTCACTGATTTCTCTGGGTTTCACCTGTCTTTTATCCTCTCAGAGAGGACTCCAGCAAGGGGATTAAGACCCACCTTGAATGGGCTGGGTCACATCTCCATGGAATCAACCTAATCAAAGGTCCCACCCAACGATACATCTGCCCCCAAAAGATTGGATTAAAGGGACATGGCTTTTCTGGGGTGCATAACAGATTCAAACCAGCACAATATTGTGAACAAATATTGCATGGTCGTATTAATGTATAGATACAGTATATGCAGCTTCAACCCAAAATCTGTACTGGCAGGATGGGCAGAAGGGCTATGTCTGCAGGTAGCAGAGGGGAGGGGAGCATAAGAGAGCTAAATCCTAATATTTCAGACTAGGAGGTCAATAGATAATGCCAAAAACAAACAAATAAACCAGAAATAACAGCAAAGATGTGTTATTTAGACCTCTGGAGGTAAATACTAGAAGAAACCGCCAACAGGTGGCAAGTGGTTGTCTCTAGAGTGTAGGATTCAGAAGTGGGAATGTATGGGGGCAGGATGCTGCTACTTGTAATTGGGTCTGCTAGAATTAGGTTTGACTGAAAGAAACAGAAACCCAAAACAACAGTCCCTTAATTAAAACCAAAAGTTATTTCTCTTTCAGGTAAATGTCTGGAAATAGGCAGCTCAGGGCTGCTCCATAAAATTGTCAAGGACTCAGGTTCTTTTTGTTGTTGCTCTACCATACTTCATGCCTTGCCTCCAAGATCACCTAATAGTTCAAAATGGCTGCTCCAGCTCCAGCTGTCAAACCCCAGTCAATGGAATGGGGGAAGGGACAAAAATGGAAAAGGTGCAAACCTAATGTCTTTTTAGGAATTTTCCCCAAGGCAACCACACAACACTTCTGTTTGAATCTCACCAGCCAGAACTGAGTCCCATAGCCACTCCTAGCTGCAAGGGAAGCTGGAAAATACCATCTCTATACTGGACAGCCATGTGCTGGCTGAATTAAAGGGTCTCTGCCATTATGCCTTGTATTAAAAACTTTATAGGTATTACTCTGATAAAAATTTAAAAAACAAAAAAGAAATAGTATGAGCAACCAAAAGATAAAGGGAAGAGTGGTTCCACAGGATGCTTTGGTCCTGCGCACACATCTGCACAGGTAGTGGAAAATTCCTGATGACAACGGTACCACCACAGCCCAAGAACCAGGAGTTGGGTAAGAAGTAAGAGGGATAAGAAAACCAAGAAGCTGACATCATGAACTAAGATATTGGGAGGGATGATCTTTCCATAGGACCAATAACTCCATGACAACAACCTTGCAAATAGACCCCAGAATCTTAAATCTTTCCTAGCCTTCCACATCTAGGCCAACTTTTCGAATGTTAAAATTAAAAGTCTCACAATACCCCAGGTAAGGTAGAAATGGTGATTCTTACTTTAAAGATTAAGAAACAGACTTCCAGAGGTTAAGAACTTTCCCCAGCTTTTAATTAGATGAGACTAGATTTGGCCACAAGAATCCAAGCCTGAGTCTGTTTTTCTCTCCTCCATTGCATAGGCAGCCCCCACTTGGGGGCTTCTGTCCAAAGGGTTTGGGTGACTGTTCTGGTTTGCTAATGCCGCCATTATGCAAAATACCACAAATGGATTGGCTTTTATAAAGGGGGTTTATTAGGTTACAAATTTACAGTACTAAGACCATAAAAGTGTCCAAACCAAGGCATCAACAAGAGGATACCTTCACTGAAGTATGGCCGACGGTGTCCGGAACACTTCTGTTGGCTGGAAAGGCACATGGCTGGCGTCTGCTGGTCCCTTGCTCCTGGGTTGTGTTTCAAAACGGCTTTCTCCAAAATGTCTCTGGGCATCTGTCTTTGCTCCTCTCTCTCTCAGCTCCTGTGCATCCTTGCTTCTTTCTCCCAGGGCATTTCTCTCTAAGCATCTGGTGGTCCTCTCTTAACTTCTCCAGGCAAACTCTGGGCTTCACTCTTAGCTTAGCATCTCCAAACCTCCTTCTGTCTGCATCTCCAAGCATGTCTCAGCGTCAGCAAGCATCTGGGTCTATGTGGGCTCTTAGCTTCTCTCTTAAATACTCCAGTGAACTAATTAAGACTTACCCTCAATGGGTGGGGTCCACACTTCCATGGAAATAATTTAATCAGAGTTCTCACCCACAGTTGAGTGGGTCACATCTCCATGGAAACACTCAATCAAAAACACTGAACAAGATTGGGTTAAAATATCATGACTTTTGTGGGGGCATAATATATCCAAACTGCAGCTTTTGGATTCTCAGTAAGTCACAAGAAGCAATGGTTCATTTGAAGACAAGATAAACAACAGGGAGGCCCAGTGGAATTGGAAGTCCTATTTCCTAAGAAGTCTGCCTTCTGGAGCATGAAAGAGCACACAGTTAGCAGGGAGGAACCCCTTCTGCAAACACCAGCACAGCAGTTTCCACACAAAGAGAAAGTGCTGCTGGTAATAGAATGGGCAGCCAAGCTCGCAGTGGCAAGTTATTTCCATCCTGAATGGACTTTTGTTAAGCCTGGGCCAGGAGCCTGAGAATATAGAATTCCAAGCCTTTTCCTTCCAATTCCTACCAAACCAAAAGGGGAAGTCATTCTGAGCTGCTCTAATAATAGTTATCCACCACATCCTATGCAAGGATCTCAAAATGCTGCAGAAATATTTCGAAGTAAAACTCCAGATCATTCAAGAGACCTTGGGGCAGTCATTTCCTCTCCCTGCACCCTGGACCTCAGAGAAGTTGGATGGACACCATGGCTCTCAGGGAGAAGGGGGGCGATTTGGCAGAGAGCAGAGAGAAAGGCTTTCCTCCAGGATGTCCCCAGAAAACACATCCCAACAAGACAGGTATGAATACGACAGGCTCGTGAGGACTGGCCAAAGACCAGAGCCCAAATGGCCTGACAAGAAAGGGGCATGGGGGCTCAGAGAAAGCCATGGCTTTCGTCAGGGCAGAAGCATGCAAGGACCCAACCCCAGGTTCAAAGACAGGGCACAGAATCTGCAAAGATATACATGGAGGCAGGACCCTGTCCCCAGAAGGAACCCTCTCTCAGGCTAAGAATCCAGGTAGAGCTGGGTCAAGGCTTGGTCCTTGGGAGATAAGACAAGAGACAGGCCTGCCGGGGGCCCTAGGTCAGAGCGAGGTGACGTCATGCTGCCTCAGCCTGAGGCATTTCAGAGGAGCTTTTCAAATGCCCTGACACCCAGGTCATGGGACTGATGCCAGAGTTGAGGGGGCTTTGAAAGTTAGGAGACTGCAGGGAATAGGGTGCCTCCAAGGCAACTCAGAAAGTGGCAAATACGTGGCCCTTCCTCCCACCCTCCTGCTCACGAGGCCCTTCTCCAAAGCATCTGAGACAAGCTGGTGCCCTTCAATCCAGCCTCGCTCCCTATGACAATACCTAGGACAAAGGCCGGTTCATCCTTGGCATCTTACTGGACTCCCTTAGCCTAAAAGAGCCTTCCCAGGCCATGCTTTTTACCTCTGACCCGATTCAAGCCTTCTATTATTATCTTAAAGCAACGTACTCACACCCCATTCCAGCAACCAGCACAATGCCAGGTACATAGTTAAGCTCAGGGAATACCTGTTTGTTTTACTTGACTTGAAAATAATTTAGTTAAAGACACCTACAAAGTACTCTATGATAAAATGATGATTCACAAATAAGCACAAAATGATACCATACCAAAAAAAGTTATAAATCCTAAGGAAACATGGAAATAACAAGTGAATCGGGGTGGAGGGGCATTAATTTGGGAAGACTGCTTAGAGGAAGTGAGCTCTGAACCAGCTACCAGAGGAAAAGAGAGTTTGGGTTTATAGATTATAATTATTTTGGTGGCAAGTGACAGCAATCTAATTTAAAGTAGCTTAAGCCAAAAAAAAAAAAAAAAAGGAAAGAGACAGAGGAAGGAAGGAGAGTGGGAGGGAGGGAGGAGGGAGAAAAGAGAAAGGAAAAAGAAAGGAAGGGGAAGAAAAAAGAAAGAAAGGAAGACAGAGGAAAGAAAAAAGAAACAAAGAAAGAAGAAAAAAAACCAATGAACTGGGAGGTAATAGATGGATTCAGGCAACAGAAGGTAGGCATGGCTGAATCCAGGTGCTCAAAAGATAGTATCAGGAACCCACGTCTCTCCTCCATGATGGTTTCATTCCCAGGCACACTCTCCCATCAGGGCGACTCTGCAGATTGAGATCCCACAGTTTTGCAATCCCAGCAGGAAGAGAGAGCTTCCCAAGTAGTTGAATGAGGATTAAAGACACACACATACTCATATGTTTTTGTTATTAAGAGATGCTGGGGGTGGGAAGGGTGATTTATTACTGCAGCACAACCTGGCCCGTCCTGACCAATGCACGTCTCTTTGGCCCAGCCTTGGACGCATGCTCACCCCTGCAGCCGGCGGGGGACGGTGCGCAGATTGACTGGGATGAGTCAGAGGCCCAGCTCCCGGAGCTAGGGGGCTGTTACCAAAAGAAAAAGAGGGTCATGGACCCTGGGCATCCAAACTCAGCAGAGCTCCCCAAGCACTTGGTTGAAATGTGGAGGGAGGGTGAGCCTGCTTTGTCCAACAGGAGCTGGATCTGAGGCCCGTGTGCTGTGCTGTCTCAGGAACTCACTCCCAAGGCACACACACGTACAAAGGTCCCTAACGTCTCTGGCTCCTCACTAGAGATTCCCGAAATGGAAGCCGGACTTTCTCAAGAGAGCTTGGGGCTCCCAAAGCAGCGACAAGGTCCTGCTTCCCCCTCTTTGCTGTCCACCACCCACCCTAGGCAAGACTGCCCAGCTGTGAAGATCCCCTGGCCCTGCCGGGGAGGGACATGGTGGGGGTGTGTGACAGCAGGTGTCCACCAGTGACCTAGAGGCCCAGCATCCACACCTGCAGCCTCCCAGGGCCCCCAAATCTCACCCAGACCCTTCCGGCAGCCGGGGCATGGATGCTCACACATCATTTTGCAGCAAAGCCAATTCCTGCAGGAGCTGAGACAAAGCACATCAGCTACTCTAGCCCTGCCATTCGCTAACATATTTTTAACCTCCCCAGCTAAAGAATTCAATCTGGCTTGTCTGCGTCTCCCCACAGACCTCAGCATTCAGCTGGAGCCCCTACGTCACACTTCCTGCAGCAGGCCTGAAGGTCAGGAGTTCACTCGCGGGGGACCCACTGCTGGGGAGCAGGGATCCTGGAGAGCATTCCACCCCCACCCCCCTCCAAAGCTCCGACAGCTGTGTTTCCCCCTCGCTCAGAAGGGACGAGACCAAATAAAGCATCAGGAAGAATTATATGGTGCAGAACTGCACAGTGTTGGAAGAGTCAAAAGGTCAAACTTTGAGTTATGATTTCGAGCAGGTCATTTGTCTTGTTTCTCCCTCAGTTTTCTCATTGGTAAAATGGGGGCAAAAGGGTTAATTGTAAGGAAGGGAGCAAGGCTTCAGTAGGAAGCCAGCTTCTCCATCCTGGTTCTGCTGGGTCCAACAGCTGTTAGAAATCAGAGCAACCCTTTCTGCAGAGAAAGCTCTAGAATCCCAAACCCTCCTTAGGAAAGAGAGCTCTGGTCTAAAGCTGAGCCTGCATCTTTGGTTTTCTGTGGAAACTGGGCACTAGGTAGAGAGAAAGCTGGATGGCTGAGCCCTGGCCTGCAGGCTTTGGGCTTTGCAAGCATCTCCCAGATATGAACTGAAGTTAGCAGCAGGCCAGGAGTGGACAAGCCCAGGTGACCCAAAACACAGGAGCCTGGCCTCCCACATTACACCTGGGATTACCAAGTGTGTGGGGTGGGCCCTCTGAGGACTCACAACCTGTCCTTCAAAGAATCACATATGAAAGAGCAGGACGGTCAGCTTCTGAGAGGACCTTCATGTCACGCACAACGAAAGAGCGAATTCAAAATGGGTGATGTTGAGAAGGGCAAGAAGATTTTTGTTCAGAAGTGTGCCCAGTGCCACACCGTGGAAAAGGGAGGCAAGCACAAGACTGGGCCAAATCTGCATGGTCTGCTTGGGCAGAAGACAGGTCAGGCCCCTGGATTCTCATATACAGATGCCAACAAGAACAAAGGTATCACATGGAGCAACGAGACACTGACGGAGTATTTGGAGAACCCCAAGAAGTACATCCCTGGAACAAAAATGATCTTTACTGGCATTAAGAAGACAGAAGGGAAAGACTTGATAGTTTATCTCAAAAAACCTACAAATAAGTAATAGTTGGCCACTGTGTTATTTATTACAAGACAAATGTCTTGTGACTTTTTTACATGTACCATATTTAAATTGATCTCATACACCAGAATTCAGATCATGAATGGCATCATATTTTTTGGACAGTTCTGAGTTAAATAAGATTAGCTATAGTTAAATGAATATGATCAAGCTTTTTAAATTTTGATAGTAATTCTGGTTTGGCAAATGCTATCACTGATTCCACCTTCTAAAGGTTTAATTGGACTTGAGGCTAGATTGAATTAGTAATGTTCAACTTTTCACAAAGATGGTGAATGTCAACTTACAACCTATAGATGATTGGTTTTATATTTAGATTTATATAACTGGTTTTATGAATACATTTAAATACTAAGGAAATTTCTTCAGTGTTTCATAGAACAGAGCTAGACTCCCTTGGTTTCAGTTGGTGTTCATCAGCCTGTTTAAAGGCAGATGCTGAAAATAAGCTATCTATGTCCACTTTATCTTTCTGGTCTTAACTGTGTAAATCTAATTAAAATTCCCTGTATCTGAAATGTTACCTCTTAATTAACAAAAAGCATTTTGATGTGGTTCATGTATAATACCAAATAAAGAATGCTGAACGCTTAAAAAAAAAAAATCACACATATTCATTAAGGTGACAAAAGGACCACAGAGATATGTCTATACATTTGGGGAGGGGGTTGAAGAGACCTAAAGATTAGGTTAGTCAGAAGAGTGAAGAGAGAAATTGTTCCTGGATGATAGTTTGGAACTCAAAAGTTTTTTTAAAAATAAGTAGTAGAAAATTAAAAAACAAAACCTGGAAAAAATTCTACACACTAGGCTATGGAGAACACAACAAAATATAAGGAATGGGGCCAACTGGGGAGCAAGACTAAGCATAAAACCCTTTTGCTGGTTTGAATCTACTATGTCTCCCAAAAAAGCCATGTTCATTTAATCCAATCTTGTAGGGGCAGACCTATTGTGGGTGGGATCTTGTGATTAGGTTGTTTCATGGAGATGTGACCCTACCCATTCAAGGTGGGTCTTAATTAGTTGAGTGGCTTCCTCTATGAGAGGATAAAAGGCAGAGACATTTTGAAGAGAGCTCAGAGACACTTAGAAAATGCTCAGAGACATCTGGGAGACAAGTCGTTGAAACCAGAACCAGGAGAGAATCTAACAGATGAAATCCAGAGTTTGCCCTGGAGAAGCTAAGAGAGGACCCCCAGTCCTGGGGTAGGGGATTGGGTGGGTGGGGGTGGCAGCCAGAGTGGGCAGAGGGGGCCTCTGGGAAGGGAGTAGTCTTAGATCAGCCTCCCTGGAAGCAGCTCATTAGGAACAGCTCCTGGGAGATGCACCTGGAAGGGATGAGCCAGGCTGGGGCTTGCAGAGGTAGATGCCAACCCACTTTCTGAAAATGGGTGGCCCATCTGATTTGCCCCAAATTGCGGGCCTCTGATCCCCGTATTGGCCAGCCAATGGCCACAGGCTACCCTCTAGAAGGTAGGGATTAACCTTGGGTGAGGCAGGCCCTGCAGTCAAGGGCAGTTCCCAGGGAAGGGAGAGCTGGGGGGCGTGAGCCACCCACTGTGCCAGGAGCTGGGGGACAGGTGCTTGGCCCAGAGGAGGAGACGGGCCGTGAGCCGCAGCATCCAATGCAGAAACCAACTCAGAAGAATGCAGAGACGAGAGATGAAGGGAAGGAAGGAGAGAGGCCCACACTGCAGGCATGAGTGAGCCCCAGGACCCCGGCAGGGCAGGAGGGAGGCTCAGAATGAGGAATGGACCTGCTGGCTTCGGTTTGAACTGCAGTAAGCAGGTTTCTGTTTTGCAGTGGAGACGGTCGCCCTCCCAAGCATCCCACATCTGCTGAAGGGCAGCTTCCAGCTAAGAGTTTCTCCTGGGAAGACAAGGAGGGGAATAGCAGAGTTCAGGAAAACCAAATGGACCCCTGTCATCATGGTCCCTGCAAATGCTATCTCCTATGAACCCTGAAAATGCCATTCCCTCAGCTCACACACCAGCACCAGCCGGCCATGTGCCAAGTCCCTATCACGGCGTCGGTGGACGGCACAGGAGCACTGCTGTCCTGGAGAGGTCCCCAGCCACGCAGCCTGGACAGACCCTTAAACTAGTCACCGCAGGCCCGCGATGGGTCCCAGGCAAGGGCAGGAAGTGGCAGGGGAGGCTGCAAGGAACTGGAGCCTGGGGCGGCTCCCGGGGGGCTCACCGTCTGCCCTGCCCTCCGATCACAGGCTCCCCACAGCAAGAACACCTAGCTTGGGGGCCTAGAGGCAACTTTTTTTGGTCATTTTATGCTAAAATATATCTACCATAAAATTTGTCCTTTTAACCATTTTAACTGTACAATTCAGTGGCTTTAATCACATTCACAGCATTGTGCCACCATCGCCACTCTTTTTCCATCACCCCAAATAGAAACACTCTGGACTCATTAAGCACCAGCTCCCCATTCCATCTCCCCCCACCCACCAGCCCCAGGAGCAACTTTCATTTTAATTCAGTTTTATTGAGATATATTCACATACCATACAACCATCCATGGTGTACAATCAACTGCTCACAGTACCATCTTATAGTTATGCATTCATCACCCCAATCTGTTTTTGAACATTTTCCTTACATCAGAAAGAATCAGAATAAGAATAAAAAATAAAAATAAAAATAAAAATAAAAAAAGAACACCCAAATCACCCCCCCATCCCACCCTATTTTTCATTTAGTTTTTGTCTCCATTTTTCTACACATACATCAATACACTGGATAAAGGGAGTGTGATCCACAAGGTTTTCACAATCACACTGTCACCCCTTGTAAGCTACATCGTTATACAATCGTCTTCAAGAGTTAAGGCTACTGGGTTGGAGTTTGGTAGTTTCAGGTATTTACTTCTAGCTATTCCAATATATTAAAACCTAAAAAGTGTTATCTGTATAGTGCGTAAGAATGTCCACCAAAGCGAACTCTCAATTCCATTTGAAATCTCTCAGCCACTGAAACTTTATTTCGTTTCATTTCACATCCCCCTTTTGGTCAAGAAGATGTTCTCAATCCCACGATGCCAGGTCCAGATTCATCCCCAGGAGTCATATCCTGCATTGCCAGGGAGATTTACACCCCTGGGAGTCAGGTGCCATGTAGGGGGAAGGGCAGTGAGATCACCCATCAAGTTGGCTTAGCTGGGGGGGGGGGGCATATCTGGGCAACAAAGAGTTACTCAGGGGGAGACTCTTAGGCTCAATTATAAGCAGGTTTAGCCTCTCCTTGCAGCAAC
The DNA here is from genome assembly GCF_015220235.1 of Choloepus didactylus. Lineage (NCBI taxonomy): Eukaryota > Metazoa > Chordata > Mammalia > Pilosa > Megalonychidae > Choloepus > Choloepus didactylus. The sequence goes on from NC_051319.1 coordinate 99,192,074, forward strand.
AAGCTTCATAGGGGCCAGCCCCAAGACAGAGGGCTCAGCACATCAAGCCGTCAGTCACCAATGTTTGTGAGAACATCAGCAACAATCCAGGTGAGGAAGTCCAACACCTCTGCACCCAGGAGCAACTTTTAAAAGACCAGCAGCTCTTCACCCGCAGCATCAGCTGTTCTCTCTGCAATCTTGGCCTTTTGCAAGAGACAGTTCCCAATCCAGGCAGCATTACAGCTTTGCCGGTAGGCAGAGATGCAGTGGGGCTCGGCATGTGCGTTTTGGAGTCATGCTGCCTGGCTCCACCTCTTATAAGTGATGGAACATTGGGCAAGTCAAATTTCCCCTCCCTCGGCCTCAGTTTTGCCATCTGCAAAATGGAGAGAACCACAGTTTCTACCTCATAGAGTCATTGGGAGGATGAAACGAACTCTCAGTGAATGGCACATAAAACTCATCCAATAAAGGGTAGCTATTATTATTACTTTTGTTGTCAGTATTGAGAATTGTGCTTAGGGGATGAAAAGAGAGATCTTCTGCAAAAGTTTTCAAAATCTACAGATTCATAACCTAAAATTCCATTGTACCTCTTCTTTCACTCTCTTTCTAATTTCTTGTCTTCTGGGCACTGTCTTCACAAAATTGGGCAAACCTCTGCTCTCCCCTGGTCAGCAGTACAGAGGATGGTTAAAAAATGGGACAAGGAAATGGAAAAAGCTGTGAACAGACAGCAGCTCAAAGGCCAGCCTGACATGCAAAAGTTGGCATCCAATTAAACAACAACCGTGGAGCTCTAAGAAAAAGCAATGTTCAAGTTCGCCACTAGTAGTCATATCAGAATGGTCTTAGGGCTGTTGTCATGTGAGGACAGAATCCAGACTTCATTTCCCAAAGAGGACAAAAAAGGGACTGAGGCAGCAGTTCCTGTGAGCTGCGTGGAAATGCTGCAGCCTTCTTCATATAATGATGACATTACTGATCTGCGATCTCAAGCACAGAGCCTGATCCAGCCCTGGAGAGGGATCTGCATGGAATCTGTCCCAAGCCCCTATGTGGGTCCCCAAGACCAGTGGTGCCCCTGCACGGGTCACCTGGAGCTGCAGAGAGGCCAGTCTGCGACTGTGAGATAGAGGGAGAAGCCATTAGGCTGAAGGGGCAATGAGCTGCCCACTCATCCTTGCCCACTGTGGCCCCTGCTCCACCACCGAGCTCACACCTTCACTTATTCTTGAGCATCCACTCCCTAATTGAGCTTTTGATCCGGTTCACATTAAAATGCATCAGGATTCCTGGAGTGCAGCAGCTGATAGTAATCGGATGGGAGGGAAGTTGCTCAGGGATATTGGGAGGGGAACAAAGCCAGATGGGGACTTAAAATCATTCCAGACTTTCACACTGATTGCTGGGTCTCAGCAACAGAGGATTTTAATGGGAGTGGGTGAGAAATCAGGAGGTGAGGGGAAAGGTGGCTGAGAGGCAGGGGCAGAGCCAGAAGAGAGCAAACGGACGGAGCAAAGAGGAGGGCTGGGACCGGACGGCTAGGAGGATGAGTGGCACCTCCCTCGCAGACCCTTGCCCTGAACGGCAAGCCATCCTCACACCAAGCGTCCCGGCACTGCAGACAGCACATGTGGTTTTATAAGCACTTGCAGATTGTGCCCCACACAGCCACAGCAGGCCCCCTAAACGTCAGGGTCTGTGTGAGTGGCGCCCCCCAGAGGTGTGCCGTGACCCACCTGAGCAGCCACATGCCACAGCCATGGGACTGTCCCTCCCCAGGGTTCGCTCTCCTTCAACTCCATCTCTCTGCCTTGGCGGCCTCCACCAAGCTTTGCTCCTGACACACAGGTAGGTGAACAAGAGTGTCACGTGATCACAGGGAGCCATCCTGGGAAGTAGCAAAGCCCAGAGAGGAATAAACAGTCTCTGAAATGCAGGGTTCCAGACCTGCTCACTCTACTAATAAAGGTATCGGGCAGCCCAATGTTGAAAAAAAATAATACAAGAAAAAATTCAATTTAATTTAATTTTAAAATAAACACAATTTAAAAAAAAAAAAAAGAGCAAACAAACAAATAAAATAGCCCCACTGAATCCATTGCAAGGCAAATGGCCCTCTACCCAGCCCCAGCTTGAGCCATGCTGCCGGCAGCTGAGGTATTAGGGAAGACATCCTACTACATCACAGACACACACCTACTGGGAAATCTGCTCCCCTGTCAAATCCAGGACCCCCTCCAGGCCAAGCTAGACCGTGGCCCACCACGGTTGGGATGCATTCTGGCGGTCTCCTACTCAACAAACATTTCCCTGCATCGAGCCCCACCTGCCGGCCCCTACTTTCTCACCAACAAAAATGGAAATTGTTCAGGAATCTTGCTGGGTAAAGACAGGCTCTCTTTTCCCGACCCAGGGGATAAATCATGCTTGGTCTAATCTAATCTTGATCATCCTGTTCCTTTTTGCCAGTGATAGATCTAGGACCAAGCATCTGAGCCAGCTCTGGTCAATGAGATGTGAAAAGTCTGCCAAAATTTTCTGGGTTTGCTGACTGAAGAAAGAGCATAGTGGTAAAATGGCCTCTTTGCCATCCTTCCTGCACTGTGGGAGGAGAATGTGAGGCCTAGAGCTGCAGCAGCCATCTTGTGACCAGGGGGACAAACATAAGGCCAAACTGAAGACGGTTGGGTGGGGTTTTCCGTGACTGGCAGCAAAAGGAAACCTAACTGATACAACAGTCAACAAGTCTGTTTTCCTTTGCCCCTCGCCAAAATTCTGCCCCAGGTGCCCAGAGGCCCCCACCCCAGAGCAGGAACTCAGGGCAGCCTCTGTCTTCAACAGGCTTGAGTTTGTCTGTTCTTGCCATTAACTATTACACTGACTCACAGAAGAACCCAACCTCTCTGTGACTCTGTTTCCTTATCTGTAAAATGGGGATGATGATTTCTTTTTAAACTGCCTTGTTTACTCACAGGGTATCATAGGATTAAAAATAGTTGAGAGGATGAACAAAAGTATTTTGTCCACTTTAGAGTGCTAGGTAACATCAATTAGTGTTGTTACTAAAATAATATCTTGAGGAAACATTATACAAATATAAATTGTCATGGAATTGTATACTTTCAATACACATGAAATTATTTGGTATGTGAATTATAGCTCAATAAACCTCTTATTTAAAAAAAATCATAATCATTGTCATTACATTGTTATTGTTATCAAAATCATCATTATTACAATGATAAAAGAAGGCTTTGAAACAGCAGGCTTGCCGCAGAATTCTGCCTCTACCACTTACTAGCTATGTGATTTTAGGCAAGTCACTTAACCTCTCTGAGCCCCATTTTGGCTATAAAATGGCAAGAATAATACCTATCCTACAAGGCCATGAGAAGGATCAAAGAGATAATGTCCATGCTCCTGCTACGAAATGGATGCCCAATAAATGTCATTTCCCCTTTGCAGGAGATCCGTTGCAAGTCAGCAGTAGAGCGAACCACCTTTACCAATCACACGGATAAAGTCCAGTGTCTCTCTCCCAGTCCAGTGTTCACTGAGGTCCCCAGGTCCCAGAATTAGCATCTCTGCACTGGGTTCTGGGAGCTGCTTATTACCAAGCACACAATACCCCCAGGGTCATTCCCAGCCCCAGAGTTTTGCAGTTGACATAGACCTAAGACTCAACGGGTGTGGTGCCCTCTGCCCGATTTCTTGGCTCCCCACCCCACACCCCTGAGGAGGTAGGCAGGGATAGCTATCCCCATTTCACTGGGGCTCTCCAGTGGAGGAGTGGACAGAAAGTGTGGTCTAGAAACAGTCCCTCTGAATCCAGTCCTAGCATCTTCTCACTGATGAGGCCTCAGAGAAGCAGGTGGTCTTGAACCTCAAGAGGCCCTGGGGCAACCTGGGCACTGTCCGACTAATGTCCTTCAGACATGGGCACCTGTGTCCACTCCTCACGCTGACATCCTTTGGATCTGGTGGGGCAGGTGTCTGGACCAACAGACAGCTCTTCTAGTCCCTGAGTCTCTGCAGCTGAGCAGCGCCAGGAGGTCTGGGACCAAGATGGTCTTCTTAGGGAGGACACTCCAGGGACAGCCACCTTGGACCTGACTGTGCAGCAGACTGCACGTGCCAGGGCAAGTCCAAGTGCATTGGCTGTGCTCACAGAGCTGCCCTCCTTCCTCCCTAGTCTGCACTGACCTCTCACTCTTCTCCCAATACCAGTATTCAGGTTTGCTAATTCTGCTGTTAAGCAAAATACCAGAAATGGATTGGCTTTCATAAAGGGAGTTTATTTGGTTACAAAGTTACAGTCTTAAGACCATAAAGTGTCCCAGGTAAGGCATCAACAATAGGATAACTTTACTGAAGGATGCCGATGGCATCTGGAAAACCTCTCTTAGCTGGGAAGGCACGTGGCTAGTGTCTGCTTGCTCCCAGGTTGCATTTCAAAATGGCGTTCTCCAAAATGTCAGCATCGGCTTTCAACGGCCGTCTTCAAAATGTCTCTCTAAGCAGCAGCACTGAGCTCCTTCTATCTGAGCTCTTATAGGCCTCCAGTCATTTAATTAAGGCCCATGCTGAATGGGCGGGGCCACACCTCCATGAAAATAATCTAATCAAAGGTATTACCCACAGTTGGGTGGGTCACATCTCCATGGAAACAGCCTAATCCAAAAATTCCAACCTAATCAACACTAATACATCTGCCCCCACAAGATTGCATTAAAGAACATGGCATTTTGGGGGACATAATAGATCCAAACCAGCACATTCCACCCCCCAAAATGACATGATCTTTCCATATACAAAATACATTCATCCCACCACAACTAGTAAGGCAGGTCCCCTCCTATGCCACTTTCATTCCCACCTCCAGGCCCTTGCCCACACTGTGCCCTGTGTCCGGAATGCCAAATTCCAATCTCCTCAGTTCCCACATGTTTTCTAAGGCTCAGCTTAAGCCCCACCTGCTCCAAGAAACCTTCCTGGCCCTCTTACCTGACGGCTTGTAGTGCTTACTGTCTCTCTCACAATTTGAAACTCTTGGTCACTTTCTATACATTCACTCAACTGAGTCAATACAGAAAAAAAAAAAAAAAAAAAAAGTCTGGGCACTTTCATTGTACAAGGCAGCAAGCACGGGGTTATACAAAGACAACTGAGTCCTAACCGGTGTGCTGTTGTGTGTTGCCACGCACTCTGAGAATCAGAACACCCAGTAGGACCTGGAGTGACTCTGGAGTGAATCGTAGCTGCCCAGCAGGTCTTTCAGACAAGATCCCCCTTTCTCCTTTTCTCACCTGCCCTGAACCCCAAAGGCAGGCTCCTAGAGGCACAGCCTTCAAAAGCCCTGTACCTACCCTGACCACAACCCAAAGACAGTCCATCATACAGACAGGAAAATGAGGCTCAGAAATGATCACCCTGCTAGTAAGAGGTTGAACCTGGACTCAAGCCTCGGTCTGGGTGACCCCATAACCCACAGGAATTCCCACTACATCACACTGGCTCTTGTGTGCAGCTTCCCATGACAAACGTACTGACTCTGTCTTTTTCTTCCCCAGTGTGCTTTCTACTGCTGCCCAGCCTCCCACTCTCCCTCCACACCTTGCATGGTGCTCTCGCCCTAGGAGCTGTGTACTTTCAGCTTGCGTCTTTCTTTTCTCTGAAATCTCATCTTGGCTCTCAAGGGATAACGTCCCCTTTCATAAACTGAGCAGAAAATTGGTTTCCTGTTCCTTAGCACCACCTGGTGGCCATGGGGAGCACAGCGTGATTTTGATCAAGTGGTCAAAGGGATTTTGGAAGCTTCAATACCATAATCTGGAGATTATCTGAATGTCACCCGATCAACAAAGTCAGAGCTTCCAGCAGAGCCTGCTCCACTCCCCAGGGACTCCCACTGACATTAACTCCACTGCAGCCTACACTGTCCACAATTAGGAAATAGTCACAAAGCCTTCCCTTCCTTACCGGATGGTCACTGGGTTCCTGAGGCTGCTGGACGTGGCCTGGTACAGAAAGGGGACAACCCCCTTCAGTGGAGGGGAAGGGCCAGGTGAGGAAGGGGCCACCCCAGCAGCAGAGACACCACATGGCTCCAAACTGGCCAGTCGAGGGTCAACTCCAAGTTTACCCCAAAGCTTCGCCATGCTGCCTCTTCCTTCTAACTCGGGAGAATGCACTGAAAACAGTTCTCATTCTTATGACATCATTTCAAATGATAAATGCAGAATACAAAATATGAAAATGAAATTCAGAATATGAAGAACTGGATGATCTCTTACTTTTTTTACATAAATTTCTGCATGTTATAAAATTATACTAAAAGTTCTCAAAGGAAATACGTTAACACGTTTATGAAGGTTTTTTGTGTGGGGGGGTCTTTGGGTTTTTTTTAATACAAATTTTACTGATATATATTCACACACCTATAATCCATCCAGAGTATACAATCAGTGACTCACAGTATTATGACACGGTTGTGCAATCGTCACCACAATTTTTAGAAATTTACATTACTTCAAAAAGAAAAATAACAAATTGACATAAAAAAGAAAACCCAAAACACCCCATACCCCTTATGCGCCCCCCCCCAATTGTTGGGTTTTGTATTTTTTAATACGTTTCTATTTATTCCAAATTTCCCACAATGGTTCAGGAATACTTCATATGGGAAGTATTCTGTGGAAGTATTTCATGGAAGGAAAAAAGAGATGTTTATGCTTTCTGGAAAAGTGACACACTAGGGGCTATGAGATAGAAATGTGTCCTGAACTTGGGGTTGAAAATCCAGCTCATCCACTCACAAGCTGGGTATCCTTGGGGAACCCCCACCCTGTCCTCTATAAACTAGAAATAATTATATTTACTGACATCCCAATGTCATTATAAGGGTTAAATAAGATCACATATAGGAAAACACTGGTATAGAATGAGTACTCGATAAATGTTCCTTGAGTGAAGAGTATTTTATCTACTTATGACTGAGCAGTTGAATGCAAGTGTCAGAAATCCAACTCAATCCAGTTTTAGAAAAGGGGGGAGGGGTAGAATATATTGACTTGTAAAACTGAAAATTTCTTGGTTTCAGGCACAGCTGTATCAGGGTGCTCAAATTATGTCCCTAGAAATTTGCTTTCTCCATTTCTCAGTTCTTTCCTCTGCATTGGCTCAAATCTCAAGCAGTCTCTCTTCCTACATTCAGGAAGCAGGGTCAGGGACCTTCACCCCAAACCACATGATTATTCAGGGTATTTCCCCAGAGGAAAATTGAGGTACAGTTACCTCAGGAAGTAGAAATGGATGACGGGAGACAGAAACTGCAGAGAGCTCCAATACACAGCTTCACATTCATGCAATAACGTAGTGCAAACGCTATCAAAAGAAGACAGAAGATAGAAATTCTGATCATTAAACACCTGTGGAAAGGTCCCTCCTCTGGTGGGAGGAGCACTGGACTGGGAGTCAGAAGACATGGTTCTTCCTGCAGCCCTGTCACTATGTGACCTTGAGCTGGCAGCAGAGATAGCTGGGTCTCATTTTCTTCATCTGTACAATCAGGGAGTTGCACTAGAAGCCAAGCTCACACACTATTATGGATCAGATCCCATCCCCCACACAGAAATGTTCCAGTCTTAAACACCACCACCACCACCACCACACACCCCCACCCCAGTCCTATGGGTGTGAACTCATTTGCAAATAGGATCTTTGAAGATGTCATTAGTTCAGGTGAGGCCAACCCGAATCAGGGTGGGCTTTAATCCAGTATAACCGGAGTCTTTCTAAGCAGAGATAATTTGAACGGCCACGTGACAGAGATGGAGACTGAGTCAGGGATTGCGGCAAGCCATGCCCAGAACCCTGCAGCCCTCAGAGAAAACATGGTCCTGACAACTTCCAGTCTCCCAAACTGTGAACCAATAAATCCCTGCTGTTTAAGCCAACCACCCAGCTGCAGTATTTGTATGGCAGCCCCAGCAAACTAAGGCAGCCACTCACATGCCCCCAGGGCCAGACAGTCAGCAAATGTGTGACTTGGCTGGTGTTCTGGTTTGCTAATGCTGCCATTATGCAAAATACCAGAAATGGATTGGCTTTTATAAAGGGGATTTATTTGGTTACAAACTTACAGTCTGAAGGCCATGAAAATGTCCAAATTAAGGCATCAACATGAGGATACCTTCACTGAAGGAAGGCCAGTAGTGTCCAAAGAACCTCTGTTAGCTGGGAAGGCATGTGGCTGGCATCTGCTGATCCTAGGTTGTGTTCCAGCTCCTCTCTCAGCTCCTGTGCATTCCTCAAAATGTTGCTCTTGGGGCATTTTGTCCTTTCTTAGGTTCTCCGGAGCAAACACTGGGCTAGCATCTCCAAAGTGTCAGCAAAAGTCTGTTTTCAATGGCCATCTCCAAAATGTCTCTCTGAGCTGCTCTCCAAAAAGTCACTCTCAGCTGCTCTGAGGTCCTTCTGTTTGTGAGCTCTTATAAAGGACTCCAGTGATTAAATCAAGACCCACCCTGAATGTGTGGAGTCCATATCTCCATGGAAACAATTTAATCAAATGTTTCGCCCACAGTTGACTGAGTCACATCTCCATGGAAACACTCAATCAAAGGATTCCAACCTAATCAATGCTAATACATCTGCCCCCACAAGACTGCATCAAAGAACATGGCATCTTGGGGGGCATAATACATCCAAACTGGCACAGCTGGTGCAGCAGGACAGGAAATGAAAGGACCTTGGGAAGCAGTGACCACAGGTCCCCCGTTAGAGGAAGCAGCTGCAGCTCTGCTCAGCCGCACGGAGTCACGTCATAAAGTGGATAGAGCATTACCACGTCTTCTGATTTTTCAAGGCATTTATGTGAAATATCCTGGTCTTTCATTATTGAAAGCTAATTCAATTGTGGTGATGATTGCACAACTCTTGTGAATATCCTAAAAACTATTGAATTGTCCACTCGATAGGTGGTAGATGAATTACATCTCATTATAGCTGTTATAAAAAAAACTGATTCCAAAAGTTTTTTAATATTATTCAGCCATAAAAAGGGGGGTGAAGCTCTGACACACGCTACAACATGGAGGAACCTTGAAAACCGTATGCTTGGAGAAAGAAGCCAGTCACAAAAGATGACAGATCGTACAATTCTATCTATATGAAATGTCCAGAACAAGCAAATCATAGAGACAGAAAGTAGATCAGTGGTTTCCAGGGGCTGGGGAAGGGGGGTGTGTGAGCTTTCCTTTTGGGGTTACAAAATGTTCTGGAACTTTCACACTGTGACAGTACTAAAGGCTTTGGAGTTGTTCACTTCAAAATGGTTAATTTTATGTTAGATGAATTTTACCTCAATGTTTTAAAGCATTTTTACAATACTCCGCTGGTCAAATAAAACCCATCTGTGCACTCAACTGGGGCCATCGGCTGCTGGATTTTAATCATGACCTAACAGTGCCCTAAGTCTCTTCTAACTCTCACGTTCCATTGTTCTGGGGACCGACGTGTGGCTGCCTGTCTGGTGAGCAGCGACCACTGACCCCGGTTCACACCGAAGAGGGAAGTGGCATTCTGTCTGCATGGAGCAGAGCTTCCCAAAGATAATTTGAGGCCAGAAAATAAAAGTCTCCTCTAGCTGGACCCAGGCCAGGATTCTTCTAACTGCCCTTTGCCACAACGAAGGGCAAAAGAACTACGTCTGGGTGACAGCAAATGGACTTTGTTGACACAACCCAACTTTAATTTTTGTGACGTTAATAATTAGGCTGTCATCTCTCCGCTCCAGAGCAATTAGTGGCCTGCAGAGGGAATGAATGGGCTCTATTATCAAGGGAAATTATAAATAGAAGAAAGCACATGGTAGCAGGACCTGCATAGCATCACCACCCTGTCCTTTGGCAGCTCGGGAAACCAGGGCCTCCGCAAGTCTGAGCCTGTTGACTTGCCTCCGATTGACAGCTCCGATCCCAGCTGCCATCCCAAAGGGCTCTAAATTCTGCCTCTGTCATCCGAACCTGACTTTTTATGCTGTCCAGAGCAGGGCCAAGCAGCCCAGCTGAGCAGCGGGAGAGCCGGGGAGAGATAAACGCCTTTGTTTAAACTGCCAGCCGACTCCAGGGTCTGGAGGGCTCTGGGGCTGAGCAGAAGGAACCAGGCGCAGCCTGACAGGCCGGGGTGTTGGGGACGCTGAGTGACAACCTGCCCAGCGGCTCCTGGGGTCAGAGCAGGTTCCCAGCCAGGAATGGCAGCCCCCAAAGGCACGGCTGTAGGCTCCCACAGGGATCTTTTCTCTGCATGCTTTGCTCTGTCCAACATCTCAGCCAAGTTCATACCCCTCCCTGCAAAAACTCTTCTAGCTACCAGATCAGATCAAAACTGAGTTTGATAGTTGAAGAAGGAAAAGCATTTGTCACTGTAAAGAGAGAAAGTAACAGTCAAAAATGCAAATTTTACAGTGAGAAAATAATAATAATAGTAATAATAAATAATAACATAGCAAATATGTACATCATGCTTGCAATGTCCCAGGCACTTTTTATAGATTAACCTGGTTCTGCCTCCCAACAGACCTAAAAAGCAGGCACTGGTACTGTCTCCACTTCACGGGTTTGGAATTTAAGGTGGTACTTGGTTAAGTAACTTACCCAAGGTCATGCAACCAGTAGGTAAAATTTAAACGCAGAGCTTCTAGCTCCAGAGTCCCTGCTCTTTAATTCCTATCTCTGTGGCTTATACCTCACTTAATGAATAAAGCTGGTCGGAGGTGGGAGACAAGAGGGAGTGGTGGGGATTGCAGTGTCCAGGAGACAGCACACCAGATGGGGGATGAGGACTCTGATTTTATTTTTTCAAGAAATACTAGAAATCTGAACTGAATGTGGAACCTGGTTTTTAAATATTGGCGACTGATTCAAAGCTTTTGAAAACACCATGCAGACAAAACAAAGCTGCCGCTTTGCAGCTCTGACACGGACTGAGGTTCCAGCTCTGGCCTCACTGGGATTCAGTCTGAGTTGAACTCCAGTCCCTTCATGCTCCCAGTTCTCTTTCCAAGCAAAGAGAGGACACGAAGAGATGATCCGCGGTCAAAGGGCCCAGGATGGATGGAGGCTGGGCTCTCCCACTAGTTGTGTGACCTTGGGCAAGTCATTCTACTCCTGGAAGACGATTATTTGTAAAATAGAGAAGACGATTATTCCCAGTTTGTTGGGGGACTGGAACCAAGCTGGGTGGACTGAAAAGCACAACAAAGTTGCCAGGGCCACCTCCTCATCAGGTGTGCTCAGCCAGTGGTCCTCCAGGACAGGTAGATGGGAAGGAACCCAGCTCTGTGCAGCCACCTGTCCCTCTCACAGTCACTCCCTCCCTCCGAGCCCAATCCTGCCTTTCTCCTCATGTACCCGATGATGTCAGGACACACACCCACACTTCCACACCTCCCAGATGAACACTGTCTGCCTTGAGCAGTTAACTACCTTCTGGTGAGAGATCAGCCCCTAACACCTGTGAATGACATGAAATCTAAAATCAGAAATATTAAAAACTAGAAAGTGATATAATTGTGTCTCAGAGCCTCCTCCTGAATGTCTCTTTGTTGTTCAGATTTGGCCCTCTCTCTCTAGCTAAGCCAAGTGAAATCACTGCCCTCCCCACTATGTGGGATCAGACTCTCCCTGGCAGTGAATCTCCCTGGCAACATGGAATATGACTCCCAGGGAGGAATGTAGACCCGGCATCGTGGGATGGAGAACATCTTCTTGACCAAAAGGGGGACGTGAAAGGAAATGAAATAAGCTTCAGTGGCTGAGAGATTCCAAAAGGAGCCAAGAGCTCATTCTGGTGGGCACTCTTACGCACAATATAGACGACCCTTTTTAGGTTCTAATGTACTGGAATAGCTAGCAGTAAATACCTGAAACTATCAAACTCCAACCCAGTAGCCTTGACTCTTGAAGATGATTGTATAACAATGTAGATTACAAAGGGTGACAGTGTGATTGTGAAAACCTTGTGGAACGCACTCCCTTTCTCCAGTGAAGGAATGGGTGAATAGAAAAATGGAGACAAAAACTAAATGAAAAATAGGGTGGGATGGGGGGTGATTTGGGTGTTCTTTTTTATTTTTATTTTTTATTCTTATTCTGATTCTTTTTGGTGTAAGGAAAATGTTCAAAAATAGATTGGGGTGATGAATGCACAACTGTATGATAGTACTGTGAACAGCTGATTATATACCATGGATGATTGTATGGTATGTGAATATATCTCAATAAAACTGAATTTTTAAAAAACTGAATTTAAAAAAAAAAAAACTAGAAAGCGAACCACCCCCCCCCCACATCCTCAGAAAGAATTTGGTACATATTCAAGTAAGTAATTATTTCTACACATAAAATTATAAATTACTTATGGCAAGTTTTTATGAAACTGAAATCAGATGCACACTGCAGCTATCTTTGTTTTCTTTCTTTCAGAGCAGTTGTAGGTTTACAAAAAATCATGCAGAAAGTACAGCGTTCCCATATACCACCCCCCGACACACACAGTTTTCCCTATTACTAATATTCGCAGGGTACGTTTTACAACTGATGAACCAGTAGTATTAGGATTATATTATTCACTAAAGTCCATCATTTATTTGTTGTATAGTTCTATGTCATCTTGTTTTTTTTTTTTAAATATAGCAGTAACATGTATAAAATGCAAAATTTCCCATTTTAACAGTTTTCAAGTATACAATTCAAGGGTGGTCATTACATTTGCAGCTCTCTTTTTCCCTTACTCTACCTTGGGCACCTTCGCTTGTTAGCATATGCTACTGAGTTGTTATTAATGGTGGCACAGAGCTTCATTATTATTTATTTTTAACCAGTCCCCTCTAGATGGATGTCGCTTCTAATTTTTTGCTGACAGCAACAATACCACTGGGGTGGAGGGGACAATATTCAAGTAAGGCTAATTCTTAGAGGTGGAAATGCTGACTCAGAAGGGCTGGGCCTTTTTTGTTTGCTGTAATGTTGTCAAATTGCCCCCAAATGGGGCTGGAGAAAGTCACACTCCTCCAGCAAGATATCAGTGTGTCTGAGGGGCTTAGTTTCTGGGAAACTGCCTACGTGACTCCAGCCCCCTAGCATCTCACTTCTGTTCTCAGGCCTTGAGAAAACCCATTCCCTTGACCTTCACTCATGTGTCAAATAGATGCTCAACTTTGCCTCCCAGGTGTCCTCATGCAGAGTGTATCAAATCTACCGCATTGCCTGAAAAATCAGCGTCCCCAGGGTACCCTTCTCCTCCCCATTTGGCTGCCGCCCTTCTCCCGCTGAACTCACCTTCTGCAGTGGCTGGAACTGTGTTTGCCAGTTTGGACATGTGCTCGGCCCACATTCTGGTGGGTGTGGACCCATTGTAAATAGTGTCTCTTGAAGATGTGAATTCAGGAGAGTGTGGCCCAGCTGAATTAGGATGGGCCGTAATCCTATTCTTGGAGTCCTTTAAAACGGAATGAAACTCAGACACAGGGAGAAAGTCACAGGAAGAAGCCAGAAGTCAACAGATCCCAGAAAGGCCAGGAGAGGCCATCACGTGCCTGAAAAGCCAAGGACCAAGGATCGCCGGCAGCCAGCCCCAGAACACCACAGTCTTTAGGGAGAAAACATCACCTTGCTGATGCCTTGATTTTGGACTTTTCTTAGCCTCAAACCCGAGGACCCATACATTCCTGTTGTTTAAGCCAACCCATTGTTTGGTATTTGTTTTAGCAACAAGGAAACTGAGACACCCTCCCTCCACCTTCTTTGACATTCTGCCCAGTCCTTTCTCTCCTTTTCAACCCCAGACTCTGAAGCTACCTGACTCCACGTATCCCATTCCTAATACCCTGCTCCCCTCACCCTCAAACTCCCCATCCTTGCCTGGTGAGATGATTCTTGGCACAGATTATATGCTGCAAACCAAGCTCACCACCTCCACACTCTCCCTCTATTTCTTTGGCCATAATTTGTTAGGAGAGAGAGAAAGGTTGTGTTGGGATGGTGGAACTATGAGTCTTTTCACTTTCTTTATTTATTCAAATTTTTCTTTAAAATTAAAAAAAAAATTATTTACTAAGAAAGGTAGGTGTCACAACTAATAAAGACATCTTTGTTGTGCACCAAAGTACTGACACATCACCATAGAGTACTTAGGATCTGGGATTGACAAATCAGAGCTTGCCCTTGGGGTAACCCTCTAAAGAAAAGAAACCCTCCTTTATAGCTCACTCCCCTCCTACCACTCCGGATTGGAGGGGCCATTTATGTACTCCCTGATGGGGAGGGAGCGTTGCCAGCCCCTCAGGCCAACAACATGGAAGACCCAATTATAGGAAAAGAATTTACCTGGAGAGGGCAGAGGCACTATAAGGAAAACCAGTGAATCAAGAGACCTGGGTTGGAATCCCGACTCTATACCTACTAGCAGTGTGGCACGGGCAAATCACCGACACTCTCTGACCCTCAGTTTCTTCCTCTAAAAACGGGTATAATAATCCCACCTCCCAGACATGTGAAGAATCCAGCACAATTCTTGGCACAGAGCAAGTTGGTTGAACCAGAATACTTGAATGTTATCCTGCAAGCAATCTAGCAAATTCTGCCTAGATTCACAGAGGACTCATGGAGCAAGTGCATTGAGTGGATTTTGCAAGAAACTGCCTGATTAGAGCAGTAAGGGAAGGATGTTTGTTGGAGATGGAGTCATGTCCCCATAAAAGGCATGTTCAACCCTGTGGGTGTGAATTCATTTGTAAATAGGGCCTTTGAAGATGTCAAACTCAATGCCTTAAACCAACATGGCTGAAGTCCTTATGAGCAAAAGAAATTGGACACAGAAAAAAAAGTCACAGGAAGCAGCCAAAAGCTGGAAGTCAACAATATCCAAAAGAGAAAGAAGAAAACATTGCCATGTGCATTGCTATGTGATGGAAAAGCCAAGGAACCCCAAAGAATGTCAGCCAGCCAGAAGGGAGGATCCTGGGGAGGAAGCAAGCCTTGTAGCCTCTGAAACTATGTTTTGTTAAGCCACCCCATTGTATGGTATTTGTTTCAGCAGCCAGGAAACTAGAACTCTGTTGCTAACTTTTTATCTCAGAATAGGCTGACTGCTTCAATGACCCAGGAAATAGGTTGACAGACTCCAAAATAGTTTTTTGGCAGGTGCAAAACCATGGCACAGCACTTTTGTGGAAGACTGAATTTTTGCTCATGCTGTCCTACCTTCCTGAGACATCTTCTTGTCTTCTCTCTAGCAAACCAGATATTTGAAAACCTGGCTAAAGACTTGTCGCTCTGAGAAGCCTGCCCCAGCTCCTCCTTCTCTTTGCATGACTTCAATCCACCAGCCTACAGTTTGGACACACATGCACACAAAGTGGTCTGACATCTTGTACTTGCTAAAACTCTCTCCAGTTGCTTTATGTACCTATATCAGGTCTCTCTAACTAAAGTAGAAGCTTCCAGAAGATTAGGTATCTTTAAAATTTCAGATCAAATAAATGTCATTTACAAATTATCCATTATGTACTGGGTGTTTCACCCACCTTATTTCATTCAATCTTTACCCTTAAAGATTTAGATATCATGTACCATTTACAAAGGGAGGTTCAGAGAAGGTAAGTAACTTGTCCAAGGTCACAGAGCTTAGCACTCAGGGTGCACTGTAGGCACTCAACAAATAATTCTGAATGATTGAAAGAGCAATGGATGTATCAATGGTGGATGGATGGATGGATGGATGGATGGAATGACCCACTCAGAAAATAAGTAATAGAGCCAGGTTTAGGTGACTCCAATTAGGTCTGTCCATCCCAGCATAAGGTAACTCCTGCTTTTTAGCACCCAGAACAAGCACACAACAGGCACCCAATCACTGTCAAACATTCCCCAAAACACAAAGCAGCAACCAAGCATCCTTGTTCCAACCAGCTTCCTCTGTTGCCTCACCGAGGCAGGCCAAGAGCCCCCCAGATTCCGCCACAGGAATCAGTGAGTCATGATGGTTGAGGACCAAATATTCTTCTTTGTTGGTGACACCAAGAATGGGCTGGTGAACCTGAAGTTTCCTGCGGAGTTGGAGGATCTGCGAGGGTTGCAAGAGGCTCCACCCAGACACGCCACAAGGGGGCAGCAATTCCCCGAAAAGCATTTGCAGGCATCCGCCCACCACAGACCCACAAGGGTGAGTCGGGAAGCTCTCGCCTCGCCCCTCACTCGGGGTCTCATTCTTCCACTGGCTATTGGCGAGGGGGAGACGTTAGCTGGGAGTGCTTTAAAAAACACTAGAACAATCCAAACTGTCAGTGCCCGCCGTTAAAGGGGCTAAAACAATCGTGGCATGTGCGCGCAACCCAGCGCAGCCCAAAGACGGGGACGGCGCTGCCGCGGAAAGGTCTCCAAAGTACATCAGATGAGGAAATGCACAATGTTAGCCGTTCGTGTAGCGCGACCCCGTTTATGTATATTTTTTGATATGTGTAAATAAGTACATGGATTATATGTCGGCCTATGCACAAGAAACTTCTTGAAGGAAACCCAAAAGACCCTTTGGAGAATGGTCCTTTTTCTTCCACCTTTCTGCACTCGGATTTTTTTTTCTTTTTTCCTTGTCTTTTTTTTTTTTTTTTTTTTTTTTCCTTTCTTTATTTCTTTCTTTTTTTAGCTATAAGAATATATTAATTTTATTTTAATTAACGGGTTATCTGGAAATTTGGACTGTGGAGATTTTTTGTTTGCTTTCCTCTTTCACACTTTTTTGGGTTTTTTTTTAACACAATATATAACTTTTTAAAGGAGAAAGAGGAAGGCAGCTTGGGCTTGCCTGCAGACCCCAGCTCCAGGGCAGGCTGGCAGTCTCCACCTTCGGGCACAGGGCCAGGATGTTCCGGGCTACAGGGAGGCTGGTACCCTTTGATTTTCTGAGGGCCTTTGGGAAACCAGGATGGATGCCCAACAGTCCCGACCAGTAAAGCCCCCTCACCCCCACTCCCCGCCCCACCAACAGAGAAGGCAGAGCTTCCCAGCAGGGCATATGGGGAGAGGAGCAAGGCCACCGAGTTCTGGAAGCCAGAACAGATATGACCCACCGTGTTTGCCAATCCAACCTGGGCTCAGGCCAACTCTGTCATCAGGCTATGAGCCTGGTGTAGTAAAAAGGACAGGGCTTTTTTAGAATCCACAGACTTGACTTTGTTCCTTGGCAGCTGAGTGACTCTAGGAAAATGACTTGACTTCTCTGAGCCTCATTTGTAAAGTTGCACGTATCCCAGCATTGTTACAAAATTTAGCATTGATGCTCATCAACCACTAGCAAAAGGCTAGCAAAGAGTCAGCATTTAGTTAATAGTGACCACCCTTACTGCCATGGCCATCATCTTTATCACCATCAGTTTCTAGAAAGGAAATCAACCATAAAACTGAATGAAAAATGCAGAAAGTCCCCACCTGGTGTTTGTCATCTAACTGCCCCAGTCTCATCTCTGAACCAGATCAGTGTCTCCTCAAGATTGGAGCTGACATCTTGCCCATTTATCAACCCTGCATCTGAAACCAAAGCACATGCCCTGTCCAGGGCGCAGACCAGCTCCCGATCCTGCAGTTCCTGCATGTCCTCACTTGAAGGCAACGTTGAGCAACAGATTTCAACCTGTCCACGAAACTCCTCTCTTCTCAATTCTCCCAGCCTCAATTGTTAAATCACAGACTGACAGAACCAGGCGACACTAAACGCTGAAAAAGCAATTCTGGAGACAAGGAAAAGGCCTCCTATTTCTCACTGCAAGCAGTAAAGGTATAAAACTTGCTAACCCTAAAGGTGGTACCGGCTGAAAATATAAACAGAGGCACAACATATAAGGAGACAAAATACATATATCAGACTAACTGTATGTAATATATATGATGCCTAAAGAGACAACAAGGCAGACTAATTTATGACTTATTTATGAATAATCAAAATTACAAGAAATGCAAAGACAACAATAGCTAAGTCCACTTGAATGAACATTTAAAGTGATAATTATGAAGACTATCCAGCAATTTGGAGAAATTAGGCAAAGGGGAGAAAGACTGCAAAAACTTATTCTGTATTTTGATGGCAGCCTTCTAACAATTATAAGGCTTATAGGAAAGAGCAAAAAGGAAACAGAAAGACATAAAACTTAAAGTGCAGAAGAGATGGGCCTATGAGTTATTTTTCTTTGCATTCGTGTTGTTTCTTCACTCTTTTAATATTTAGGAATATTAATGGATGTCAGGGGAGTGTTGTAGGGTAGAAACCACACAGATTCTTTCATGACAGAGGCGTGATTACTCGGCATGTTGTAATCTTGAATGTCCACGTTAGAGACTGGGTTGAGATAGGCATGGTCTCCAGAGAACTCCTAAGAAAATGTGCAGCTATTGCAAGAGGACATGCACTGTTCTGCTATTTATTATAACAATTTAGAAAATAAAAATGATGCATTTTATTAGGTGAGCTCTCTTTACAATGGAAAAGCAGAAATTCATCAGGAGGGGATAAAGGAAAATGGAAGCGAGCATCCCATGGTAAACCCTCTATTTAAGCAGGCCTCGGCTTGTCTACAGCTTGTGTCTTGATGACAATTATTTGTCAATTATGGAGCATTCCCATTTCTTTGGTGCCAAATATTACATGGGGCACTTGGTGTGTATTCTCCCTCTCAATATGCTCATAGCCTGGCGGGGTAGAAGGTGTTAACTCTCCTGCCTTATGTAGATGAAAAAGCAGAGTCTTCAGGAGGCTAAATCACTTGCCCAAAGTCCTGTGGCTTGTTGGTTTCCAAGCCAGGATTTGAACCCAGGTGTGTCCCATCCAAAGCCTGGGCTCTTTCTACCAAACACACAACCAGAACCATGGCGAGAGGCAAACAGAGAAGACAGGGTGATCCCTGCAACGGGCAAGACCCAGGCTCACCTTAAACACCAAGCAAGGGGCAAAAAGCTTCCAAAGAAATATGACTCCCGGGGAGGAATGTGGACCCGGCATCGTGGGACGGAGAACATCTTCTTGACCAAAAGGGGGATGTGAAAGGAAATGAAATAAGCTTCAGTGGCAGAGAGATTCCAAAAGGAGCCGAGAGGTCACTCTGGTGGGCACTCTTATGCACACTTTAGACAACCCTTTTTAGGTTCTAAAGAATTGGGGTAGCTGGTAGTGGATACCTGAAACTATCAAACTACAACCCAGAACCCATGAATCTCGAAGACAGTTGTATAAAAACTTATGAGGGGTGACAATGGGATTGGGAAAGCCATAAGGACCACACTCCACTTTGTCTAGTTTATGGATGGATGAGCAGAAAAATAGGGGAAGGAAACAAACAGACAAAGGTACCCAGTGTTCTTTTTTACTTCAATTGCTCTTTTTCACTCTAATTATTATTCTTGTTATTTTTGTGTGTGTGCTAATGAAGGTGTCAGGGATTGATTTAGGTGATGAATGTACAACTATGTAATGGTACTGTAAACAATCAAAAGTACGATTTGTTTTGTATGACTGCATGGTATGTGAATATATCTCAATAAAATGAAAATAAAAAAATATTTAAAAAAAGCCAAAAAAATAAAAAATTAAAAAAAAATTTTAAAAAAGGGTGGGGAAAAAGGATGATGTTCTCAGTGGATTTCAAGAGGTAGAAAAAGAAATAGAATCTTAAAGTTCTGAACTGAACATTGGCTACTTTCTGTATTCTTCACATTAACATTGTTGCTAATCATTTCTGCAAGGCACATCATTTTTTTTTTCATTAAAGAAATTAGAGTATAGTTTACATACAGTAAAATTCACCCTTTTTATTGTATAGTTCTGCAAGTTTTGACAAATGTATATAGTTCTGTAACTACCACCATAATCAAGATATAAAACAGTTCCTTCTCCTCCTCAAATTCCATCCCCTCCCCCGCCAGTCCCTGGCAATCACTGATCTGTTTTCTAACCTTGTATTTTTCCCTTTGCAAGAATGTCATATAAATAAAATCATACAGTGTTTGGCAAAAAAAAAAAAAAAAAAAAAAAAAAAAAAAAGCTTCCAAAGAGACCCTTGTCTGCTTCCAGATGAGGGCATGCTTGATGCCCGTGACCAGTGGGTTCTAGACACGTTTGCCACTGGGGTTCAAGCAAAGTGTGTGGTTAGGGAAGGGAGTGTCTTCAGAAGATGCTCTCAGTCTTGGTTTCCAACCTTTTGCTTTTCACCTGTTCTTTCCTCTTAGCAAGGACAGGTGAGCGCACACTGCCCACTGACAGATAATGACCGGGTCCTTGCCTGTGTGCAAAAACTCCAAGGTCAACAGCTCCAATTCAATTCAACCCCCATCTCCCGAGGATTCCTGTGAGCTGAGCACCCTGGAGAAGGTGTTTCCAATCTGCAAATGTGCTACAAAGAAAGGATTTTTCATGAAACATAATTTGGGTTGGGTTCAGTTGGCTTTCCACTAATACCTATCAGAAATATGTTACATGGGGGACTAATGAGGGAGGCACTGTTATTGTGCCTAGAAAGAGAAAGAGACTTTCCCAAGTTCACTCATCCAGAAAAGGGTAACAGATATCAGAGTCCAACCCATCAAAGTCCAAGCTCTCAACCTCTGTAATATAATGTCTTTCATTCTGCCAGACCACTGGTGGGGGCGGAGAGAAGGCTTCATAGCAACCTCTCTGACCCTCAGGCTCTTCATCTATAAAATGGACTAATAATAATAATAACACCTACACCTCACTGGGTTGTGGCAAAAATTAAACAAGCTAATACATGTAAAGCAACACATAGTTTGCATTCAGTAAATATCAGCTGTCATGTAATTATTACTGAGATTAGAGCATGAAGCCTTGGAACAAACAACTTCCCACCTCTGCTTAAATGGCAAAGGAGCCATCCTTGCTCTGTGTGGCAGTTTCTTCTTTCATTGACACATTCATGATTAGAAATGTTTTCCTAATGTATTTGATTAAATCTGGCTCCCGCAACTTCCATCCTCCCCAGGTCTATTTCTGCCCTGGAAGGGAGCCAGCAGGTAGCCAGTACCTCTGTCACTTGACAGTCCTTCAAGCTGGGGAGGAGCCCACAGATCTGGGGTCCCTCAGGAGCCCTTACCCTCCTGCCCCTCCAGGTGCCTCTGACCACACCGCATCCCACCAGAAGCCCAGAACAGGTGACAAGTGAATACAGCTGGGCCCCACCACTCTCTACCAGGGCTAAAATTCACACAGAATTGATCCCCTGTTGTCTTAGGAGAAAAGAAAAGACTCGAACCACAAAATATTAAGAAATAAAAAGAGCAGTTGTGTTTGGCGCAGTATGTGAGGGGATGTATCTGAGTTCCTGTCTTAGCATCTACCCCCCTACTCATTCTTACTAATAACTAAAGCTTTCCTGGGGTGAGGCCTGTGTCCTGGTTTCTTTTCCAGAGGCTTCTATGCTATAGCTTCCCCAGGAAGTAGTCTCTGTTCTCTTCTATCACACACAGGCAAGGAAAAGAAACCTGTTAAACAGAGCTGGGTTCAGAACACATTTCTGTCCCCACACCATTTATCACATGGGGCGGGGCTGCCTGGAAACCCAGCCCTGCCCCGAGGCCCCCCCCCCCCCCCCCCCCCCCGCGTTCCTCAGTCACATTCGGGAAGCAGCAGGCTCTGGGCCAGCTTCTCACAGAAGCGGAGTCACGATTGGAGTATCCTCATCTCCCAGAGGCTGCAGAGAGCCAGGACTGCTCAGGGACCCCCTCCCCACGCCAAAGGAAGACGTTACTGGATGGCAGGAAGGACAAAATATAGGGTTGCCTTCTTGTCTCTAAACTTAACAGGATTGTTATGGATGTGTGGAACTGTTCTGAAAAGTTAAAGCTTTATTCCAAGTCTGGGTTACATGCTGCCACCTAAGTGTACTCATTCTCTGAACTTATGCATCTAGCACTTATTACTGTATTGCAAATAAATGTTCACCTGTCATTCATGTGTAGGTACCTGGAGGACAGGGACTGTGTCTCTCGTATTTTCTGCTGATTCACCAGTACCTAGCACCATGCATGGAATATAGCAGGTGGTCAGTAAACATTCGTTGAATGAATCGATAAAATGAATGATTCTTAACAATTGCTATCTGATCCACATGCCATATTTTCAAAGAAGCTGCACAGCCTGATAAACGGTGCATCAGTGGACTTCCAGTTTCAAGACGGCACAATAAGGCTGTTTCTGCTCCTATTTCTTTCAAAACCCACGCAACGACAAGAAGAAACAGATATGCAAACTGCATCTTCAATGAAATCAGGAGACATCTGTAACACTTAACTTTAACCCCAACATAGGAAAACAGAAAGTGCATAGAGAAATGGAAATGATCCAGCAGAGAGGAAGCAAGTCAAACTTGAGGGTCTGCAGGGTTGGGTGGAGGGACCCCTAATTGTTCTACAGAAGAGGCTCAGGAATAGGAGGCATCATGCTTTCACATAAGATAGGGATTGAACAGGAAATGAAAACGGGAAATTATTTGAAAATCTGGTTGCAGAGCTCACAGAGTGCATCAACTGATGAATATATAAACAAAATATGGTCTATCCATACAGTGGACTATAATTCAGCCATAAAAAAAGAATGAAGTTCTCATACATGCAACAACATGGATGAACCTTGAAAATATTGTGTTATGTGAAAGAAGTCAGCCATCAAAGGAGAAATGTTGTGCAACTTCATTTATATGAAATATCCACAATAGACAAATCTATAGAGATAGAAAGTAGATTAGTGGGTGCCAGGGTGGAGTTGGAGGAAGAATGGGGGTAACTGCTAATAGGTACAGGGTTTCTCTTTGGGGTAATGAAACTGTTTTGGAATTAGAATGTGGTGATGGTTGTACAACTTTGCGAATATACTAAAAACAACTGAATTTTACACCTTATAAGGGTGAATTTTATGGTACGTGAATTATATCTCAATTTTAAAAAACAGTACACAGAGTTTTCAACCTGATGTTTAGTGCCTCTGATTTAAATATGAACTGACAGCCAAGGACCACTAGACACTTCAGACACTTGAAGAACACCTTCACCTTGAAAGACATAGACCAAAGTTAAAAAAAAAACAGAGAAAAGAAAAGAAAGATATAGACCTAACATGCAAAGAGAAGAAAGAAACTCACAGGAAACAGAGATAATGCAGGGACCAGAAGAAAATGTTAAAGAATTATAATTAGTGTCATCAGATTAATAAGAGAAGATATGATTTCCATGAAACACAAACAGCATACTATAAATATTGAAAAACCAAAGAACAAGAAATTGCTCCAAAAAAGTGATGCTTAAGTATCACTGAAATAAACAGATGCTTGAATAGATGGATTAGAAGATAAAGTGAAATAGAATAAAATGTTGAAGAGATGACAACAGGTGAGAAAAGACAAGAAAAATTAGAGAATCAATTCAGGAAGCCTAACATGAAAATCCAAGTAATAGGAGTTCTGGAAAATTAGAACAGACAAAATAGTGAGATGAAAATTATCAGAAAAGTAATGCAAAAATTTTCATAGAATCACAGGCTGTAAGTCTCCAGATTTAAAAAGCCATCCAAGTTCTCAACACAATGAACGATAATTGTACCAAGGACTATCTTTCTGAAATTTCAGAGCAGTAAATATAATGAAAAGATACCAAAAGACTCCACAGAGAAAATAACAAGTCACATACAAAAGGATGAAGAAATGTATGGTAGCAGACTTCTCATCAGCTGGAGAAAAATGGCAAAATGACTTCAAAATCTTAGGAAAAATGTATTTTAGCTGAGAATTCTATACCCAGTCAGATGACCAACAAAGTGCAAAAATACAAATTAAGAGAATTTTGGCATGCAAGATCTCAAGAATTCACCTCTTGTATACCCTTTCTGAGAAAGCTACTGAAGGATATTCTCCAGGAAAACAAGTAAGGTACAGAATCAAGGAAAAAGGGAACCAGCACAAGAGAGAGGCAAATGGATATCCCATCTAGGGAAATACCAGGACAATCAACAGATGTACAAAAATCTTAAAGAGCAGGAGGGAGGGCTTCAGCCCCTGGTAACCTCTAATCTACCTCTGTCTCTGGATATTTGCTTATTCTAGATATTTCATAAAAGTGAAGTCATACAATATTTGTCCTTTTATGGCCAGCTTATTTCACTCAGCATAATGCTTTCAAGGTTCAACCATGTTGTAGCATGTGTCAGAACATCACTCCTTTTTACAGCTGGGTAATAATCCATTGTGTGAATCTTGTTTATCCATTCATCTGCTGATGGACACTTGGGTTGCTTCCACACCAGGCTCTTGTGAATAACACTGCTATGAATATCATAGACAAGTATGTTTGAGCCCCTGTTTCCAATTACTATCATGTCTTTTTAATTATCCCATTGTAACAGTTTTGTAGGTTTGGTTAAAATAAAAGACTGCAAAATATGTACAGTCAATAATTTTTTATCATTCTTTTTTAATAAAAGCTCTATGGAAGAGACCACCAATTATCTGCCAGTTTCATTTTCCTCTTCCTTCTTTCAATAACAGAACCCCTGTCCCGGCCCCTAACTTGACCTGTGGCAGGGGACATGGCTACCCAGGTAGAGACCACATTTCCCAGGCTCCTTTGAAGCTCAGAGTCCTCCCCTGACGAGATTATCACTGATGCCCATGAGAAAGTGTGATGTCCTGTGAGAAAACGTGATGTGTGCAACTTCCTTGTGACTTCTTAAAGGAAAAATGCCTAGCCTCCACTTTCCTCTCTTTCCTCCTTCACGCAGGGGAAAGGGGGCCATGGTGACCAACAGCACAGAAGGAACCTGCGACCCCACATGACTTCCTCCTGCCCCAGATCGCTCAGCTACTGAAATCCTACAACCTACCTAGCCCAACCCTTGACTGTGAGTGGATGACATTGGGTGCACTGGGGGAAGCGCAGAGTCACTTATAAAGGGGCACCTTCATTTCTACAATTAAGCAGCAATTAGGGTTTGTCATTTGTTTTTAATTTTTTTAAATAGGTAATACATGCACATGCTTTAAAACTCAACATATATAAAAATGCATATTATAAAGAAGTTTCCCCATTAACACTCGGTTTATCTAGCTACATTCCATCCCAGTCCACCTCAGGTAATTCCTACTTTTAATTTCTTGTGAATGCTTCAATAATTCCCTTATGCACCTACAACTAGAGATGCTTTTATTTCCCTCTCATTCACACAAAAGATAGATTCCTACAGTCTACATTCAACATGCTATACTTCTTGGAATCTATTCTTAAAAATCACTAGAAATTTTGCTTTATGACCAAAGAAAATAATTGCAGTATTATTTATAACAGTTACCAAAAAAAAGGACCCTTAATACACAAAAACAGGAAACTTCACTACCAAGATTAAATTTATAAAGTGTGTTCAATGGCATGGGAAAATGCCTATGATATTATATTAAGCAGAAAAATCAGATTGGAGATTGCATGCAACATGATCTCAACTATGCAAAAGCTACATATAGAAAGATGAATGGAAAGCAACACTCCAAATATTGCCACTTACTGTCAGTTTGCAAAATTAGAATTTTTTCTTCTGCTTTTCTCTATTTCCCAAAATGACAATAATGAGCTTGTAACTTTTTTTACAAACAGGGGAGGGGGCAGTGTGGGAGGGAGAATGGAAACTACTTCCAAGGTCTGTGGGCACCTTCTCATGTAAAGGTGATCCTGAGGTGGGAGGATTCCACTAAGGGCTAACTCGCATTTTCCTTTCCTCTGCTTTGGAAACAGGAACTCGCCGGCCCCAGGCCTTGACTCTGTCATTTCTTTGCCCTTCCCAGCTACTGCTTTCTTCTCCTGCCTGCAATGTGAAAGCAGGGGCCACAGTCACCTATGGGTGGCAGAGATACTAAGAGGCATTCAGGACAAGAGACGGAAGGTCACCTGCCACCACTGCTCACCTTGCTCCCAGGTAGTTTGTAGGTCCAGGATAGACAAAGCTGGGAAGTCACCATTTTGGGGTAAGATAGCCCCATTGAAGGTAGGGCTTTTGTGTTAAGGGCTTGGGGCCTTAGTTATCTCTCTCCTTTTTACCCCAGGGAAGGAATATTCCCCCAAACAAGATGCTGCTGTACCCTCTACTGTCAATTGAGAAGTTTCTCCTTTGCCTTCTCTCAACCACTCCTGCCCCCCAACAGCCCACACCCACCAATAAGCCCCACCCAAATATGTCCCCCCCTCCCCTTCAGATGCCATGGCTACCTGAATTCCCCACATTTTTCCATCTTTCTTTTGATTATGTCAGAATTTCCCAATGCCTGATAGCATCTGGATTAAAAACAAATTAATAAGTATTTACTTTTCCTTTGGCATGAACTACAGAGAATATCATGCCATGAGTTTCTCCCCAATTTCTTTTCCTTCCAAAAAAGGGAAATTGGGCCTGACAGTCAACTGCACCTTAAAGAAACCCATGATTTCTTGAATACTATTACTTGGGGCAAGGAGAAAATAAGCTTTCAAGTAAAAAAAAAAAAAAAAAGTTAATCAATGTCAATAAAAATATAAAGAGAGATAGGTACCTGGCTGTAGCTAACAACTGTGATTTAGGAAACTCTACATTAGGGCATTAATTAAAATACATATTTTTTAATATGTACCTTGGATGGATAATCCATTGCCACCCTCAAGACTCCAGCCCAGAAATGGGGGTCCTGGGCAGAGAACTGCAGAAAGGGGCAGCACCTACATTGGGCATACAGAAGGTCAGTGGCACCTAAACAGGTTACCCTGATCTTGCTATTTTCCCACTGGCTGGATAGGTGAGAGCAGAATTCCACAGAACCTCTGTTTGGAGCCTCTTCCTGAGCCAGTCTCAAGTTGTCCACGTCTGCCCAGAAAAAGGAAGAAATCTGCAGGCAACTGTCCCCAGCCACGGTGGAGGAAGCCCCACTCACCATGTACCAGGGGCTTGAGGCAAACTCTACTTGCTAAAATAACAGACTTTGAGTTTTTAAGATGCTTTCTGGGCCTCTAGTCCAATCCTTGTTGGACATAACATACCTTTGAAAACTTTCCCCATTTTCTGAAAAAGGAGGGGACAAGTCAGATCTCCACACTTCCTCCAAGGGGGAAAAAATGGGGAGGGACTACGTGGGACCTGACTCCCAGGGGTGTAAATCTCCCTGGCAACGCAGGATATGACTCCCAGGCATGAATCTGGACTTGGCATTGTGGGATTGAGAACATCTTCTTGACCAAAAGGGGGATGTGAAATGAAATAAAATAAACTTTCAGTGGCTGAGAGATTTCAAATGGAGTCGAGAGGTCACTCTGGTGGACATTCTTATGCGCTATATAGATAACACCTCTTAGGTTTTAATGTATTGGAACAGCTAAAAGTAAATACCTGACACTATCAAACTCCAACCCAGTAGTCTGGACTCCTGAAGATGACTGTATAACAATGTAGCTTACAATGGGTGACAGTGTGATTGTGAAAATCTTGTGGATCACACTCCCTTTATCCAGTGTATGGATGGATGAGTAGAAAAATGGAGACAAAAAGTAAATGAAAAATTGGGTGGGATGGGGGGGATGATTTGGGTGTTCTTTTTTACTTTTGTTTTTTATTCTGATTCTTATTCTTTCTGATATAAGGAAAATGTTCAAAAATAGATTGGGGTGATGAATGCACAACTATATGATGGTACTGTGAACAGCTGATTGTACACCATGGATGATTGTATGGTATGTGAATATATTTCAATAAAACTGAATTTAATTTTTAAAAAATGGGGAGGGAAGGGTGGTGGAGACAAATATGGACCCAGTCAAATTTGGTCTTTTAATCCTGCTGCACTTAAATTTGGCACTCTCAGGCACTTGGTGCTTTTCTGGGCAGCCTGATAGGAGGGCCATTCTGCACACACTCCTCACGCAGAACTTGGGGAGACAGACACAGGGCCAGGATGGGGGCAGGGCTGGGGGACAGGCGAGGGGCTTCCTAGACTCGGAGGCTTCAGGGGATGGGAGAAGTGAGAGCATCTTGTGCAGCGAACGCTGCCAGCCCCCCACCCCCACCGCCCCCAGGTCTGGGTCAGCCTCTCCCTATTCCCCAGTTCCTGGCTCTGGAGGTTCGAGAAAGGAGTGGAGGGGTCGCTCCCCACCAACTGCCACCTTGCCGGATGTTAGCAGAACAGCAGGTGGCCCCAGAAGGAAGGCACAGTTTGCCCACGTTGGCACCTGGCAGCTTTCACGTTGCAGCTTCTATGATATAAATACAGGGAGCGAAAATAGCTAATCCCAGATAACAGCGGTGTAATCACCCAGCGCCCGGCCTGGAATCCCAGAGAATTTGGAAGGAGCAGCTGCCGGGGCTGCCTCCATCCGCGGCCCACCGCCCCTGGGTGGCCGGGGCTGAACGTCTAAGCCGGAGCAAAACTGGGGGGAGAGGGGGGATCCGGGGAGAGCAACTGGAGGAAAGGGACCTGATGAAAAACACCTCTATTCACAGCCCTGCCTGGGAAGAGATGCATTTTCTAAAAGCACCATGAAAATCCTGAGCTGGCAGCCATGCGAATCGGGGCTCCCTGCTCTTACTTGAGGCATGTGAGGATATATATGGAATCATCTAGGAATTTGTTTTCAGCGTTCTGGGTATTATGCTCCCCCTCGGTATGGTAGTTGTCCTCGGGTTTGGGAAGATCGGCGCCTCTCCCCGGCCCCTCCCTCATTCTAGCCCCGAGCACACCAGGGTGGTCGATCGGGGGCCGCCCACCCCAGGCTCCGGAGCTCCATTCTGACGCGATTGCTACAAGCCGCTGAAGTCCTGAAAGACAGCCGGCGGCCCCGCTCCTGCAGCCGTCAGAAACTCTCCGGGAGAAGCCGCTGGCTTCTACTATCTTCGGCCATGTTGTCCAAATAAGACATTTAATTCGAGCTCGTTGAGGGGGTGCAAACAGCTCGGGGGCTCCCTCTGAACGTGTTAGTGGGCTGCGCGACTCCCTGGCTGCCAGGTGTTGGAAACGCAGCTCCCAGCTGCTGGTCCCGTCTTTCCTCACTCCCCTGTGGTGCTCCCCTGTCAGCCTTCCGAAAGGGTTCTGGACGCTCCAACTCCCTTCTCAGGGCTTGGCTGCCCACGGAGTCTGCTGGGGCTGGGGCACCGCCTTAGGGTGCGAAGGGGGTGACCCCACAAAGCATACTCAGAAGCAAAAGGGTGGGGGGCTGGCTTTCGAAATATTTCCTTGGTGAGCATCCAAGACACTTGATTCCTTATGGAGCCATCATCACCGTCCTCTGTATATCTGGGAAAAGGGGAGGGGAAGGCTCCAGAGCAAACCAGAAGGAATGGGAAATGCAAACATTTGTCGTGTATGGACAAGCCAGGAGTGGCATTCAACCAGCGTCCTTCTAAAAGGGACAAATCTGCTCTCTGATTCTCCAAATGGGAGAACCCAGTTTATTATTAACAATGTTATTCTTAGGTGGAGTATGGTGTCACTTTATCAAACAATAGTGTCTTATAGTCAAACTGTGGGTGAAATTCAGTGCTCTTTACCCCTAAATAGAATCAAGGAGCTCAGTTGCAAATATTTCAATAAAAAGCAAAAACATGAGCTGCACAAGCCTCTGCGCGCCAAGCCTAAAGTTGTAACTGGAGTGATTGGAAGGTTCCACCATCTCAAAGTCACATCAGCCCACCCGCAGATAGAGACCCTTTTAAAAGAGGGTCTCATGAGGTTTTACCACCACCATGAACCACCACAAGACACTCAGATCACATTTGAGTGCTCGCTTTGGCAGCACATATACTAAAATTGGAATGATACAGAGATTAGCCTGGCCCCTGTGCAAGGATGGCACACAAATTTGTGAAGCATTCCATATTTTTGAAGAGAATCAGATAATCTCCATTCGTAATCCCCACCCATGTAAATTAATTATTTTATAAATACTAGATAAAGTACACATGCTTGCTTCCTGTATATCTACAATTGAGAAGAAAACGGCAAATTATTATTTTGCCTTTAGTTCAAAATAATGTCACTGCAGCCTGGACAAATTATGACAAATTCACATATTTGAAATAAAATCTCTGAAAAGATTAAGTATATTTAAATGGTATTAAAGTCCAGAGCTACAGGGCTTGCGTGTATTCACACTTAAGTTAATATATACATTTGGATGATGGTATTCCTTGCTAACATATTAGTGCTAGTATTTTTTATTGTTTTCATACTATAATTTAAAAATTAATGTGAGCATTTGTTGCTAAATTCACAGAAGACTTAGTGATGTTCAAATTCTCAGGAATTAAGGATTAACCATAATACTGTCAGTTCTAATTAGATCTTGTAAAAGATGGCAAGTTTGCTACCTCTCTTGTGTGCCCCCTCAGCCCCCTTTCCAAGAATAGAATACAATATGTATCAACATCGATAAATGTAATTTCAGAAAATAAAAGACCACATCTGAAAAAGATATTTGATGACATGGGGAAAAACTGATAATTGAAAATGAAATTGGAAAATTAGGACAGAAATGGCATACAATGTGATCACAACTCTGTAAAAATATACATAGAGGAAGATAAGCAGAAAGCAACATACCTAATAATTGGCAGTGCTCTGGGTCAATTAGTAAGATTATAATTTCTTTTCTCCTTGGCATGAACTCACAGAGTACCTCACTCCATGTTTCTCCTCAACTTCCTTGTCCTACTGAAGAAGGAAATTGGGCCTGATGGCCTGTACTTGAAAGAAACACATGATTTCTCAGATATTATTGCTTCAGTCAAGGCTAAAATAAGCTTCCAAGTTAAAAAAATAAAAGTGAATCAATTTAAGTTAAAATAGTGAATAAAGAATAATGCAGGTAGTGCTTGGCTATGATAAACAACTGATGTTTAGACAAGTCTTCATTAGCATATTCACGTTTTGAAGAAAAAAAAAACCTTTTAAAATATGTACAGATATCTGACCTGGCCTGGTGCAGGGCAGATAATCCACTGCTACCCTTGAGATTCCTGCTCCAAAGGGGGGCTGGGCTGAGAATCACAAAGAGGGGCAGATCTCCACCAGTGAGCCTGTGGAAGTTTAGTGGCACTGAAACAGAAGGCAATGCTTGAATTTTACTCTTTTACCTGGGGTGAATTCCAGGAGGGCAGTAATCCATGGGGCTCTACCTGGAGCCCCTTCCTGACCCAGTTTGTCTTCAACTTTAGTTTGGATACTGCTTACCCATGGCAGGTCCTTGGTAATATTCACCAGAAGATAAAGATCAAAGATGACTGCTGAGATAGTTAACTACTGTGCACCTAACTATACCCAAATCTCTTACTTCACATTAAAAAGGACTTCCTTAGAAATAGTCAATGGACAAAAAATATTAAGAGAATAAAAGAGAGAAGGGAACTACCATTCACTGAATGCATACAATGTGCTAAAATTTATTTAAGAAACATAGTATCTTTTATTTAATGCAAACCTCACAAAAACTAAGATATAGAAATCAGGCTCTCCATTTAACTGATGGAGAAACTGAGCCTCAGTGAGGTTAAATAATTTGCCCAAGGTCACCCAGCTAGTAGTTGAGCAAGGATTCAAACCTACCAAGTCTGTCGTCAAAGCCCAAGATCTTTTACCAAACCACACTGCTCCTTCTCTCTAAAAGGATCTTATATATATGAAGAAAGGTAGAAGGCAATGGGGATAGAGGGAGATAGATAAATAGAGAAGGAGGAAATGAGCTGCAATTGCCAAGCTTCCAGGTGATTGACGGCCTTTTTCACTTTCCATCCAGATGTTAGCATTGTAGAAACATGCTCAGAAAAAGAATTTGTAAAGAAACAAACAGCAAAAGCACAGGGCAGCATTGTGGGCTTAGCTCCTGGGCTCTGCAT
Source organism: Choloepus didactylus (assembly GCF_015220235.1). Taxonomy (NCBI): domain Eukaryota; kingdom Metazoa; phylum Chordata; class Mammalia; order Pilosa; family Megalonychidae; genus Choloepus; species Choloepus didactylus. Next base: position 99,224,006 of record NC_051319.1, read on the forward strand.
TTGTTGGATTACTGCCTGCTGCTCCAAAAGTGAGTCCCTCTGGCCAGTAGGCAAATATGGGTTCCACTGCATATGAAATTAACAGGAACAGGTCTTCCATGTCTGCCAGACAGACAACTCTGGCTGTAATCTAATCGCGCCCCTTGGAGCCCCAGCCGGCAATCTCTCTTTCCCTCACCCTGTCACAAATGCCATCGTGTTGCATCACAGATCCCCTCTCACACGCACAGCCCAGGCAGGACACTGGGACCTGTCTTGGCCACACATCCACAGATCAGCAGGGTCAGCCCTGGTTCTGCACAGTTCACAAAGGCCAAACCAAGCATGAGACTCAGAGGGGCCCTGCCGGAAGGCAGGCTGAGCTGGCCAAGGGAGGTCATGGCTTGGAGGCTTTCTCTTGGCCAGAGCCCAGGTTTATCGCAGCTGCACACTGCAGATCTGCTTGCAGCAAGATACTAGAGACAAAAATTAAAGAAAAGGAAATAATTGAGGGATGCCTCCTGAAATGCAATTATGTGGAAAAAGAAGTGAGAAAAAGTATAATAAAAATTCACCCGAGCATCCACATTTGAGATCTGGTGACCATAATGAATGCTGTGTCATTAAGTGACCTGAGGTATAGAAGATAAGGGACTGCCTGGTGCAGATCGTTTGGGGCACCGGGAGCCTGCATTGGGTCAGCATGGACCCTCCTTACCAAAAAGTCCAGATGCCTCTGGAAATCCTGGGGTAAAGGCCAAGGGAAAACAGGCTTCAGTGGTTTGCATCTATATTTGGTATGTTGGAAGGCAAGTTAACCCCATGTTATGATCCTCATTTGAATAATGAGGAAACAAAGGCACATGGGACCCAAGGTCCTGCAATTAGTGACAGAGCTGAGACCAGAACTAATATCTGGAAGGCTCAACTCCCATTTCCAATAATAGCAAACTAGGAAAGGCAGACCAACTGCCATTCTGTTGAGGGCACCTAGAAAAAGCAAATTCTTAACCAGATAAATGGAAGAAATTCATCAATTTTTTGGATTATAAAGAAGAAGGATATTGCCAAGCTCTGTCTATTACTTTTCCTGGCACATTTTAAACTGTGGGGTTATTAAAAGATTCAAAGTCAGTAACAAAATTACCCTGCCCCTCCCCTCAGTAAATGTAAACTAATAAAATAATGCAAGATGTAATATATAATATTTTAAGTGTTTTATATATATAACATATATGTTATATAAGTAAATGTATATATAGTAAATATATATGTGTATAAATGTATTAACAAAACATAAATAAAATACATAATTACCATTTTTATTATTACAATTCTTATTTTTAGTACTAAATAGTGACCCATTTGCTTCAGATGTGAGGATTTGTCACTAAAGCTTGCAAAGGTTAAATAAACTGAAGGAAAAATCCATATATTCCTTTTCTTGATGTGACTTCTTTATGTGAATTTTATCTGCTAGACTATCTTTTGAGAAAGAAAGGGGATAAATCCAGTGGAACAGATTGTCAGCTTACTTTGTTTTTGTTGTTTGTAAACATTTGTTTTATAATTTTAATGAAACCAAAAAACAAACAAAAGACCCGCTTAAAGAAACCAGAGAGCTACCAAACAGTAAAGAATTACCAGACAAGATCCAAGGAAGAAGAAAGAGACTGTTTTTTGAGATACTTTGGACCTGGCGGCATCTGCTAATTCTGGGGTGACTGAGAGGCTGAGTGGCACTTTTGACAGCCTCACAGGGCTTAAGGGGCGGGGATTAAAATCCTAGCCCCCCAAGAGTAGGGGTCCAGTGAAACTCCCTTGCTTTGGATAGGGCCTCCAAAGAGAAGCACTCTAAAGTAAGTGTAAACTAGAAGTAGACAGGCCCTTGCAGGGACCACAGCTCAACTTCAAGTCTTCTAAAGCCCTGAAATAACACTAGGGTGATCCTGGATTGCTGGCACCCCAAGAGCCTGGAAGAAGCAAAGATAAATCTTCTTGGGAGGAAAAGCATCATCTTATGCCTCAGATTAATTCTGCAAGCAATTTTGCAAATACAATATCCAGAAAGAACACAATAAAAAATAATAAGGCATTGGGACGGAGAACATCTTCTTGACCAAAAGGGGGATGTGAAAGGAAATGAAATAAGCTTCAGTGGCAGAGAGATTCCAAAAGGAGCCGAGAGGTCACTCTGGTGGGCACTCTTACGCACACTTTAGACAACCCTTTTTAGGTTCTAAAGAATTGGGGTAGCTGGTGGTGGATACCTGAAACTATCAAACTACAACCCAGAACCCATGAATCTCGAAGACAGATGTATAAAAATGTAGCTTATGAGGGGTGACAATGGGATTGGGAAAGCCATAAGGACCACACTCCACTTTGTCTAGTTTATGGATGGATGAGTAGAAAAATAGGGGAAGGAAACAAACAGACAAAGGTACCCAGTGTTCTTTTTTACTTCAATTGCTTTTTTTCACTCTAATTATTATTCTTGTTATTTTTGTGTGTGTGCTAATGAAGGTGTCAGGGATTGATTTAGGTGATGAATGTACAACTATGTAATGGTACTGTAAACAATCGAAAGTATGATTTGTTTTGTATGACTGCGTGGTATGTGAATATATCTCAATAAAATGATGATTAAAAAAAATAATAATAAGGCACAAAGGAGACAAGGCAGCATTTAAAAAAAAAAAAAAAATGAAAAACCGAAAAATCAACAAACATTAGAAACAGACCCACAAAGTTATCAAAGACTTCAGAGTAACTATGCTTACCAAGTTCAAAGAAATAAAAGGTAAGACTGACAATTTTGGCAGAGAAGTGAAAACTAAAACTGTAAAAAAGAACCAAATGGAAATTTTAGAACTGAAAAATACGTTAACCAAAATTAAAAGCTCAAAGTATAATTTTAGCTAAAAGAGAGAGGGAATGAATTAGCGAATTATTTTAGGTCAGTAGAAATTACCAGAGCAAAGCAAGACAAACAAAAGGATGAAAAATACAGCAGATAAAGCAAGAGACAAAAAAGACACCATATCTAACACATGTGTACTTATGGGCTCAGGATGAAGAGAGAGGGTCCATGACAGAAGCAATATTTGAAGAATTCTCAGCTGAGAATTTTCCAAAACTGATGAGAGACATCATATGCAATTTCAAGAATCCCAAAACTCCCAAGCAGGATAAATAAAAAGAGGTTCACACCTAGGCACATAACTAAAAAAAAAAAAAAAAAAAAAAAAAAAAAAAAAAAAAAAAAAGCTGAAAACAAGGATGAAAAAATCTTAGAAGCAGCTAGAGGAAAAAAAGGTGAATTGCCTTTAAAAGATGCAATGGGACAGCTGACTTTTCATCTGCAACAATGGAAGTCAGAAGACAATAAGATGGCATCTTCAATGTGCTGAAAAATCTCAGGTCTTCTGACTACATGTCCAATTTTCTTTCTACAGCCCTATGCTGCTGTCCACGCCCTGATTTCTTTGTGACTTTTACAGTTGAACAAACCCAAGTTAAAACACTAGCTGTTTGAAGTTAAGCCTCTGTTTTTTTCTCAGTAAACGCAGTTAAATTGAGTAGAAAATTTATGTAAAGAATTTAACTCTTAGCAGCATTCAATAAAATTTGAATCCCTGCTCCCTCATCCTTTTACCTTCCTTCCTGAAACTCTGATGTCCCTTCAAATAGTCATCACTGATAGACTTGCTCCCTTTTTCTGTTTTATCTGGTACAGCTGAAATCCTAGTGATTTATTAACCATAGTTACATTATTCATAGCACACTTTCTGGGGGAATTTTCTAGTTTATCCTATCTCACTTCCCTAAATGACTCTTCTTTCTTGGCCTCTCCCCACCTGTCATTCAACCACAGCCCCCATAAGCTAAAGCTCACCTTTCTGGCCACCCCACTTCCTGAAACACACATATAAGGCTGATGGTCAAGTATACTGGTGAATCAGAAATCTGGCCACCTTAGGGGCTGTGGCATAAGCTGTGTGGAAGGTCTATAAGCATGAACTTGACCACAGTAAACCTAGAGTTCCAGGAGGGCAGTAGTTACTTCATTCATTTGAACAATCTTGGGACATCAGCTAACATTTAGCAAGCACCTCCCATGAATGGGGCACTGCTCTGGGCACAGCAGCTGCAGAGATGAGTAAAACATGATGCCTGTCCCCAAGACAGTCTCAGTCTTACCAAGGAGCCATCCATTTCAACGTGAGGAGTGGCAAGTGCAAAAAATAAAGAAAGAATGCAATGACATCAGGCAGAGAAGGCAACTAACAAGCAAAAAGAGGACCAGTCCTGGGCCCTCTCCTCTTTCTCTACACTCTCCCTGCATAATCTTATCCATTGCCGTGGCTTTAAACAACACCTCTACACTGATGGTTTCCAAATTCATATCTCCAAACCAGACCTAGATGCTAAGCTCTAGACTCAAAAGACAATTTCCCTCTAGAATCCTGGATGTCTCTACAAATCTTGAACTTAATGCATCTAAAGAGAGCTTTGAATCCTTGTTTAGTACCCCTCCACTCATACACACAAAAATCCCTGATTTTCTTCAAGTCTTCCCAACCCAGGACACAGGCACTTTGCACTGAGGTGTTATCCTCAATTCTTCTCTTTCCTTCATTTCTCAAAACCATTCATCAACATGGCAATGAACAGTATTTCCAGAATTATCTTACGGTTTCCACCTGTTTGTCAATTTTCTTCCACCAGAATGTTACCTCCTTGACAAGAACTTTGTTCTTTTTTTTAATTTTTTGTTTATTTGTTTGTTTCATTTTTCCTGCTGCATCCCCAGCCTGTGGAAAGATGTCTGTCATTTAGCAGGCCCTTTATAAACACTTTTTAACCAGCTAAGAATGTTAGGGCAAGTATTACAGGGGAGGTGATATTTGAGCTGGGTCTTGAAATATGAGTTGACATTCACCTGCTAGAGAAGGCAGAAGGGAACATCAGGGAGAAGGAAGAATGTAGGTAAAGAGCAGAGAGCGCCTGCAGAGCTCAGACTCTGAATTTAGGCACAGGGTTCAAATCCCAGCTCTGCCTCTAGCTGTGTAACCTTTCTAAGAGTAGTTTCCTGATCTGAGTGAAATGGCGCCCAGACTAGTACATCTTCATAGGGCATTCCTGAGAATTAAATGAAAATGGGCACAGCACATTGTGAGTCACCAATAAATGGTATCTTATTAATATTAACACAGTTATAACTTGTAACAGTATTAAAAATTTGGTATGACTAGAATGTGGGGCTGCATGAGATGTTTCTGGGAGGCATGACTAGAAGGTTGGGGTCAGATCACTTGAAGCCAGGGGATCCTCAAAAACATGTATCAGCACTGGCTAACTGATCATGACTCCACAAATTGTTCTGTCACTCAAAGCATTAGAAGATCAGCAAATTCTCACTTGAGAGCAAACTTCTGCTATAATGCAAGCCAAGCAGCAGTCAGCCAATATAAGGCAATTATGAGAGCTGATGCATCAGTTATCCATTGCTGCATGACAAATCACTCCAAATCTTGGCAACTTAAAACAACAGTAAACATTTATTATCTCATACAGCTTCTGTGGGTCAGGAATTCAGGCATCTCAGGAGATTGTAGTCAAGATGCTGGCGTGGAAGCAGCCACCTGAAAGCTTAACTGGGGCTTAGAAGCTGGCTACCACAGTTGGCCCGAGTAGAACTCATTTCTCCTCACACCCCAATAGATGGAACCAAATAACAAAGCTGAAAGAAAGAGTACCAAAATGGAAAGCAGAAAAACAGGACTGCTGAAAGAATAAATAATAATAGTAAAGTAATCACAGTAATAGCTATCAGTTGTTGAGTGCTTCACTTGCACTGGGAAATGGTCAAGATTTTTCCACGCTCTATCTCAGGGGTGAGCAAACTATGGTCCAAGGGTGAATCTGATTTTGTGAATAAAGTGTTATTGGAGCACAGCCACAGCCATTCATAAATGGACTATCTGTGGCCACTTTCACCTACAACAGCAGATTTGGGTAGATGCAACACAGACCATACAGCCTGCAAAACCTAAAATTCTTACTCTCTACCCCTTTTCAGAAAACTTTTGCCAATTGCTGCTCTAGCTCATTAAAACCTCATAAAGTGGTGAAAGTTACACAGTAGCGTCAATGTACTTCATGTCAAAGAATTATCCACTTAAAATAGTTTAAATTATTTTTATGTCATATATCTTATCACAATTTTAAAAATGTACAAGTTTATTTTAAATCTAAAAAAAAAAAAAAAATTCATAAAAACCCCATGAGGAAAGTGATATTACTTTCTTCATTTTATAGATGAGTAAACTGAAGATCAGGTGAATTAAGTGACTTGTCCAAGATCAGGTTTGTCATACATGGTGGAGCTAAAATTCCTACCCAGGCAGCCTAACTTCAGGGTCTGAGCTGCACAGAGCTAGGAACCAGAAAGCCTGGCTTTTCCAAGTAGCTATGTGACCAAGAGCAATTACTTAAAGACTTGCTCTTCATTTTCCTCTGCTGGGGACAGGTCATAAAAATGCCCAGCCAATTACTTCACAGGATTGTTGGGAAGGTGTGGGAGTTTATAGTTGTATGTAACCCAGAAAAGACCATGTTCTTTTAATCTATTCCTGTGGGGGTAGACCTTTTGGTTAGGTTATTTCAATTGAAATATGACCCACCCCATACAAGGGCTCCTTCAACTGGAGCCCTTTATAGGAGGATAAAAGTCAAAGAGAAACAGAGAGAGGAAATTCACAGAAGCACCCAGAGAAGCTGACAGACAGAGAGCCAGAAGCAGAAAGCAACAAAACCCAGGAGCAAAGGACCAGCAGACACCAGCCACGTGCCTTCCCATGCGACATAGGTGTCCAAGATGCTGGCAGTCTGTCTTCAGAGTCCAGGTATCATCCTGTTGACACCTTGAGTTGGACATTTTCACAGCTTAAGAACTGTAAATTGTAAGCTAATAAATTGCCACTGTAAAAGCCAACCCATTTCTGGTATATTGCATTCTGGCAGCTTTAGCAAACCAAAACAGAAAGTCAAATGATAAATATAAAAGGGGAGTGAAAAAGTAGCAAATGCTTCAGCAAAAAGGGTTGCCACCTTTAACATATGATGCTGAGGTTTACAGAGAAGAGGAGGTCTGGGAGAAATTACCAGAAGGGAAGTGTTTCCATTATCTTTGCATAACAGACCACCCCAAACTTAATGGCTTAAAACAACTTATTATTATTATTATTATTATTTCTCACGATTTTGTTAGTAGCCTGGGTGGTTGTTCTGCTGTTTTCCCCTGGGCTCACTTAAGCTGCTGTGTTAAGTTGGAACAATGGCTCTCCACAGGGTTGGTCTTGCCCCCCAGGGGACATTTGGGAATGTCTGGACACATTTTTGGTTCTTAAAATCTAAGGAAGGGTTGCCACTGGTATCTAGTGGGTAGAGGCCAAGATGCTGCTAAACATCCTACAGTGTACAGGACAGCCCCAAGAACAAAGAATTATCTGGCCCCAAATGTCAATAGTTACAAGGTTGAAAAACCTGAGCTAGAGGGTCAACTGGGCTGGAAAGTTCAAGAAGCCCTCAGTCACATGTCTGGCAGTTGAAGCTGGCTAGTGACTGGGGACCTTGGTTCTCCTCCACATGGTCTCTCAACCTTCACTGGAATCACTTCCTCACATCACGATGTCTGAACACAGGATCAAAAGAGCGAAGGTGGGCATTGCAAGGTTTCTCAAGAGCTGGGCTCTGTAACTCACCCAACATTGCTTCCATTACATTCTATCAGTCAAAGCAAGTCACAAAGCCAGCCCAGAGTTAAAGGAGTGGAGAGAGAGATGCCACCTCTGCTGGGGAGGAGTGGCCAAGTCACACTGCAAAAGAGTATGTATACCGGGATGGGGGAATCTATGGCTATCAAACAATCTACTACAAGAAGCAAAACTAGATATGTTTCACTATCAAACTGCAACCCAGTACCCTTGACTCTTGAAGACAATTGTATAACTATATAGCCTACATGGGGTGACAGTGTGATTGTGAAAGCCTTGTGGATTCTACTCCCTATATCCAGTATATGGATGGATGAGTAGAAAAACGGGGACAAAACCTAAATGAAAAAGAGGGTGGGATGAGGGGGATGATTTGGGAGTTCTTTTTTACTTTATTTTTTATTCTTATTTTTATTTTTCTGGTACAAGGAAAATGTTCAAAAAACAGATTGGGATGATGAATGCACAACTATATGATGGTACTGTGAACAGTTGACTGTACACCACAGATGACTGTATGATATGTGACTATATCTCAATAAAACCAAATTTAAAAAATATTAGATATGTTTCTGATGGAGCTTCATAGCTCAGGGGACAGCTCTAAGTCATTGATTTTCAAAGTGTGGTCTCCAGACCTGCAGCATCAGCATCACCTGAGAATTGTTAGAAATGCAAATTCTCAGGTCCTGCCCAATTCAACTGAATCAGAAATACAGGGGTGAAAACCAGCCATCTGTGTATGAATAATCCCTCCTAGTGATTCTGATGGTCCATCATTTTTGAGAACCAGTGACATAAGATATACAAGTCAAGTACTGCAGCCAGATGGGAGACCTACACATGCCCAGGTTACTGGCTTGAATATTGTTTTAGTTTCCTAGGCTGCTCTAGCAAATACCACACAATGGGCTGGCTTAAACAATGGGAATTTATTAGCTTACAGTTTTGCAGCTAGGAAAATGTCCAAATCAAGACATCAGCAAGGCGATGCTTTCTTCCTGAAGACTGGCTGCTGGTGATCCTTGGCTCCTCAGCCACATGCCAAAGCACAAGACGCATCCGCTAGTCTCTCCCTTCTCTTCCAGGCTTCTCTTCCAGGTTCTTGCTTCTGTGGTCCTTCCTCTCTACCTCCCTCCCTCCATTCTATTTTTAAAGGATTCCAGTAATAGGATTAAGACCCATCCTGATTGAGGTGGTCACACCTTAACTGAAGTAGCCTCATCAAAAGGTCTTACTTTCAATGGGTTCAAACCCACAGGAATGGATTAGATTTAAGAACATGTTTTTCTGGGATACATACAGCTTCAAACCACCACAGATATCAATGAAGGCCAACCTCTTCCTGAGTCTCTGCCATTCACCTGAGTTCAAATCCCTCTTTGGTAATAGACTGTAGTATGAGCATCCTTATGGTCTCAACAGGAGTATGTCAGCAATCAACTAGTGGGCAGGAATCTGAGTAGCTGCTATTGCTTAGCAGAATCAGCAGGGCAAAGGAGAGGGCTGCACCCTAGGCAACTTGGGGCAGGACTGGAAAGTTAACAAGAGTCCAGCAAGGCAGTCAGCCCTCCTTGGGAGCCAGATGGGAGGAAACGGATGCCTGTTGTTGTGGTGGTTGTTGTTGTTGTTGTTTTGTCACTAAAAATACTAGCAGAGCCCAGAACTTAAATTAACATCATTGATGAAGGCATGGAATCTGACTAAACCACTACTGCTAACTGCTGGCTGACAGTTCACAGAAGGCAATAAAAACCCCTGTCTTCCACCACCACCATGCTCTGCAGCCTTTAGGCAAAATCAGACACCAGGACACAGTCAAGTTATCAAGTGACCCTAAGCCCCCTATGATGACTATGCCGCTGATTTTTTTTTTCCTGGAAATTACTGACACCACCAGCTGAGAGAACCCCTCCACCCCCACTCTTGGCGTTCAGCAGGGGGACATTAGAGCCCAAGGACGTCTCTGTGCAGCAAGGAAGTATCAGGCTGGAGGAATTATTACAAGAACAGGGCATGGCTAAAGGGTCCAGAGTTTCCCTTTGGGGTGATGGAAAGGCTTTGGTAGTGGGTGGTGGTGATAGTACCACAATCTTGTGAATGTAATTAATACCACTGAAAGGTACACTTAAAAGTGGTTAAAATGGGGAAGTATATGTTGTATATATGTTACTACAATAAAGATAAAATTGAAGGGAAAAAAAAAGAACAGGGAGTCTCTCCCACTCCTTACCGCCAACTCCTAGAACCCTCCCAACCAGAGCCAGCCCGCTTCTCAAGCGCTTGAGGGAAGAGGGAGGCGTGTGTTCTACTCCTGCCCCTCTGACGGCCGCTCCACACAAGTCAGGATAGGCTTTACCAGGTCCCTGATAAGGCACACAGTCCAATAAAAGGACCCAAGCATTGTTTAACACAAGAATGGCTCAGCAGCCTGACATATTTCACCGTCTTTAGGGTGGGTATGAAATGGATGACTGGAACCTTCTAGAGGCCACAGGTTTGGGAGAGGATGGTGTAAGAGAACTTCAATAGCTTTAAATAAAAGTCTTGAAATAAGTCTTTCTGACCACTAAGACTATCTTAGCAGAGTAGAGGCTGCGTCCCAAGGTAGTGAGCCCCTGTCTCTGGAAGTATATCAGCAAGAGGCAAGACATTACAATTGTCGGAGATGCAACATGGGGATTTAGGGAGTGGGTAGCGAATTTAAACAAAAGTGTTTCCAAATAGAAACCACCATGAAGGCAGGAGCATTTGCTATTGAGAAGTCCAGGCCATACACACACACACACACACACACACACACACACACAAACACACACACTTTTTTTAAATAAGGCCATAGAGTTTATGTATTTAGATTCTACATAAAAGCTAATATTTGCCATAGGATTCCACTGCTTTAAAACAGTAAGTTTGTGATAACTGTATTTAAGGTGGTTAAATAAACGAATATCCTTGTTCTTAGGAAACATATGTGGAAGTGTTAAGTATTCAAGGAACATGATGTATACAACCTATTCTCAAATATTCAGAAAATAGATAAATAGATGGTAGAAGGAAGGAAAGGAGGAAGGGGAGGGGAGGGGAGGAAAGGAAGAACACGGCAAGTGTGACAAAATGTTAAAAGTTAGTAGATTTGGCTATCTGGATGTGGAATATACTGGAGTTCCCTGTATATATATAGTTTGTATTATTTTTCAACTGTCCTATAAGTTTGAAATTATTTTAAAAGAAAAAGAAAAAAACAAGAAGTTTGTAAACAACTGAACTGGATGGCTGCTAAAGTTCCTTCCAACTTCAAGATTCTAAGGTTCTGTGTATTAAGTATCTGGGTGCCCAGAGAATTCAATAATACCTAAAATGCCATCATCCTTCTCCTTCTAATGATGTATAGGGTATGAATATAAAAGTACTACTACAGAAAAAATAACTCAACCTTAACACTCATTTCCCCTTCCACTAAAAAATTTAAGTTCATCTCCTTTGGTTTGAACCGGGCTGGGGAAGCTGTTTCGTTATTGACCTTTACTCTCTGTGGCTATGAGAAAATGGCGATGACATCTTTTTGGCCAGATGGAACTGATGGGAGATTTATCAAGCAGCTGAGAACTGTCAAAGCCAGGCCAGACAGATCCCACAAGACAATGACCATGGCCTTTGCATCGAGGAGAACGTTGCTTTCTGGAATCCACTAACACATAGTCCTATCTACCCAGTCATCAGTGAGATTATTCCAACACCCCGCCAGCTGCTGCCACCCAATCTGGAAGCCTCCACTTCTGCTCTTGAGGGAAGGCATGTGATCGCATAAAGTCTCACCCTCCATCCCCCAGACCCCACCCCCGCCCCAGTCTGGCACCCACTGCCCTCCCAGAGTGGGAAACTTCATCCAATGCCTTCTCGGTTACAGCGATTTCAGAAATTAGTCACAGAAAGGAGGGTGGGAAGAGAGTGGAGGTTTCCTGAGGAACCGGTAACAAGATCTGGAGTCTTTCCCCTCGAGGTCACACCAGCTCAGATGGTCCCCAAGTTAGCAATGAGTGATCAAGAAGGAAATCAACCTCTGCCAGTCCCCTGCTTACTCGTCCACCATCAACTCTACCAAGAGCTTCCAGGAGATGGGGCCTCAGGCAAATGGGCCTCCCCAGTCACTGGGACTTTCTCTTTCCAGTCTTTGATCCATTTCTCATCTGTGTCCCCTACCCCAGCCTCAGAAGACTACCCCAATGCCCACCAGTTACGTAGAAACGAAGGCTGGATCTCAAGCTGGCTTCCTGGCCTCATCTTGTGAAGCATCCAGTAATAAGACATGGCTGGACTCTTTCTGGGGCTCTAGTGATCAGATGTCCTAATATGCCCCAGTTGATACATGGAGGTCCTGTTGTCCCAGAATCATTGTTGATATCACTGCCTTTCACTCTCAAAAGTACCCAGTTGTACAATAAGTTATATAAGCACCCTATAATTGACCCAGACATCACCTGTGCTTTTCAGTAACAATCTGGAAAGCCCCAGATAGCCCTGCAAGCCAAAAGAAGTGGGGATAAAGGAAGTCAAAGAGCAAAGACGTTTATTGTTTTGCAATGGGGAAAACATGGAAACAAGGCAAATGTCCATAAACAGGAAATGATCTAATAAAGTATGACTCATTAATATGGAATACTATGTATCAATTCAAAAGAAAAAAAGAGATCTACATTTATTGACATGGAACAATTACTGAGACAGATTGGCAAGAGAAAAATGCAAACTTAATCAATACAAAGTGAATGAAATCATTTCTTTCCTTTGTAATTGTGCGCCTAGACGTGCATTCATATGTATATAAATGCATAAAGGGAGGTGGAGAACAGTGCTGCCTCATAGAAATGTAACATGACCCACATATGTGACTTAAAATTTTCTAGTATTCATATTTTTTCAAGTTTTTAAAGGGTGAAATTTCTTACATAACCCAATAGATCTAAAATATTGTCATCTAAATAAAACAAAAAATTCAGATATTTTGCATTCTTTTTTTTTTCATTCTAATTCCTCAACATCCAGTGTGTAGTTTACACTAACAGCACATGTCAGTTTGGACCAGCCGCATTTCAAGGGCTCAGCCATAGGATTAGTCAGGGCAGAGATAGAACAGTGAACATCAAACAGAAAACAAGGATTATCTCTAAGGAAGGAGGTATGATTAGCAGAATACAGTGACTTGTATCAAATTTGAAACATTTACAATGCAATGTATTCGTTAGTTGTATAATTTTATAAAATGACAAAAACCTTAAATTTTTAAAAATAGGAGCAATAGCATGTGATGCAAAAAAAAAAAAAAAAACAGTTTATAAATGGGCTACGAGGAAACACAGTAATAAAATAGATTTACCCACCAAAATGAGTGTTTGCATTTATTTTCTAAAGTTGGATCCCCACTAGCCTTAGGGTCTAGCTACTGGGCAGCCTAAAGCAAGCTTCCCCAAGGCTACTTGCTTGGTTTCTCTGTTTGGAAACAGGAAGCCGAGCTGCCTCTAGGAAACCTCCTTCACCTCAGGGGTACAGGAAGACAATGCTCTCCTATACTCAGATTGAAACTTTAAGTCTGTTTTTTTTTTCTTTTAAAGGGCAAACCAGAAAACCACTGCCCTCCAAAGAGTCTGGGGTGCTTGTTTAAAATTGCAGATTCCTGAGCTCCACTGATAGAAGACTCTTTGAGGTGGGGTGAGAATCTCCACTAAACCACCACCCCTGGTGATTCTTAAGATACATAGGGATGTTAGCTCTTCTAGACACCTTTCCAGTACTGAGCGGTTCCTGGTGGTTTCTATTTCCACCATCCTAGAGATGACTTCTGGACATCTTAGTGGAAGGTCTTCCCTTAGGGTGAAAACTTCCATCTGTTTGGTTTTTGTTGTTGTTCAAATGATTTCCCTTCCTTCTTTTTAAATAAACCAAAGATGCAATTAGCTGTTGTTGTTGTTTTTTTTTTAAAAAAAAAAAAGGCCAATACTTTCAAAGGCATACCCTCAATAGTGAAAAATTATAGCTTATATTCTAGAACAACTTTCGTATGCATCCATCCCTCCTGACACCTCAACAACCCAGTGACGTTGACAGGTATAATTATCCTCACTTTACAAAGGAAAAAACAGAGGCTGGGAGGGTCAAAGGGGTGGGGGTGGGGGAACCAACCTTTACCCAGCTCCCCTCTGGCTTTGACCTTGAACTAAGCAGTTTATGCAGGTGGTGATGGTTAATTTTCACAACCCCAAGAAGGTGACTGTCGCTCTTCCCATTTTTACAGCTGAAGGAAGGGGCTGGCTGCCACAAAGCCAGTGAGAGGCGAGTAACGCATTGGACTGCTCCCTGGTGCTCTTTCGGCAGTGACACACACACGGCATATTTCCCTCTGACACATATGATTTACAGTGCACTTCGCCCCCACTCAGCCACATTTAGCTGATTAAAAGCAAGGCACTCTCACAATATTTAAACAATCAGATGAATGCTTTCATCAAAGCTAAATGTCCTTTAATAATCAATGCCCACTCCTCTTCCCTGACACCTGGCCACTGTCAGTCTCCTCGTGGTTCCCTTCTGCCCCCACTGGAAGAGTCCTCCCAGGCCAGGCTGGGCACACTCCGTTAAGACTTGGAAACTCTCCCTTTCTTGGAGGGCTCTCTCCCTTCTCTCTCACTCTCTCTTCTCTTTCAGTCATCCTCTCTCTCAATTTCCCTCTTTTCTCGCTCTCTCTCCTTTCAGTCTCCCTCCCCCTCCTCCCCCTCTCTCACTCTCTAGCTCTCCGGTTCCTCACTCTGGCTCTCTCTCTCACCCCTCCCTCCCTCCCTCCCTTTTATCTTTCCAGCTTTCTCTCTTCTCTCTTTCTTTCAATCCCTCTCCTCTTTTTCATTCTCCCTCTCTTCTCTCTTCAGATTCCCTCCCTTCTCACTCCCCTCCCTCCATTCCTCTTATCTTTCAGGTTTTCTTCTTTCTTTCAATCTCTTCTCTCTCTCCCTCTCTCTTCCTCCCTCTTCTTCAGCCTCCCTCCCTTCTCTCTCTCTCCTCTCTCTCAATCTCTCTTCTCTCTTTCAGCCTCCCTCCCTTCCTCCATCCCCCCTTTAGGAGAAGCCACCCGCAGCGCAGCAGGCGAGCCCTTGTCGCCGCGCGCGCCTCCCGGAAAGGGAAGGCCAAGGTGAGGTGCAGGGGGGTGAGAACGGCGGGACAAAGACCCCCGCGTGGGCGTGGCTGCATCCGCCTTAACGGTCTGCCCAGATGTGCCGGGAGTTGTGGAAAATCTGCTGGTGCCGCTCTGCCTGCCGCTCTTCAGAGACAGGGGAAGCCTCTGGTATCCAAGAAGCGGTGGACGTCGCTCAGCAAGGAAACCCGAGAAGATCCGGCGCCCGGCCGGGCCCTGGGCCCAGCCCTCCGCGGACCCCCAAGGATGCTGCCCCGCCAGGATACCCTCTTCAGAGGAAAAGCGAAAAGACAGTTCTGCTGAGGCTTAGAGATGCATAATGTTCGCTCTGTCCAAGGCCTTTCACATCTGTAAGTCTGAGCCCCCACATTTCATTGTCTCCTGATAGCGTCTCTCCCCTGATCTCCTGGGGAGTAGGAGGAAACGGGAGGTGAACTTGAACAGGGTAAGCTGAGAGCCTGAATCACATTAAAAAAAAAAAAAAAAAAAAAAAAACACAACTTCCTGTGGAAGAGGCAGTGCACACACTTGCAGTACTATAAAGCCACAGCTCCGTGTGTTTCATTATTTATCCATCAGCCAGCATTTGTCAAACACTCACAACTGCCAAGAAGTGTGCTGAAGTCTCTGCCCTTGGATGGCTGAAGAAAAGGGAGGGGCAAGGCAATGAATGAGAAGGCTCTTGGTAAAGGAAAAGTGTGGCACAGAGGCAAGGGGCTGTTATTATTCTACACATTAATTGTTATTCTGGTTACTGTATAATTATGGTTTTATAGTTGCAGCAAACAAGATGGTTTCTAGATTGCTCTCCACCTCCACCTTCCCCCAGCTCCACTCCAGTGCCAACACCACTCTAGAATTTTAAAAGGGACGGGTGGGGGTGGGGATAAATAGAGAAAACTCTAAGGCCCTCCCACCATCTCCATTTGTGGCTATTTGCAGCTATCAACCCTGGATGGGGGGAGAGGAGAAAGGTACCTAAAATTGGGGCCAAAATAAAGGCTAAGTTCACAGTGGAAGGCTTGAGATCACCCTGGGATCAAATTTCCTAGAGCAGACCTCTATGCTTTTTCTCCCCTTACAGCTTTTTGCTCTCCATGGCCAGGACAACTCTGTTACCAATAATGCTACTAAGAACTGCTGTTTTATTGAGCATCTACTACAGGGCCAACAGTATGTTAAGCCATTTTGCCTGCACTGTGTTCTGGTTATCTACTGCTGCAAAATAAACCATCCCAAACCTTAGTGGTGTGACAAAATCATTTTATTATGCTCATTGATTCTATGGATCAGGAATTTGGACTGCACTCAGTAGGGACGGCTTGTCTCCTCTCCACAATGTCTGGGGTTCAAGCTATTAAAAACTGGAGCAGCTGGGTGCTGGAATCACCTAGAGACTTCTTCTTTCACATGTCTAGCAGCAAGGCTGATGACTTGAAGACTGGCTCATCTAGAAGCTGTCAGACTAAGTACCTCCATGTGACCTTTCCCCGTCTTGAGGTCTTGAGCTTCCTCACAGCATGGTGGCCTCTGGGTAGTCAGGTGTCTTACAAAGGGGCTCAGAACTTCAAGTACAAAGTGTTCTGTAAAGAGGGAAGAAGCTGCATGGCTGTTTCTGACCTAGCCACAGAAGTCACCTGGTGCCACTCCTACTATTGTATGAAGCAGTGGCAAACCTGCTCAGATTCAAAAGACAAGGACATCGACCCCACCTCTCTATGGGAGGAGCATCAAAGCATTTGCAGCCATCTTTTACAACACTATGTTTAATTCTCATATGGTAATCTCTTGAGGAGGTACCAGTAGAATCCCCATTTTACAAATGAGGACATTGAGGCTCAGATAGGTTCGACAAACTTGCCCTAAGTTCTAAAATGGTGGGATTTGAATTCAAGCAGCCTTACTCCAGATCGTGGGTTCCAAACCACTGCCCACTAGACACTGCCTATTGTTTCCTGACGTTCTCCTTTCTTCTGACTTCTGTCCAAGTTCCCCCAGCCCAAACTCCAGGACCCTTTTTTCCCTTGCTTCTTTCTCTTGGTATGCTTACTCTGAATTTCCTTCTGTGCTGGGAGTAGCCATTGACATGCACTCCTCCACCCAATCTTCACCAGCCCAGTGGCCCAGGATGGAGATGTCAAGGAAGGCAGGTTCCTGGATGTTGCTAATCTCTAATGTCAGCTACTAATGGGCTCTTGATGATCTACTAGACCAGGAGAGGAATGGCCTTTGTCCTATGGTGTCCCCACCACCACAGGGCAGCTGCTATGCTTGGTTAGGACCCTGATGCTCTCCAGCCTTCCCTCTGCCATTATTGGCCCATGGCCTGTTCTAATTGGGAGGCAAAACCACTGATGTTTGAGTATCTCCTTTCTACATTATCAGCAAGAATATTAAAATAAAAATGAAAGTCTTAGGAAGACAAGTGAGAAAATGGGAAAAAAATTACAGCCTTTAATAAAATGAGGAAGGGTTACTAGCTAACATAAAGAGCTCATAGAAATAAATAAGAAAACAATCCAAGTTTGAATATTTAGAAGATGCAAACATCTTTTTTTCAAAAAAAAATTTTTTCCAAAACTTTGAAAAATAATAAAAAATTAGCATTAGTAATAATTACATGCTGATAAATATAAATAGATAGATGAATCGATAGACAGAATGAATACTATGGCAAATGTGGCAAAATGTTAAAATTGGTGGGTCTGGGGTGCTAGAAGGATGGGCGATGTTGGGCTTCTCTGTATGGGGTTTATATTATTTTTGTAACTGTCCTGTAAGTTTGACATTATTTCAAAACAAAAAGTTGAAGAAAAAATTAAAAAGTGCGGGACACTGATTACGTGCTTCAACTTGGCGGGCCTGGGCTGGGGGACCTGATCAGCCCCTGGGGAGGGTGGTGGGCATGGGCGACAGCGCCCTCCGCAGCCCCCCGGGCCTGGGAAAGTGAGGCCGGAGGCAGGCCCCATTTCCTCACCCAAAATAACACTGTTAGGGGAGGCTTGCCGGAGGGAACCGCCTTTTCTCCACCCCCTTATCTTGCCCGGACACTCCCCATTGCCAGTGCAACTCCCGTCACCACCAGTGCGCATACATTGTTGCCAGACACCGTTACCGGAGCAACTCTCGCCCCTTTTCAATCAACCTCCGCGCCCTCTCAGAACCAATCCAAGCCTTTAACCCCTACAGCTACCCCGCCCTCTAAACCGCCAGATATAAGCTTGTACTCTCCCCTAATAAAGCTCTCTCTCTTGGTTTCATCACCCCTAAAAGAACCGTGTCCCGCCTGTTCCTTTCTCGCCGCCCTCCATACTTTGCACGCCACCCCGCCGGGGACCTGGCCAAGTCCCCCGCCTCGCCCTCGCCTCCAGGAAAGAGCCCCCGCCGCCGGTACCCTCCGAGCAATCCTGGGAACCTAGGATTTAGCAACCGGCCGCCACCCCCCCCCCCAGACGAATCAACTGCGACCGCAAAAAAGTACAATTACAAAAAATATATAATAATTATATACTGTTTTCACTTTATATATTTGGAAGGAATCTTAAAATGGTAATTTCCAATTGCTTTCTGGAAGGATTCTACAAAATTATGCTGCTGTTTCACTCAAGTTCCAGGAGGAAAGTAGCTCTCTCTGGGCTGCAGCTGTCAGGGAAGACTACCTGAAGAGGCAGGGTTGGAACTGGGACTTTGAAAATGGTAGTACTCAACTATCCTTCCACATGGACCCTGTGTATGTTTTAAAATCTCATGGGATTTAAATTCTTCCATTTAAACTGCTCTGTGAAGATCTGACCCACCACTATGTATAAAAAAAAGATATGTATTAGTGAATTTGGCTCTCTCCTTCAAATTCAAAGTGTTCTCTTGGGTACTCCCCCATTTAATGACTAAAATATTCTTGGAAACACATGTGCTGGCAACTATGAGGGAAATAAGCAGACTTAGACCTGGATTGTCTTCAAGGAGTTTACCACAGATTGCAGGGCTGGTATTTCACAGTCCAAAAGATATCTCAACTACAGTCTACTCCAGGCATATATACAGCAATTCTGCTAGCTCAAGGTCAAAGAAGCTTGTCACTAGATCAGAGCCAACAATGGGTGTTAAGTCATTCAGAGAGTGAAAATGCAAACCACAGACTGGCGAATGATATTCACAACACACGTACGTACAACAAGGGACTCATAGGCAGCATATATAAAGAACTCCAACAAATCAAAAAGAAAAAAGCAAAAGATTTCAAAAAACACTTAACAAAAGACATACTCAAAACAGAAAAGGTGTGCAATTGAAAAAAGCAAAAAATTTCAACAAACATTTAACAAAAGAGATATTCAAAACAGAAAAGAAGAAGTGCAATTTCATTAGTAATTGGGGAAATGCAAAATAACACCACACTGAGGTAGTCTTACGCCCCCACCAGTGCGGTCGCAGTTGATTCGTCTGGGGGGGGGCGGCCGGTTGCTGAACCCTCGGCTCTCGGCGTTGCTCGGAGGGTACCGGCGGCGGGGGCTCTTTCCCGGAGGCGAGGGCGAGGCGGGGGACTGGGCCCGGTCCCCGGCGGAGGCGTGCAAGGTGTGGAGGGCGGCGAGAAGGAACAGGCAGGACACGGTTCTTTGAGGGTGAAGAAGCCAAGAGAGTTTATTAGGGGTGAGCACAGGTTATATAGGCTGGCATAGAGGGCGGGGGGTGTTACAAGCCAATGCTGAGGGGATAAAGGCTAGGATTGGTTCTGAGAGGGTGCGGAGGTTAGGATTGGTTCTAAGAGGGCGCGGAGGTTGTTTGAAAAGGGGCGGGAGTTGCTCTTGCAACGGTGTCTGGCAACAATGTGTGCGCACTGGTGGTGACGGGAGTTGCACTGGCAACGGGGAGTGTCCGGGCAAGATAAGGGGGTGGGGAAAAGGCGGTTCCCTCCGGCAAGCCTCCCCTAACGGTGGTATTTTGGGTGAGGAAATGGGGCCTGCCTCCGGCCTCACTTTCTCAGGCCTGGGGGGCTGTGGAGGGCGCTGTCGCCTGTGCCCACCACCCTCCCCAGGGGCTGATCAGGTCCCCCAGCCCAGGCCCGCCAAGCTGAAGCACGTAATCAGTGTCCCGCACACCAGAATAGCTTAAAACTAAAAACTCACAATATCTAGTGTTGATGAGGATGTGGAGCAACTAGAATTTGCATACACTGCTAGTAGGAAGGTAAACTGGTACCACCACTTCAGAAAACTATAAAGTATCTGAATTAATAAATATCTTATGATCCAGCAATTCCACTCCTAGTTACGTACACTCAATAGAAATGTTTACATATATTCATCCAAAGACATGTACTAGAATGTTCACAGCCACACTCACTATTCATAACAGTCAAAAACTGGAAACCACCCAAATGTCCTTCAGCAGAGAATGGATCAATAGCAGTAAATGCAGAAAATGAAACACTAGAGAGCAATGAAAAGGAGCTAGCTAAAACTATGTACTACAACATAAATGAATCTCATGAACATAATATTGACTAAAAATTGCAAGACACAAGCGATTACATACAGGGGATGTCAATGTTTGTCACAAGTAAAGCTCACTTTCTCACCCCAAGTAGCATCTCCCAGAATCACCGCTGAACTCAGGATCCAGGAATTGGCCAAGGATGGTCCAGTGCCCTTGGTCCCACCTCTCTCCACTTCCACTGAAGAGTAGCACACCTTCACATTTAGAAAAGCTCCCAGCAGGTGACTGCTGCATGGAGGGGGTGGGGGGCAATGCAGGGGAAGGGGGTCCACCTTTGTGGCTCTTACCCCACTTGATCTAAATATCTCAACTTCCCCTTATTTAAAAGGGGGACAGGATCTCTCACCTGGCACATTTGTGAGAAGGAAAGAAACAATGGTTAGGCACATTAGGCTTCTCCTGACAAAAGCGCTGTTCTTTCCAAGGAGGCCTTCTCTGGGGGACCCTGCCCTGGGGGGAGAGGAGGCAGCCCTCCTCCCCACTGGGGAGGACCATCGCAGATCTACCCAAGACTGAGTAACTAAGTTACAGAGGAGATCAAGGAACCAAAAGATCCAAGATGTGGGGTTGTGTGGTCGTGGTCCCGGAAAGGTGTCCTCCAGTTCCGGTAGTTTCAACACAGAACATTGGTGCACAGGACATAATGTGCAAAAATCACAGCTGACAAGTCTCCCCTCCACCACCACCATCGGGCAGTTACTGATAATAATCAAATTCATTGTTTTGATTTTAATTTAAGTGCAGCAATACTGCAAGGCCTCAAGGAGCAGGCTCTAAGAATGACGAGGCAGAAATTTCCCTCCTCGTTTCTGTGAGTTTTTCCTGTTTCATTTCCCTACAGCCATTTCTATTTTGAATAAATAAACCCTTATAAATGAGAACCCAAATTTTCCCAAGGCCTAGATTTTCCCCGGATGTATTTTAGTGGGTGGTCCTCTCTCAACAGTTGTTATAATCCAGAGTAATCCTGGGGTAGCTGGAAGGAAGCAGGTCGGTACTGAAGCCAAGATATAACCCACCCCCCTCTTTCAGCCTCCCAGGAGAAGGAAGCCCCGTGGGTAATTAGGAGGCTGGAAAGGAGAAGGCTGAATCCCATGTTATCGAGATGGGTATGGAGGTGTGGTTTTACACGTGCTTAATGGACTGGGAGGGAGAGAGGGATTGGCAGGTTTTTGTTGTTATTGTTGTTTGACTTATTTTTCTTAAAAAAAAAAAAATGTTGGATAAACCAACTTTGGATATAGAAAGAGAATACGAGACGATGAGGGTAACAGTGCTTAGACATCGGAGGAGGCCCCGGGCACCTAAAAACATTTCTGTGCACGGCCTGGCCTGCCCAAGAAGGAAAAGCCGAGGGCGAATCGGGTCATAGGAAACTTGCGCCCCGCAGGCGCTTCGAAAGTCCAGGCGGCCTCGCGGAACGATAAACCTGATTTTCCTTGGGAGGCGAGCAAGCAAGGTCGCCCGCAGTAGCCGCCTGAGCGCTGCTGGAGACTAGCCTGTAGGCAGGATCGACTATTTCGTGGTTGCAACAGAAAAGAAAAAAAAGAAGAAAAGAAAACTGGCCACGAGTGGGATTTACCCGCATGCTGCACCCCAGGCACGTTTTGTCAGTGTCCTCTCTGACCCGGTGGGGCCTCCCACGCCCGCGCACCCTCCTCCCGCCCCCCACCCTGCCTCTTCTCCCACCCACCAGGACACCAGAAGGGGCGACTGGGGGCTAGCCCAGGGCGCTGCGCCTGACCCCGAGCGGAAGGACCCCAGTCTGGGTCCTAATGCGGGTGGCGTCTCCCTTGACAGGCGGCGTTTGGGGACAACAGCGGGGACGGGAGATAAGGTGACATACCAGAGCAGATTTGTTGCGCGCGCTGATACTCCTCTCCCGACAGGAAACGCGAAGCTATTTAAAAGACCCTATCGATTACTTTATCTTTACCGGAGGAAAGCTTCTTGCCGAGAGACAAAAGATGTTCCCTAGCTAGAGATACAAGGCCACAGCCTTCGCCTCACAACGAAGAGTCTGCACAGGCGACGCCGAGTTCGGGCGCAGGGAGCGCAGAGATGCGCATTTACACCGTGGTGTACACAAATACGCGGCGTGTTTGTGCGAACAAGTCTGAAAGGCAGCATGAGCCGGAGGGAAAAAGGGGAACAGGGGAGGAAAAGGCAAGTCACAGTATAATCTTTTGTTGCCTTTCAATTTTTTTGACATAATGTTTAAGCACATATTACTTAATACACACGCACTAAATGACTGCGCATTTGAGGTGTCTATGTAGCTGTGTCATTTCAGCATATTTAAAGGACACCCGTATGCACATCCCAAGCGGGTTACTGGTTGCTGTCTGTGTATTCCACAGAGATGTGGCTAAAGGGTAAACTCCCAGCTGAGCTTTAAAGGACTGTCATGTGTATATACTTAAAGTATGGGAATGTGTCCACAGGGCTCTCATTTCGTGAGTGCTTGAATTCCCGCATTTCACCAATTTGCGTGGAGCGCAGTCGGTGCTCAGCGATCTCCCCCCAGCTGCTGACACTGCATTTGTTCAAGGATCCCGCAACTCGTTCGCCTCCTTAATCTCTGTCCCATGTCCCGGGGACGTTGTCGATCACCCCTGAACCGTACTGTGTAGCAGTTTGCCATCTGTCCATCTACACTGTGCTCCGCCCAGCCGTGGAGACCTCTCCGCCTGGCGGGACACCACAGGGAAGGAAGATGCCGGGAGAGGAAGAGCGGCGGCCCTGGGAGGGTGTAATCCCGCGCCCGCCGGCCACTGCCAGCCTAAAATTCAACCCCGACCAGGCCAGGCCTCAGCAACCCGGGGTGGAAGCTCCGGGGCCGCGGCCGGTGTTTCAGCCAGAGGCCCGGGAGGCCCCGTAGATCTGGGGGAAGACTCTTCATCTCTCCGGGAAGCCGCGGCCCATCCCCAATGCCCACCCGCGGCGCGGCTCCAGGCCCCGCTATCGCCTCGTCGCTTTGGGAAATAAAAGAGGCGGCAGTTCTCTCAGCTCGGCTTTTCCCAAACCTGAGCGCCCGCGCCGCGAGTTCTCCAAAGCCACAGCTCCCCGGGCTTCACACCCGTGCAGCAGGCGTGGACTAACCCTGGAAACACCGTTTTCCTCTTCACCGAATTCGGAATCGTTGCCCCTCTGACTCGAATGTCACCTGATATTTCCAGATGAAACCTCCAGCGGCGGGCTCTTGAGGGTGTGATTTGAGCGTCGGCGTACTCTCCGCCTCTCGGCGCTGTTCTCGCTGAAGCGGTTTGCAGCCGTCGGGGAAGGAGGGGTTGCAGCCGCCAGCCCGAGTCCAGAGACGCGAGGGCGAAAATTAACGCGAAACGGACCACGGAAGTTCGAAGACGACTCCCTGCCACCCCCAACATGAGTTTTAAAACGGGTCATATCCACCGACCCAGAATAAATTTCTTTTGGAAAATATACCCCCTAAAGCATGAGAAAGTGACTTAACAGGAGCAAAAATTGGCAACCGCACAAATTGACAAAACGTAGTTGCTCGCAAAAACAGACACACAAAAATCAACATATAAGACTTACATTTGCAGAAAAATATCTCTGAAAGACTATATAATTAGAAACCGGTTACGGCCTGGGCAGGAGTGGGGATTAACTGGAAAGGGCCGGAAGGAAACCTTGTGGGGCGATGTAAATATTTTTGTCATTTAATTGCGCTCGTAGATACGCAGGCTTATGAATGTGTCAGGACTCATCGAACTGCAGTACACGTTAACTGGGTTACTTTTTTTCTATTCTGCCTCAATAAAATTGATTTAAAAAATAAATAAACCCAGTAACAGTTTCGCCCTTGGAAAAGGGAACTGGGTAGCTGAGAGAGAGGCCTGGTAACTTTTTATTGTATCCCCTTTTGTACGTATTGGGGTTTCAAAATGTGTTTGCTTTTTGTTTTTGCGATGCATCATTATTCAGCAACATATAATTAGAATATTAGGGACGTGAACATAAAACAACTAGTAAGAAACCAAAAAATTCAGAAAGAGGAGACACTTGTACACCCCGTTGTAGGGATAAGGAAAAGGTAGCGCTGTCCAAGCCCGGAAAATATTTCGGGAGGGGAGATATCCTTAATGTTGTGTGTTGTTTTATTTTGTTTTTGCTCATTTGTTTAGCACACCAACGAGAAATGAAGGTCCATGGTGTGGGTGGCTGTCATCTGCTCCAGGCCAGTCACAGGAGACGGCAACGGTGCCCGGGAGCAGGAGCAAGAACGTGTTCCCGACGCCGTGTCCCAGCTCGCGGGAGCAGCGAGCTATCCCGCCTCCGGCAAAGACGCGGTGACCCGCCGCACTGCCCGAGGAAGGCTCCCGGCCTCGAGAACCCGCCGGGAGGTGGAGAACGGGGGCCGCCCCGAGGCTAAGCAGGCGGGCGGCGGGCCCTGGTGGCCTGAGAAGTCCGAGGCCGCTCCGCCTCCCGCGGCCCACCTCCCCGTGCGGCGGGGCAGAGTCTGGGGCCAGGGGTTGCAGAAGTCCCACCCCTGTTTGGGAGAATCAGGTATGAAACAACCCCTGGAAGATAGAGAAGAGTCACTCCCAGTTAGGATAGATTCCAGATCTGGGTGATTTCCGGGCTTATTTCAGAGAGGTTTTTGGAGGCTGGCCCTCAGGAGACAGATTGACAGTGAGTCCGAGGCCGGGGGCCAGAAAAGCTAGCGACTGCCAATCTCTGTCCGCCTAGGGGCAGGGCCCGGGTGGGGTCACCAAGCCCGCGGGGCCAGCCTCATCTTTCCCCTTTGCGGCCCCACTCACAGCAACCAGACCCCCAGGGCCTTCTGACAGAAATGCCAGTGCATTGATTATGTGGGGGAGCAGCATTCTCAGTGCCCCCAAACTGGGACCAAAGCACAAGGTGGGGGGGGGGGGATCTCGAAAGCAAATGTTCCGGGTGGCAGTAGAACGGCTGAGGGCCTGTCCCTGGATTGTGCTGGACAAAGGCCACCCTCATGCCCCTCTATCTGAGGCTCTCCCCTGACCACCCATTCGTTCTTCCTACTACTGATAACTCCATTCCTCTTACAGGGATTTAAGTGCATACAGCTTGGACTGCCTGTCTCACACTGTGCTCACTGATCCTTAAACCCCAAGACGAGGAGTGGGGCCCAGAAATTTGCATTTTTAACTCCTCAGGTTGTTCTGGCCTAGATATTTCCACAGCCACAAGTGTCCCTTCCCTTTCCATAAAGGGGTAACTTTATTCACTATTTGGAGATTGGGTTGTTTATTTGATTGTGACCTTTAAAAGTCTTTTAAAGGTAAATACATCATATGGCAAAAAATAACTACAACAAAATTTTTTTTAAAAAAGGAAATTGTTCAAAAATCTGTCCTA
Source organism: Choloepus didactylus (assembly GCF_015220235.1). Classification (NCBI taxonomy): domain Eukaryota; kingdom Metazoa; phylum Chordata; class Mammalia; order Pilosa; family Megalonychidae; genus Choloepus; species Choloepus didactylus. The sequence goes on from NC_051319.1 coordinate 99,249,809, forward strand.
TGAAATGTCTCATGTCTCATTCCTGACTCTCTCCCCCAGTTCCCTTCTCCAGAGGCTTTTATTACCATTTTGTTTATCTTTCAGGAAAAAAAAATTATATCCATAGAACCACATATCATATGCCCATTTTTTAAATTATAGCATACTGTAAACATAATTCTGTGACTTGATTTGATACTTAAATGTATCTCAAAATGAATCCATTAGGAGTATATAAATATACCAATTCTTTCTCATCACTGCTGGTATTTTGTTCTATTGGTGTAGCATAATTTTTTTTAACCAGTCCCCTAAGATGGATATATGAGTTGTTTTTAAATATGAGGGTCTTTATTTTTAAAAACTGCAATGAAAATACTTTTCTTTGCATACATGTATGCTTGTATCTATAGAATAGATTTCTAAAGTGGAATTACTTGCATTTTACTTCCTAAAAGAAGATTATGCATTTTTTATTTTGATCATGCCTAACTACCTCAAAGACGTTCACCAATTTACATTTCCAACCAACAATGCACAAGGGTGCCTATTTCCCACCTCTTTAACTAAGGCAGAGTAATAATCAAACTTTTTAATCTTGGTCAATCTGATAAGTGAAAACAGTTGCCTCTTTGGGTTTTCTGTTGTTTCTTTTTTTGTAAGCAAGGTTCTGCTGCTCTTTGCCAATTGTTGAAGTGGTTTGTTGGGTCATTTCTTTATTGGTTTACAGGACCTCTTTCTATACGATGGAAATCAGTAATTTGGGGCTTTGTTGTTGTTGCTGTCATGTTTTGCCAGCATTTTCCCCATGTGTCATTTTGTTTTTGACTCTGTGGTATTTCTTGCCATGCACAAGTTTATTTTTATGCAATCAAGTTTATATATTTCTTCTTTTATGGCTTCTGGGTCTCTCTTTCTCCCCATCCACCCTCCCAAATATATAAACACTTCAAAATTATTTATTTAATCATCCTCGGCATTTTTATGATTCCATTTTTGGATTTACATTTTTTATCTATCTGGAATTGAATCTATTTTGGTGTAAGAATAATTTGTTGCTTTTTCTTCTCCTAGGACCATTTGTACTTTATTTTGGAGGTGTATTGTATGAGTCACACCCCCAAATACCATAATATGATAGTTGGCAGTAGTGTCATTTCCTGTCTTAACCAGCTTCATTCTGTAAGTTAGGCAACTACCAGAATGCCTTTCCACCTTCCCACAGTCTAGGCAAGTCCAGGTAACAATCTGGAATGTTTCCCAGAATTACACACAGCTGGGAAAAGACCTTAGGTATACACCTAATGCAACCAAGGAGACAAACACCAAACTGGTGACCAGAGAAGGAAAAAGTCAAGGTCAGCAGCCAGTGGGTAACAGAAGCAGGACCAGAACTCCATCCTGGCATAGTCCAGTACTCTTTGTGGTACACCTCTACCTCCTTCAGGTCTATGTGTCTCAGGCTGTGCAACCCCAGAACCTGAGAGAAGAGAAGGAGGCAAACAGGTCAAGCTCCTCTGTAGCCACGAGGCCATGGAGTCAATCATGGGCTGAGCGGAAGTTTTGGCCCACTCATTGAGCCTCACCCTTCACCGGCACCAACACCCACCCATCCACACATACACACATCCATGCATACACATACACATACAATATCCACTGTCTGTGCTCTGCCTCTTCTGTGAGCTTTAGGCCTTTCCAGTGATCAAGCAACTTTGGACAGACAGCCCTTAAAGCAACTCAGGGGGCTTCCTGCCTATCCCAGCTGTTAACAGTTACTAAACCCTGGGACAAAGGAAGCCCAAAGCCAGAGACAACAGGAGCCTTGGGGATACGAAGTCAGTATTTCCAGGGCTCTGCCTCAGCTGCTTGAGAAGCAGGATGGGCTACATACTGTATGAGACCCAGGGCAAAAACGAAAATACGAAGCCCCCGTTAAAAAAAATTATTAAGAATTTCCAGACAGCGACAGCAGAGCCTTAAACCAAGCAAGGGGCTCTTCTAAGCTCAGGCTCTGTGGGACTGCATGGGTTGCATACCCATGAAGCCAGCCCTGAGGGAAGAGGAGGGTTAATTATGGGCTGAGACAGGAGAAGGGTCCTCCCAGGCCTCAAGAAGGATCAGATTTTAGAGTAAAAGTGGGCTAGGGGATTGTTCCTAACAGATGAAATGAGGAAACAACCCAATTCCATCAATGGATAAATAAATGGATGAATAGATAAATAAAACATGGTCCATCCATGCAATGGATTATTATTCAGCCATAAAAAGGAATGAAGTTCTGATGTATGCTAGGACTTTGGATGAATCAGAAAACATTATACTAAGTGAAAGAAGACAGACACAAAAGGTCACATGTTATGTGATTCTCTTTATATGAAATACCCAGAATAAGCAAATCTATAGAGATAGAAAGCAGATTAGTGGTTGCCTAGGGCTGGGGGAGGGTGAATGGGGAACTGAGGTCTGATGGCTAAAGGGTAAGGGTTTCCGTTTGGGGTAATGAAAATGCTCTAATATTGATTGTGGTGATGGTTGTCCAACTCTGTGGCTATACGAGAAACTATTGAATTCTGCACTTTAAATGGTAAATTGTATGGTATGTGAATTACATCTCAAAAAAAGCTGTTACCAGGGGGTCTTTAGATTCCCCGCCTTCTCCCTTGCTGCTGAAAGTTTGGAGGATCTGGGGACTCTGCATCCCAAATCAAACAGTCCTGGTCCTCTTCTCTAGCTGTTGGGGAGAAGGGGTCTGGCTTCCCCTCCAAATGGTAAGTTCTATGAAGGAGCGACCTGAAATAAAAGAAACCACTCCCAGCTCTGGAATAAGTCCTGTGTTCGAATCCTGACACTGTGGCTTCCCGCCTGTGTGACCTTGGGCAAGTCACTTCACCTCTCTGAGCTTCATTTTCCTCTGCTGCGCAATAGGGATAAGAGGATGAGCGATGGCAGACGAGAGAGCGCTTGGCGCATTCAATGGGCGTTGGAGAAACGGCGATGTGAGGATTAGGTACCGTCTGAGCCACCTGAATAGAACGCATCCCGGAGCTGCCAAATTCCGTTGGGCGCTTCCGAGGAGACCGCCCATGCTCTTCCTGAGCTTGCGAGAACCGCAACCCCCAGAGCCGTTCCCCTGCCCCCAACCCCCGGCCAGGAAGAAAGCCAGGGCGGCGGCGGAGGGGCCCAGCGGCCGGGCCGGGGAGCCGGGGCCAGGGCCGGGAGCCGGGCGCGCAGCCTCGGCTGCTCATCCATCAGCCGGACGAAGAGCAGAGTCGTGCTCTCGGCCCTCTGTTTGCTTTCTCGCCAATTATTGCCGCGCCGCAGCCCCTTTGTTGATACAGTAGTCCGAAAAAGTGCTAATGTTCATTTATCAGGGGGCCCGCCGGGGACTCCCACGAGTTGCGATTCTTCCCAAAATATAAACATGAGGCGAGCGTCCCAGACAGAAACCCCCATCTGTTTTCCCGGCGCGGGCCGAGAGCGAGGCGTTGTTGAAGATAAAGCCGCGGATAACGCCGCCTGTCTCCAATGGACGTCTCCCCGTCCATTAATGACATTCCCGGTGATAGTTCCAGCTTATCTTTCAATTAATCATATATACCTTTTGCGGCCGTCCCTGCTGATTGCAGGAAAGCGGGGGCCGGCTCAGGCCGCGCGGATCGCTTTTCAATTAATAATATTTTATGTGCACAGAATGCTCGAGTCACCCTGGAATTTGGGTAATCTTGGAGCACCAAGTCTTTAAAAGGCAAGGAAACAGATGGATAGATTTTCGATCTCTCTTCTCTATCTCTCTTTGTCTCGCTCTGCCTTTCTCTCAGCGAAGACTGTTTGTTTGTCCTGCAAGTTTGGCCAAAGTGCGGCTTAGAGAGGCGGCCAGGTTGAGTCAGCCGCCCTTGGGAAGGAAGATGCGTCCCCGGTGGGGCTGGAGAATCAAGTTTCTCCTCCCCGCCCCCCACCACTGCAACTTCTATTTAAAGAAAAATACATTGTACTGACTAGGAAACAGTGAGGACTGCAAAGAAAAGATAGAAATTGCTCTCAGACAGTTCTCTATGGAGACCAGTATGGGTCGCCCCAACTTCGATTCTGCACGTATTTATCTGGTTTTTGCCCCCGTTTCCTCTCTCCAGCAACGGGCAAGACATTTTTTTGGAGCCATGAGAAATTATTACCAGATTCACAGAGGACTTAGGGGGTGGAGAAGTCACTGATTTTGTCCAAATAGAGAGGGGTTTCTCTCCTCCCTTTTTCATGACACCTGACCCACAAATCTATCTGTCTGCCTTGGGAACCTTGGGAACCCCTCCACACACACCCGAAAAGGAGGTGATAAATCCTGGTTTGCAGAGGAAATGTTAATATATTTTTTTTCTTCCTCCAGATCTATCCCTTAAAAAAACCCTAAATAACAGGGATCCCGGATGCAGCCTCGATGTCCCCCATTAAACGGTAATATTTCAGGCGGCGGCTCACACTAATCTTTCAAACTGTCATCGCTAGCCGCCCGGCCAGCCGATTCACTTAACAGCGCTCCCAGGACCCTCGCTCGGAGCTCTTTTCAGCGAGACGTTTAATTGAATCGGATGTGGCTCGTTTGCCAGACGTCACCGCCTCGGAGATAGGCATCCTCTCCCACCCCCAAAAAACAATCTTCAAAGGCAAGGGGGGCCCCCAGGCTAGGTTAACTGCGGGCAATAACTGAAACGTGGCCAAAAGCCGTCGCCAGGAAGGGCCTCGGAGAAGACGCTGCTACGCAGGTCCCTCGAGGGAGATCCCGAGGTGGGGGGTGAGGAGGTCTCTTGGGTCTTGGGAACCCCATCAATACACATTTGAAAAAAGGCGTTTCTTCCAGACGAAGCTAACAATCCCAGGATCGAAAATTCAAGGGAAGATTCCGCGGCTGCAACCTGGGCCTGGAAGCCCCGAGCCTGCCCCGCGGAGCTCCGCTTCCCTTCGCCTTACTCCGAGGTCGTAGGTCCTGGGGAGTTGGGTTTGCCACGGGGCAGGGAAGGTCCCAGCGTTGGGTCAAGGCTTGACTCCAGCCTTGCGCTGCTCGACGCTCATCGTCGCGTTTGCGCACCCTGATTCGGGTTCTGGATAGAGATGCCCCAACCCAACCCCGTCCCCTTTTGCGCGTTTCCTCCGCGCGTCGGGCGCGCATTCTGGCGGCCGGAGCAGCGACCCTCACTAGCTTTGGTTCCTGCGCCGACTTTCTTCTAACTCTAAACGTCTCTTCCAGGGTCCCCGATTCGCCCTCTACCAGGAGCCAAGCCCTCGAAGTCTCTACTCTTGGCAAGTCCTCGCGTCCCGCCGGTGCCTTCCCTGCACAAGCTTGGGTCGTGGGAAATCAACGCTTTTCCCCTGACAAATCTCGCCATCCCCAGCTGTCAGGTAAGGCAGACGGGCCTCTTTACCTGGGGCCCCTGCGGCTGCCCCGATCCTCCCTGAAATTGTGTGCAAAATATAGAGCGCCACTGCTGTGTTCTGGGGGAAAAGGGCCCGAGGATTTCATCTAATCTCCCAAGGGATGACGGGACCCAGAAAGAAGAGACAGTCTAGAGCAAGATCTGGCCTAGTAGCTTGCCCGCTTAAAACACTGCCAGATTTGCCGTGACAGAAGGCCCCCACGGCCTACTTCACTGACCCAAGGCTAAAAATTATCACCCCGCCTACCCTTCCCTCCCTCACTGCACCCGGCCTGCTGCCGGTAGCTCCACTCGGAGCCCTCCCAGAGGCTTCAGAGAAATCCTGGCCCAGCTGGGCTCACAGGAGCTCTGCCTGCCAGACAGCTAAACCTGAGGCCCTGGGGTTGGCAGAGGCCTGAGGGCCTTGCTGCTCGATAGGCAGTGGGGGATGGGGGGGTAGGAAGGAGGCAGGAATGGTGGGCTCCAGGAGGTGGGGGGGGGCGACTAGGCCACTGAGAGCTGGAGGGGACAGCTCTCTCTGGGTAGCTGAGCTTACAGGCCAGGATTCTGGATTTGTTTCATTAAGGGGAGGGTTCCTGGGATGGGTCTAATAGTACATGGCACTGCAACTTGCACTACTGTAGGAACGGGCCAACCCCCACTCCAAAACCACCCCAGTTGCCCTTTCTCTCAACTTGACTCATCCAGGAGAAACCAGGGTCTGGAGCCCTGGGGAAGAGGGGACCACTGAGCATGGCTGGCTCTGTAAACCAAGCAAACGGAATCCCCAAATTGTATAGGATGTCCCTCTCCTGCATTCATTCCAGAGTGACCTCTCTCCTCACGCTTCTCTTCCCGTTGATACACCTGCGTAATGAAGCATTAAAAACCCCTGGAAATAACGACTCCCCCAAGCTCCCACCCAATCCTTCTATCTGGTCCCATTCTGTTTTGGGTGCTGAGGAATATTTCTTCAAATTCCAGAGCCATCCACCCTCCGCCCAGTGGCTGAACCCAGAGAAGAATAGAGAAGAATGCCTGTTGGTGGGTTTTTCAGGTTAATGATACGGAGAAAGCTCAGGCTGCCAGAACAAAAAGGAGAGCCTTTTAAACGCGGCGCGGCCCCTTTAAAAAGCTGAGCAGGATTTTTTTTTTTTTTTTTTTTTTTTTTTTTTAGCCCTGTGACTATATTAGGTACACAAAACTGCTCATCGCGCCTGTCATCGCGGCCCCCGGCCCAATGGCAAGCTGAGCCCCCCCTCCTCCGGCCTGGTCCCGCCTCTCCTGCCCCTTGTGTTCGGCGCTACCTGCTGTCTGGCCACATCCCGAGCAAGAAGGCGGGTGCGCGGGCGGGCGGCAGGCATCATGCAGCGAGGTTGCCAGGGGCCGTGGGCAGCGGCGCTCTCTGCCGCCCACCTGGCGCTGTGAGACGGGCGCTGCCACCATGTTCCCCAGCCCCGCGCTCACGCCTACGCCGTTCTCTGTCAAAGACATACTGAACCTGGAGCAGCAGCAGCGCAGCCTGGCCGCCGGGGAGCTCTCGGCTCGCCTGGAGGCCACCCTGGCGCCCGCCTCCTGCATGCTGGCGGCCTTCAAACCCGAGGTCTACACTGGGCCCGAGGCGGCGGCGCCCGGCCTCCCAGAGCTGCGAGCAGAGCTGGGCCCCGCGCCCTCGCCCGCCAAGTGCGCGCCGGCCTTTCCCGCCGCCCCCGCCTTCTACTCGCGCGCCTATGGCGACCCGGAGCCGGCCAAGGACCCTCGAGCCGATAAGAAAGGTGAGGAGGACACACTGGCCCCTCTCCCCTCCCTTCCTGCGGGCAAAGGACACCCAGGTTGCTTTTGCCCCCAAAACCAGCCGCCAAGAAACTCAGGCCCGGGAGGAGCAGAAGCGCGCCGTTGGGCCAATAGTCGGGCGCAGGGGGTTCGGAGTATTAGAAACGAGGTTGTTTGGAGGGCCCCGGCGCCCCGCATCCAATCTGAGGTTTGGAGGAAATGCCGTTTTGAGAGGATCAGAAACGAGAGACCAAAAAAAAGTTCGGCCTAACAAAGCCGCAGGCGGCGGCGGCCCTGCTCCTAGATCTGTTACGAAGTTGAGCGATGTTTGTTGTAGACAGAACAGAGAGAGCGAGAGAGGTAAATATTCTCGACATCAGGGGTTTTTGAAACACTTTCGGATTTACGTGTCTTTTTGAGGATCTGGCGAAAACCGCTAAACAAATTAAAACTCCGCACTCCAGACACACTTTTGCGCACAATTTGGGGAGGGTTCCGCACCATCTGTAGGCCCGGTTCTGGGGCCTTTCCTTCTTTATGCCAGGAGAGTGGAGTCTTTGGGATTAAGGGCATTGATTTAAAATGTGGAATCTGCGGACTCTCGGGAGTCTAACATAACGGCTTTATTTTTCCAACACGGTTTCCCTGCGCTGCGAGGACCGAGAGGTTCTCTCGCGGGAAACTTTAGAAAATGCCGCGCGACTGAAGACGCGGGGTAGTGGAGAAGACGCCGGGGAAGGTGGCCGGATCCGCGTCCAGGGTTGGGGAGAGAGGCAGGCCCGATCGCGGAAAACCGGTCAATGAGGAGACTCTAGACCAAGGCGGGATCACCGCGAGCCCCGGGGAGGCGGGGGTTACTGGGTGAACGGCCGCTGTGAGCCAGGATGGGTTTGTAGGTTTATCTAGGAGCAGAGAGGAGGCTCGGGGGCAGCTGCGGAAGGGCACGGCGGTTATAACTGATTTCTACTAATTGAAACCAGCTCGAGCATGCAGGCAGTGCAGATTCCGAGGCCGCCTGCCCGGATGCGGCTCTTTGGGCGCTCCGCAAAACCTAATGCAATGAGTCGGAGCTTTCAGTCACCAAACCAACTCTTTTTCGCTTTCTGTTTCTTCGGTTCCTTAACTTTGAGACTATGCGGCAGCCCCTATGATGAGGTCTTGGTCTCCTTCCACTTAACTTCTCAAACCAAAGTAGCCCCAATCATTCATCCCAGCGCATCGAGTGACTTTATGTTCTTTGCAGCTTGAAATCTTAGTTACTGTCTGGTCTCCCTCACTCGCAAGTGAACTGCGCAAGGGCAGGGGTCTCTCTTATCTTGTACTCTGGGGCCGAGAGCCGTGCCTGGCACATAGTAGGCGTTCAGTAAATGCTAGCTGACTATGAGCGAAAGCCGAGCCGACCGTGGCGCTCAGTGCACTTGTCAGAGTGAATCGTAGCCAAACTGGGCGCAACAGGCAGGATGCGGTGCACCCGCGAGGGCCCATTACTCCCGGCAGGCGTTCTGCAGACCCGGCCGCTCTGACCGAGCGTCTCTGCCTCTCTGTCCCTCCTCAGAGCTGTGCGCGCTGCAGAAGACGGTGGAACTGGAGAAGCCCGACGCCGACAGCGCGGAGCGGCCCCGGGCACGACGGCGGAGGAAGCCGCGCGTACTCTTCTCGCAGGCTCAGGTGTACGAGTTGGAGCGGCGCTTTAAGCAGCAGCGATACCTGTCGGCTCCCGAGCGCGACCAGCTGGCCAGCGTGCTGAAGCTCACGTCTACACAGGTCAAGATCTGGTTCCAGAACCGGCGCTACAAGTGCAAACGGCAGCGGCAGGACCAGACTCTGGAGCTAGTGGGGCTACCCCCACCGCCGCCACCACCGGCCCGCAGGATCGCGGTGCCAGTGCTGGTGCGCGACGGCAAGCCATGCCTAGGGGACTCGGCGCCGTACGCGCCCGCCTATGGCGTGGGCCTCAACGCCTACGGCTATAACGCCTATCCGGCCTACCCGGGTTACGGTGGCGCAGCCTGCAGTCCTGGTTACAGCTGCGCCGCCGCTTACCCGGCTGGGCCTTCCCCGGCGCAGCCGGCCGCGGCCTCCGCCAACAACAACTTCGTGAACTTCGGCGTCGGGGACTTGAACGCGGTGCAAAGCCCGGGGATCCCACAGGGCAACTCCGGGGTGTCCACGCTGCACGGTATCCGAGCCTGGTAGGGAAGGAACCCGCCCGGGGAGCGCCCGACCAATCCCAACTCAAGGGAGGGGCACTGACTCTCGGGGTGGGGTGGGGGTGCACCGAACTCGATCCTTGGTCCCTCCGAGTTCATATTCACTCCCGCCAAGGACTTGGGGCTTTTTTTTCCCGTCCAGTGCGCCATTCTCTCGGCACACAGGAGTTTGTGGCTGCGTTTACACAGCCTGCGGTGAGCAATCCCGCAGCCTGGTGCCTTAGCTGCCGCCAGGGGAGTTGTCCCCCTGAGCGCCTCCGGGCACCTCCGACGGGCCGAGCACCAGCCAAATAGGGCTGGGAGCGCGGGGCCTAAGATCCGGCCACCCTTCCCCTAGCTGGGCCCGGCGCCCGGTTCCTTGGCTACCTTGCCGCCGCCCACCCACCCACCCGTATTTATGTTTTTACCTGTTGCTGTAAGAAATAAGTCTCCCTTTCCCATTAAAGAGAGTGCGCTGACCCCACAGGTGTGCTTCTTTCAGCTCGCTGCGCTTCAGAAACTGAATTCTCCAGGGGAGAGGAAGCAGGGCCACGGGGTGGCAGGCACATTCACTGGGAAAATTAATAAGAAGAAGAAAAATTAACCCCTGCTGCACTCCACCATAGGCTCTCTCTGGGATTATCTCATGTAATCTTCAATAACCCAGAGAGCGGCCCTATTTTAAAGATCAGCAAAATGAGGCTTGCAGAAGTTTAATGACTTGCTTTTTGTGTAAATAGCCAGTACTGGCAGAGCTGAGGTTCCGGATCTGTCCCATTGCGAGATGGGGGCCTGCCCAGAGCTCTCAAACTCACCTCCTTGAACCTTACAACGTGCGAGGCACTGTTCCAGGCGCTACGCGTTAAAAAGAGAGCAAAGCAGAGCGATTGGAGTGCACAGTAACTCATTCGGTTTAAGAGAACGCCTTAGGCCATTTTACAGATGGGGAAACCGAGAAGCAAAATCATATGGAGCTGCCCACCCCAGCCCAGCGATTCTCCGGATCGAAGCCTGCCCGGGATCCCGCAGCCCACAGCAGAGGCTGGAACGCAGAGAAGTTTTCTGCGGGCCTGCTCTTCTCCAATTGGGACGAAGCCACATGCATTCACGTGGGCAGGGAAGCCCCTGCGCCCTAATCTTTCACCCGACGTCGTCTCCTGAAAGCATTTCACTGATTTCACCATTGTCCTGACCGACGAATTTTGTCGTACCAGTTTCACAGATAAGAAAACCGAGGCTTGGCAAAATCAAGCTAAAAACCCGCTCGCTGTGTGACTTGCTCGCTGCGCGTCTCGAGTTTTTTTCCGTCGTAAAATACGGATAACAGGGACGTCTCCTTCGGAGTCCAGGTCCCGCCAGTCCGCAGGAGCACGGGCCTGATCCCCAGCTCTGTGTCCCAGTTCCCAGGGTCAGGAGAAACTAACCGGCGCTTCTTTTAAACAGGACGAAAGCGGGAGGCAGCCAGGGCTTTGTGTTCCTGAGGTATATGGGTTTTCCCAAGATTTGGCCCGAGAAGCGCCCGCGGGGTGGAGTGGGACGTCGGGGCGTAGGGGCTCGGACTCCTGGGTGCAGCCAAAATGTTGATCCTAGTATTCAGGGACACAGTGGCTCGTTGAGTGTCCCTGGCGCCTGGGAAGAGTCGCCCGGCCAGGCCTGGCGCGACCAAGAGCGGATCTGCCGCTCGCCATGCAGGGCTGCCAGCGCCAGTACTGCAATACCTCTTGGTAAATACCTCCTCCCGGACCCACCCCTCCCGCTGCAGACGGGGAGATTCCAGGAGATTCTAAGTGCTACCTCTTGCCCGGAGCCGAGCAGGGCACTAAAGAGGGCGCGGCATAGGATATTGCAACCAGTGCGCAGAATCCACCATCGCCGGGTCTAGGTCAGGTGCCGGGATCGAATTCCCTCTCCTCTAAGGTCCAAGTCCGGCTGGCGAGGGGCACCGGGAGCTCAGCCCCGACCTTCGGCCTGCTGGACCTGTCACCCGGCCGCGAGCTTTTGCTATGCTCGCGTTCCCCGCTCGCACCCCGTCTGCGTGATGCGCGCCGCGGTCCCAGTTCACTGCGGAGGACACAGGCCTCGCCAGGCCACCAGACCCGTTCTTAAGCACGACGGCGCTCTCCTACCCGGCAGCTCCGGCCCGCAGCCATAGCAGACTACCTAATTCATGCAACCGCGACAATCCTACCCGGAAATCCCCCACATTCGCGCTCTGAATCAAATCGATGTACTTGTCCACGACCCTCTGGGGTCGTGCACGCTCGCGGGCCATTTTCGTCTTTTACTTATTTGCAGTCACATTAGAAATATTTATTTCACCTAAGGCTATACTGCGAGGATTTCTCCATGATACCTGCTTCTTTGCTTTTTATGCTCTCCCTTCAGGGACCAATGAAGGACCCCAGGGTGTCTCTGCGCCTTTGCGAGGGCGCTCATAAACCGGTAACCATAGCCTGCGGGCAGTACCCCGGGATAAATGCTTCGCAGGAATTCTCTAACCTAGCTCGTCTTTACCTCAACGGTCAAGGTCATACAGTTCATAAGCGAAGAGCTAGAAAACACACTCAGCATATACTGAAGCGGACGGAGCGGGGCGAGTATATGAAACCACAGCCCTCCACGTTGGGTATGGGTCTCTCCCGGCTACAGCGCCGAGCGAACCCCGCACTCTCACCAGCGGGGTGAGGATCTCAGGCCTCCTATCCGGGCTCATTACAGGGCCAAGTGTGGAGCGCGGAGTTCTGGGAAGCGGCACCGACGGCCCTCACCCAGCCCCAGGCTGAGGTTTTCACCCAAGGGTGTTGGGTTCGAGGTCCAGAGCTCCTGGAGCCGCGGCGGGATCAAAAGAATCCTGAACTAACGAGGCCTCGGGTTTACATAGCGACCCCCTCCTAAATTAAATCTGTAATGTTTTTTTTTTGTTTGTTTGTTTGTTTACTTAGCATACAAATGACGCGTGCAAGGTGAGAAATTCAACCAGGAAAGAAACAAGAACGCCTCCGATGTACCAAAGTGCGCGGAGATAGGGGTGCTGTCGGCGCGGCAACCGCGTGCTCTGAGCGCTTGAAAAGCAAAATGGGTCCTAGTTATTTTTAATAAAGTGGAACAAGCACACCCCGCGGTTAAAAAAAAATCAGAGGTAAATAGTGACGTTCAAAAGAATAGAGAAGCAGCCCCTTAATCTAGGATGGGGTAGTTCCCTCTGCTCCGCACAGCCCCGTGCACCCGGGATGGCGGGGGTGGGGGGCTGTGGGGGGAGGAGAGGCAGTCTGGGGGTCCCCTCAGCCGGAGAGCGTGGTGGCGGCCCGGGCAGGCAGGCACAGGTTTTGCCAAATCAGAACGGTCCCCTCCTCTTATTTCGTTTAGAATTCTCCTTAAATCCACATCATGTTGTGAATTAAATACACGAATTTGAAAAGGACCCGCAAGGTTCGCCGCAGACTGCGGGAACTCCAGAAGCTCGGCCCGCTGCCCTGCCGGTCTCTGCTCTGAGCCCTGCTCTCTGCCTTGCCCAGTGCTCGCCACCCCCCCGCCCCTTTCTCCTCCCAAAAGCATTCCAAGCTCGTGCACCAAGCCCTGATGTGTGCAAGGTGATAGCCTCGCAGCACCCAGGTCAAGGTGACACCCCCACTAGATCCCTTGGAAAAAGGGGCATGTGACTTGGATTCATTCATTTATTCTTCAGTGTTTACCCGCGTACCAGGCTCTGTCCTGGACTCCAATTTACAACTGTGAACCCACTTAATCCTCATAATAAACCCTTGGGGTTGGTTGAGGAAAGAGATGAAGGATCCATCTTAGACCCATAGAGGAGTGATTTGCCCAGGGTCACATGGCTGGTAAATGCTAGAGCTTGGTTTAAACCCAAGCAGTCTGCTTCCAGAGCTGGAGAGCAATGGGCCCTTTCATGCCCAGCTCAGGGCTTGGCAAAGAGTAGACACCAAGAAATTTGTGCTTGATTAGCCAACAATTCTTCAAAGCTTTCTATGAGCCAGGTCCAAAAGCCTATGAGGCAAGCATGGTTATTATTCCCTTTGAGCAGGGGAGGAAACTGAGGTAGAGAGACGTGACCTGCCCAAGATTGCACAGTCGGGAGGTGTGGCATCTGGGATTCCTTAGCCTACTCTGCTGCATCTCAGAGGGGAGTTTGCCAGAGAGAAAGGTGAGCAGTGACAGGCGGGTCACCAGGAGCAGCCAGGAGCTGCCGGCCCCGTCCCAACCCAAAGCTGCATGGGATAACAATAAAGATCGCTGCCTAACATCTGTTGGCACTCCCTTTTGCCAGGCCCAGGGCTAAATGCTGAATCTACATATCTCATTCTGTCATTTCCCAAAGAGGAAATTGAAACCCAGAGAAGTTCAGGACATGGCCTACCTAAGGCCAGTCTGGTAGGAAGTAGCGGAGCCACGACTTAAGCCCAGATGGTTAGTCCAGAGCCGGGGCTCTTGAAACCACTCCCAACAGCACCCAAGCTTGTCTGAAGATACAAATTGCCTGGGGGATGGGACAACGCCAAAGCCCCTGCCTGCCCCAGCTCCCTTGAATTCGATTCCCTCTGGTGTGAAGCCTACAAAACCCCAGTTATAACCAGGTGATTCTCCTCATCTGGCAAGCTGGAGAACCGCAAGGGAAATCGCAGGAGAAACCGGAGTCAGATTTCCCCTCTCCAGACCCTGCTTTGCATCTCAGCTTCTCTGTGTGTTTGCTGTGATCCAGTGGCTGTGGCTACGGCACAAGCCAGGATGCCTGGGGACTCTGGAAAGGGAGGGAGGGTTGAGGGGTAGGAGTGCCGAGGGGTGGAGGGTAGAGGGATTCTGGGACACACCTGTCTTGGCCCAGGCCACAAAGCCCTCCCGTGACCTCTGCAGCCCAATCCCTGCCAGTGCTGTATCAGGGAGAAGAGGAATTGCAGAAAGTGGGGGGTTATTTGGAGACGGTCCATCTGTTCTGCCTAGATCCTCAGCTACACCCTGGGGTCCCACAGGAAGGGGAGGAGGGGCAAACCAGCCTGGATGGGGCTTAAAGTGTGCCAGGCTCAAGGCTGTCCCTCTGCCCCATGAGGTCATCGAAGTGACACAATAAGGTGGTTATTGTCGACACCATTGAACAGATGAAGGAGGTGAGATATGAAAAGGTTTTGTCACTTGCCCCATGCAGTTAGGAAATAGTCAAGTCGAGTTCTGTCACCAAACCAACTTCTCTTCAGTACACCCCGAGCTTCTCCATCCCACCCAACCCCCCACTGGCAGGAATCTCAGTTGGCTCACATTAGTGCCTCCCCTCTCTTGGAAGCTGGCTGTCTGTCCTCAGGTTTTTAGGGAAGTACTTTACAAGAAGCAGCTATATGAAAATTCTCATGTGTTATTCATTATTGTTCTGTGGCCCTTCATAAATCCCCATGCACTTTTAACAATAGGAAACATGTCTTGCTGAAGATTTTGGCTTAGCTTCCTCCTTCTCAGTTAAAAAGAATAATTTCCCCTTTTCCACAACTGTGGCGAAATAAGAAGCTCATTTAGCACCACATTTGTCCTCACTGGTGGCTATTTGAGTCTTCTTTCTTTCCAGGATGCAGGTTTCCTAACCACCTAGTGGTTTCCTTAGCACCTCCTTTTGGAAAGAAGTAAAATTTAAACAAGCAAATTGAGAAGCAATGATTAAAAATGTCCCCAAGTGTTATATAATGTACAATGTAATCCCAATCAGAATGCTAATATGATATGTGTCTTGTGTAACTTCACAGACTGATCAGAAAACACCCATGGAAGTGTAAAGGTCTAAGAATAGCCAAGACATTCTTAAATAAGGAAAAGATGGGGGTTCTTTACTTATCAGATAACAAGGCTTATTAATATAGTGTGGTTATTGGCACAAGGACAGACAAATGACCAATAAAACAGAATCAGACCTGTTCACATATGATTCTTGACAGAGGTGCTTTTGAAGATCAATGGGGAAAGGGTGATTCCCTAAGACAAAAAAGAAAAGAAAAGAAAAGAAATTAGACCCCTACCTCATCCCGTTCACAAAAATCAAATCAAGATTAATTAAAGACCCACATGTGAAAAGCAAAATTATACAATGCTTACAACACATTGTAGGAAGATATTTTTATGACCTTGTGATAGGAAAAGTCTACCTACACGTGACACTGAAAAGATACAATCCTTAAAGGAAAAGACTGATCTCATTAAAAATAAAAACCTGTGCTCACCGAAAGATACCAGGAGTAGAGTAAAAAGACAGCACAAGCCACAAGTGGAGAGAAGATATTTGTAATATATATAGCCAAGAAACTATTAGTTCCAGAATATACAATGAAATCTCAAAATTCTCTTCCTTGCCACTGTCCCTGGCATATTTTTGCCTCAAGGTTTTTGCCTGGAATTCCCTTTCCCCAGGTATCGTCCTGGCTAATACCTCATCTGTTTGGAGTCTTTGCTCATATGCCACCTTATCACGAGGCCCCTTTGACTACCCTATTTAAAACCGTACCCACAGGCAACACAATTCTGATACCGCCTACACTGCTTGTCTTAGTTTCCTAGGGTAGCTGTAGCAGATTACTGCAAACCACAGGACTTAAAACAATAGAAATTTATTGTCTTACAGTTCTGGAGACTACAAATCTGAAGTCAAGGTATATGCAGGGCCATGCTTCAGAAATCTGTAGGGTTCTGGCAGCGGGTGGCTTGCCAACAATACATGGTATTCTTTGGCTTGTGGCACAGCTCAATCTCTGCCTCCATCACACGGCAGTCTTCTCCCTTTGTCTCCCACTGATTGTGTCCAAATTTCCTCTTGTTATAGGGATACTAGTTGTATTGGGTTAGGACCCACCCTAATCCAGTTTGGCTTCATTTTACTAATAACATCTTCAAAGTTCCTGTTTTCACTATGATCACATTCACATGGCCTGGGGGTAGGACTTGAATATATCTTTTTGGGTACACAATTCAATCCATAATACTCACTGCTCTACATTTATTTTTTTCCTTTAGCCCTTATCACCTTCTAAGATACTGTTTTGTTCAGTGATGTTCCCCAAGCACCTAGAAGAATGCTTGGCACTTGTAGGTGCTTAGTAAAATTTGATGAATGAATGAATGAATGAATGAGAACAAATTAGTCACCATGAAAAATGGGCAAGAAAAACAAACAGGAATTTCATGGAAGAAGAAGCACAAATAGCCCCCAAACATACAAAAATATAGTCAATCCCTTCAATGGTTAGAAAAACATAAAGTTCTGATGAGATATTATAATTTATCCACCAGATTGGCAAAAACGAAGAGTCATCAGTCCCAGAATTTAGGAGAATGTATGGAAGTGGGAACTCTTCTGCTAGTGGGACTATAACCAGCTACAAAGACTTTGGAAGACAGTTTGGTACAATTTAGAAAAGTTGAATATGAGCCTACGCTTGATCCAGTAATTCCATTTCTAGGCTCTACTCCAGGGAAATTCTTATATATGCACACTCAGAGATGTGTGTAATTAAGTTCAGTACACTCTTGTGTGTAATAGTATGAGCCGCAAATAACCAAAATGGATGGTGTTGGAGATTGAATCATGTCTCCCATAAAAGGCATGCTCTGGTCTCATCCCCTGGTCCTATGGGTGTGGATCTACTGTAAATAAGATTCTTCAACATACTACTTCAGTTAAGGTGAGGCCCAGTTGAGTCAGGTTGGGCTTTAATCTGGGTGACTTGAGTCCTTTATAAGCAGAGTGAAGTCAGAGGGAAAGGGAAGCCACAGGGAGCAGCCAGAAACTGGAAGTCAGTGCAATCTGGGAGAGAAAGGAGAAGACACCGCCATGTGCATTGCCGTGCGACAAAAAAGCCAAGGAACCCCCAAAATTGCTGACCCTGGGAGGAATCTAGCCTTCTAGTTCTGAAACCACGAGCCAATAAATTCCTGTTGTTAAGCCAATATATTGCATAGCATTTGTTTTAGGAAACTAAAACAGATGGATAAATTAATTGTGGAACATTCACACAGTGAAATATTATACAGCAGTGAAAATTAAGGTTCTGCAGCTTCACTCATCACACGTATTCAACCTCAAAGATGCAAGGTGAGAGAAAGAAGCAAGTCACTGAAGATATAGAAAGGACAATGTGATTCCATTTGATGGTCAAAATGGACAAAACAAAATGATACATTATTTAGGGCTTGCAAAGCTATGAAGAAAAGCAAGTGAATGATTAATTCAACATTCAGGATGGTGATTGCTTCTGAGGGAGAAAGAAGGATGCAAATGAGGAGGAACTTTCAAGGAGGATTTGAGGGTTATGGTCCTGGTCTATTTCTTGGTCTGGATGATGAGTACTCATGAGTTCATTTTATTATTCTTTAAAGTATACATATGCATGCTCTTTATTTTATTATTTAACTTTTTAATTGAGGTATAACTTATATCAAAGTGCATACATCCTAAGTGTTCAATTCAACTAACTTTTACAAATTATGCATTCTTGTTTGTGTGTGTATGTAGCATGCTGTATGTCACAATTTTAAAATGTACCCCTATAATTAATTATGGTGTCCTGAGTTTCAGGACTTAAACTTGGAATAGGGAGCCTCCACTCAAGACATGTTTTATTTTATTTTATTTTATTTGTTTGTTTGTTTGCTTTTTTTAATTCATTTTATTGAGACATATGCACATACCACACAGTCATACAAAACAAATCGTACATTCAGTTGTTCACAGTTCCATTACATAGTTGTACATTCATCACCAAAATCAATCCCTGACACCTTCATTACCAGACACACAAAAATAACAAGAATAATAATTAAAGTGAAAAAGAGCAATTAAAGTAAAAAAGAACACTGGGTGCCTTTGTCTGTTTGTTTGTTTGTTTGTTTCCTTTCCCTGTTTTTCTACCCATTCATCCATAAACTAGACAAAGGGGAGTGTGGTCCATATGGCTTTCCCAATCCCATTGTCACCCCTCATAAGCTACATTTTTATACAGTTGTCTTCAAGATTCATGGATTCTGGGTTGCAGTTTGATAGTTTCAGGTATCAAGATATATTTTAAAGTGAACAAAAGCAAGATGAAAACTGTGCTTCCAGGAGGATGCCAATTATGTAAAAAAAAATCATATATACTTATAAACTCTAATATGTCATATATGATTATTTTTTATTATCTTGGTACCATTTTTCTAGCTATCAAATATTTATTTGGCCTGCTGGGCACTGAGCCCTTTAAACCCATAACCCCATTCTGGCGTCACAAGAACTCTGTGAGATGGACCCACATAGGCTTTAAACTGAGGACACAGAGGTGAAGGGAATCACAAGTCGCAAAACTAGTAGGGGCTTGTGTGACAATTGAAACTTAGCTTTCTCTCACACCCATTTTCGTGCTCCCTGGGTCATACCATGTGGTTGGGCAGACTCTGGTCACGAGGGGAGGTGGGAAGGAAATACACCAAACCTTGTCTGGCCAATGATAACCTTGCATTTTAAACCAGGAGAACTCCCTGAAGACCTCAAATAATTCAGATCTGGTTTTGCCATAAGATTAAATGGAAAGTACAATTCACATGCCAAAATTTGCATTCGAAGGAAAACAATCACTTTTGGTATTACACTGTTTCACAAGCCTATGATTCAAATTTATATACAATGCACAATATAAACTCTGATTTCTCTATATTCTAAGGCTTCTACAGTGAGCATCAGAAAGAAAATGGAAGTTTAAAAATATAAGTACATAGAGAGAATTGTATTTGGAGGTCCTTGACTGACAGGCCTGGACACTGGGAGCCAGAGGTCAAGGCCAGAGGGAGAAAAATCACTGCCTTATCCTTCCCGGAAGTTACCGTGTGTTCATGGTCTCCAAGCTACAGTGGAAGCTCCTCGAGGGCAGGGACAGTCATTGTCTGGAATCCCAAGTGCCTAGAATAGTTAGTTCCTGGCACAATGTGGGTGCTAAATAGCTAAATAGCTCAATAGCTGACTGACTAAATATTGACCACTAGGCACTTTCTATTCATTCCCTCAAGCTTCCCAAACTTGGCCATCACTCAGATACTTGTTCCTCCCCTGAGAATTCTAATTCAGTCGGTCTTCCAAGGAGATGCCCCAGAATTCAGGCTGATCTGTTGGGTTTAGGCAATGCTGCTTATTGTCTTGCGCTGAAACCTGGATGAATATTTTGCGGCATGATCCCTGCTTCTAGGGACTTTCACCTGAACTCACCTGGAACCTGGAAACTCTTTCCTGCTGGAGTCAGGAGATGCATCTAACAGACACTGTCTTAAGGAGGAAAGGAGAGGCAGCTGTGTTTCAGGAGAGTAGTTTAAAATAAAAACAACAAAATAAAAACTGTACCAGGGTCCTCCTTATCTAAAGTATTCATTTCCGAATCACTTGGACTAGGTTTTGTAAGAACACAAGTCCCCATAAAATACAAATATTCACGAATAAAGTGGCCGCTTTAAAAAAGAAGTAGGTCTAATCTGAACAGCAATTTCACTTCTAGGAATTCTTGCAGATGTGTACCAGGAAAGAATCTTAACCGCAGCCATGCAGTCAAGGCATTTGTCCCAAGCAGCTTCCTCTGGCCATCCACCAGCATGATGCAACTATTGAAGACAACTCATTGGAAACAGTAAATCTCACAAAAGATGCGGATTCCAGGCAGCTGGCGTAAGCGTTGTCCAGTTACACCCAAGGCAACAGACAAACGAGTATGTGGCAGAGTTAGCCCAGTTAGTTGGAGAGTGAGAAAATCCGGGAGTGAGCACAGGGCATATGCCTCCAAAGAGATTGATAGAATATCCAAAGGATTACAAGTGATCTTGGGAAGATTGGGGAAGCTTTGCAGAACAGCCCTCCTCTTGTCAAGTCTGTGAAAGTGAAGGGGAAGGATGCTTTATGTTGTGAGGTGACATTTGTCAGAAAAATTTTGCCCCCAGTTCCTAGTCAACTCGAAATGCATTTTTGTTCCTTTTAAGGGTTAGTAAATAAATGCAATTATAACCAATTTATGAGATAAAATAAGCATATTTTTATAGTTTACTCAAATGTTAGTCCTTATTTTCAAAAGACCCATATGACGTGGTCTTCCCCATCCCACTCCTGCCCCAACTGTCGTCTTTAGGTAACAAGGACTTCCAGTTTGTGAAATAGTAAAAATTCATTGGAGCAGCAGTTCTCAAACATTTTGGTCTCAGGAAACCTTTACACTTCTAAAAAATTGAAAACTCCAAAGAAATTTTGTTTAGGTGTGTTATATCTGTTGGTATTTATCATATTAAAATTATTAAGTAAGAAATTTTAAAAATAGTTATTAATTTGTTTAAAAATTAGAATAGGTCACTGTCTAGACATCCCTGAAGATGAGGAAAGTGATTGAACTAGAGGAAGGGGTAGCAACAGACAAGATGGAATTTAACATAGGATTATGAATACTGAATCTGTGTATAATTTTCTTTTTCTTAGTTTCTAGGATATTAGAATAGTTAGAAGGAAAGAATTGAAATGGTGGAACTGTAACCCATAACATCCTTTTAAATTTGTTCTGCAGCTATTTGTTAAATTATAATTTGAAAGCTATACCTTTTTGCATATATTTTATATTTCACAATGTATTAGTTAGGGTTCTCTAGGGAAAGAGAAACAACAAGAGGTATCTAAATACAAGATTTCATAAAAGTGTCTCACGTAACTGTGGGGATGCATGAGTCCTGATTCCATAGGGCAGGCAGCAAACTGGCAACTTCAATGAAGATGTTCAATGAACTCCTCAGGAAATGCTTCGCTGGTTAGCTGAAGAAGAAGTGAAGGTCTTCTTTCCATCTCACTTAAAAATCTTCATCTGATTGGATTAAATCCAGTTGATTGCCTTCTCTCATTATGGAAGCCATGCCCTTTGTGGATGTAATCAGTCACAGCTGTAGCCAATTGACTGATGATTTAATAAACCAGCCTTCTGGTTTATTAAGCAGCCACAAATGTCCTTGCAGTATCGGTTAGGCCAGTGCTTGCTTGACCAGACACCTGGGCACCATCACCTGGCCAAGTTGACACATGAACCTAACCATCACATATAATAAGTAAATAACTGAAACTGTGGTACTATGATTCTTAATAACTTTGGAAATTTCCTATATATCTACTTGTTAAATCATACTTTTAAAGATATTACCTTTTCGCATGTATGTTATATTTCATAATAAGGAAATAACTGAAACTGTGGAATTGTAACCTATAATATTCTTTGAAACTTGCTCTCTATTTGTTAAATTGCACTTGGAAAGCTATCACTTTTATGTAATATATGTATATATGTTATATTCTACAATTAAAATATGATAAAAAATTAGAATGACCTCTTTCCATGTTAACATATTTTCTAAAAAAGAACTATTTTCCAAATAAAAAAAGTTAGCAAGAAGTGTGGCATTGTTTTACATTTTTGCAGCTCTCTCCACTCTCTGGCTTGACAGAAGATACTTCGATTCTCACATTGGCTTTTGCATTCAATCTGTTGTGATATCTTGTTATGGTTGAAGTACTTGAAGAAAATCTTGCCTCACACAGATATGGAGTTAGTCTTTCCAAATAATTATGGATATTCCTTTTTGTTTGTTTAAGTTAACAGGCCTTTTATTCTGAGAAACCAAAATGAAGAAAAAAATCTTAGAAAACTTGAAACTTTCTTAGGAAACATTAGAGTTTTTGCTTTTTTTTATTAGAGAAGTTGTAGGTTTACAGAAAAACCAAGCAGAAAAGAATTCCCATATACATCATGATTAATACATTTCATTAGTGTCATACATTTGTTATAGTCGATAAAAGAAAGTTATTATAAATGCACTATAAACTATAGTCCATGGTTTACATTAGGTTTCCCTGTTTGTGTTGTACAGTCCTGTGGTTTTGTTTCGTTTTGTTTAAATTTTTATTCTAATAAGATATATACAACCTAAAAATTTCCCTTTTAACCATATTCATCCTTATAATTCTTACTAAACCTATTCATTATGGCTTAATCAGCATAGAACCAACTAAAATCGAAGATTGGATAATTAAAGCCAAACTCCTTGCTCTTTCATTAATAATTTTGGTCATGTGGGAATCATTGTTGCTGGGAATATGTCTGGGATTATCTAGATTAGTCCCAAATTTCTGGAACATCTGCAGCAGGGTATTTTTTTTTTTTAATAAAAAGGATATTCATACATGCGTGTATATAAAAGACACTCGGCATTCTGAGCATGTCTTTTTTTTTTTTTTTAATTCAGTTTTATTGAAATATATTCACAAACCATACAGTCATCCATGGTATACAATCAACTGTTCACAGTATGATCATATAGTTATGCGTTCATCACCACAATCTATTTCTGAACATTTTCCTTACATCAGAAAGAATCAGAATAAGAATAAAAAATAAAAGTGAAAAGAGAATACCCAAACCATCCCCCCATCCCACCCTATTTGTCATTTAGTTTTTACTCCCATTTTTCTACTGATTTTTTTTCAATTTTTTAACTTTGTTTATCAAAAAATTAAAAACAAACAGGCAAACAACAACCAAAAAACCCCACAACATTTCAAACAAAGCAATGGATTAAGGAAAACAAATAACCTAAAATAATTACTTTGCTTCCAATATGTTCCTACCACACCCCAAGAAAATTAATAAACCATGTCCAAACAGAGGAGTAAGAAAAACAAATAATCTAAAATAACTACATTGCTTCCAACATGTTCCTACCATACCCCAAGAAAATTAACAACCCCTAAGAAAACAAAGGAATAAGAGAAAAAAAAACCTAAAATAACTCTATTGCTTCCAACATGATCTTACTATATCCAAGAAAGTTTACAAACCATAATCATTCCTGAGCATTCCCATAACATTGAGATTACCCTCCATAGTTTATCTGTTCTTATTAGATTATCATTCCCCCTCCACTAATTGGTATCTCTAGGTCTCCTACATTCTACAGTATAAAACTTTGTACACTTTTCACAGAATTCACATTAGTGGTAACATACAATATGTCTCTTTTTGTGCCTGGCTTATTTTGCTCAGCACTATGTCTTTTTTTTTTTTTTTTTTTTAATCTTCATTTTATTGAGATATATTCATATACCACGCAGTCATACAAAACAAATCGTACTTTCGATTGTTCACAGTACCATTACATAGTTGTACATTCATCACCCAAATCAATCCCTGACACCTTCATTAGCACACACACAAGAATAACAAGAATAATAATTAGAGTGAAAAAGAGCAATTGAAGTAAAAAAGAACACTGG
The DNA here is from genome assembly GCF_015220235.1 of Choloepus didactylus. Classification (NCBI taxonomy): domain Eukaryota; kingdom Metazoa; phylum Chordata; class Mammalia; order Pilosa; family Megalonychidae; genus Choloepus; species Choloepus didactylus. The sequence goes on from NC_051319.1 coordinate 99,273,457, forward strand.
GTACCTTTGTCTGTTTGTTTCTTTCCCCTATTTTTCTACTCATCCATCCATAAACTAGACAAAGTGGAGTGTGGTCCTTATGGCTTTCCCAATCCCCTTGTCACCCCTCATAAGCTACATTTTTATACAACTGTCTTCGAGATTCATGGGTTCTGGGTTGTAGTTTGATAGTTTCAGGTATCCACCACCAGCTACCCCCAATTCTTTAGAACCTAAAAAGGGTTGTCTAAAGTGTGCGTAAGAGTGCCCACCAGAGTGACCTCTCGGCTCCTTTTGGATTCTCTCTGCCTCTGAAGCTTATTTCATTTCCTTTCACATCCCCCTTTTGGTCAAGAAGATGTTCTCCGTCCCACGGTGCCAGGTCTACATTCCTCCCCGGGAGTCATATTCCACGTTGCCAGGGAGATTCACTCCCCTGGGTGTCTGATCCCACGTAGGGGGGAGGGCAGTGATTTCACCTTTCAAGTTGGCTTAGCTAGAGAGACAGGGCCACATCTGAGCAACAAAGAGGCATTCGGGAGGAGGCTCTTAGGCACAACCATAGGGAGGCCTATCCTCTCCTTTGCAGCAACCGTCTTCCCAAGGGTAAAACCTGTGGTAGAGGGCTCAACCCATCAAACCACCAGTCCCCTATGTCTGTGGTCATGTTAGCAACCATGGAGGTGGGGTAGGCGAATACCCCTGCATTCTCCACAGGCTCCTCAAGGGGGCACTACATCTTTTTTTTTTCCTTGCTTTTTTTTTTTTTTAACTTTCCCTTCTTTTTTAAATCAACTGTATGAAAAAAAAGTTAAAAAGAAAACAAACATACAATAAAAGAACATTTTAAAGAGACCATAACAAGGGAGTAAGAAAAAGACAACTAACCTAAGATAACTGCTTAACTTCCAACATGTTCCTACTTTACCCCAAGAAAGTTACCTAATATAGCAACATTTCTGTGAACTTGCTCCTACTATATCCATCAGAAATTAACAGACCATAGTCATTCCTGGGCATCCCCAGAACGTTAAATAGCTTATCTGTTCTTCTTGGATAATTGTTCCCCCTTCCTTAATTGCTCTCTATTGCTAGTTCCCCTACATTCTACATTATAAGCCATTTGTTTTATATTTTTCAAAGTTCACATTAGTGGTAGCATATAATATTTCTCTTTTTGTGCCTGGCTTATTTCGCTTAGCATTATGTCTTCAAGGTTCATCCATGTTGTCATATGTTTGACGAGATCGTTCCTTCTTACTGCCGCGTAGTATTCCATCGTGTGTATATACCACATTTTATTTATCCACTCATCTGTTGAAGGACATTTGGGTTGTTTCCATCTCTTGGCAATTGTGAATAATGCTTCTATGAACATTGGCGTGCAGATATCTGTTCGTATCACTGCTTTCCGATCTTCCGGGTATATACCGAGAAGTGCAATCGCTGGGTCGAATGGTAACTCTATATCTAGTTTTCTAAGGAACTGCCAGACTGACTTCCAGAGTGGCTGAACCATTATACAGTCCCACCAACAATGAATAAGAGTTCCAATTTCTCCACATCCCCTCCAGCATTTGTAGTTTCCTGTTTGTTTAATGGCAGCCATTCTAACCGGTGTTAGATGGTATCTCATTGTGGTCTTAATTTGCATCTCTCTAATAGCTAGTGAAGCTGAACATTTTTTCATGTGTTTCTTGGCCATTTGTATTTCCTCTTCAGAGAACTGTCTTTTCATATCTTTTGCCCATTTTATAATTGGGCCAACTGTACTATTGTCATTGAGTTGTAGGATTTCTTTATATATGCAAGATATCAGTCTTTTGTCAGATACATGGTTTCCAAAAATTTTTTCCCATTGAGTTGGCTGCCTCTTTACCTTTTTGAGAAATTCCTTTGAGGTGCAGAAACTTCTAAGCTTGAGGAGTTCCCATTTATCTATTTTCTCTTTTGTTGCTTGTGCTTTGGGTGTAAAGTCTAGGAAGTGGCCGCCTAATACAAGGTCTTGAAGATGTTTTCCTACATTATCTTCTAGGAGTTTTATGGTACTTTCTTTTATATTGAGATCTTTGGTCCATTTTGAGTTAATTTTTGTGTAGGGGGTGAGGTAGGGGTCCTCTTTCATTCTTTTGGATATGGATATCCAACTCTCCCAGCCCCATTTGTTGAAAAGACCATTATGACTCAGTTCAGTGACTTTGGGGGCCTTATCAAAGATCAGTCGGCCATAGATCTGAGGGTCTATCTCCGAATTCTCAATTCGATTCCATTGATCTATATGTCTATCTTTGTGCCAGTACCATGCTGTTTTGGCAACTGTGGCTTTATAATAAGTCTGAGCATGTCTTATACATAATGTTATAGCTGATATTGAAACTGCAAAAGTAAATCTGAGAATTCTCTATTACTTATTCTGAATAAGGATTTTGTAGAGGATATATGAAGTATTTTTTTTTAATTCAGTTTTATTGAGATATATTCACACACCATATAATCATCCATGGTGTACAATCACTATTCACAGTATCTACATATAGTTGTGCATTCATTACTCCAATCTATTTTTGAACCTTTTCCTTACACCAGAAAGAATAAGAATAAGAATAAAAAGTAATACTAAAAAAGAACTCCCAAATCATTCCCCCCATCCCACCTTATTTTTCATTTAGTTTTTGTCCCCATTCTTCTACTCATCCATCCATACACTGGATAAAGGGAGTGTGATCCACCAGGTTTTCACAATCACACTGTCACCCCATGTAAGCTACATTGTTATACAATTGTCTTCAAGAGTCAAGCCTACTGGGTTGGAGTTTGATAGTTTCAGGTATTTACTTCTAGCTATTCCAATGCATTTAAACCTAAAAAAGGTTATCTATATAGTGCATAAGAATGTCCACCAAAGTGACCTCTCGGCTCCTTTTGGAATCTCCCAGCCACTGTAACTTATTTCATTTCATTTAGCATGCCCCTTTTGGTCAAGAAGACGTTCTCAATCCCATGATGTCAGGTCCAGATTCATCCTCAGGAGTCATATCCTGTGTTGCCAGGGAGATTTACACCCCTGGGAGTCAGGTCCCACGTGTGTGGGGGGTGACATTCTTTTTGATACTACATAAACACTCGACAAGCTATGGTTTCTGAAAGGTTAGTTGCAAGGAGGAATCTGAAACCATATTAATGGACTTTTTAAATATTCAATTACATTAAAATCCATTGGTCTGTCTTGCACTTTGAATGAATCGCTTACCTGTACATGATTTTTCAGGTATTGTTCATTTGGAAGATATGGATTCACTGAATTATGCAGATCTTCCAAATGTTAACACAGTTCATTATACAATATTTTAATGACCCACAGTGTTAATATCACCACTGATCTCATCAGAAAAAGTCAAGCTCATAGTGTCAGTTACTTTTAACACGTCTCCACTGTGGTCACTCCATGGGCCAGTTTGGGCCTCCTCACAATATGGCTTCCTCACAATATGGCAGCCTCACAATATGGCAGCCTCAGTGACAGAAGGCTTTAAGAGCAAGTATTGCCATGTCAAGGCAGGAGCTGAATCACCTTCAATGACCCTGGCATCCCTCTATCAGTTGAAACAGTCACAAAAGCCCACCCAATTCCAAAGGGGAGAGACATAAACCTCACCTCTTGATGGGAAGAAGGTCAAAGAATTTGTGGAAATGTGTTATAATTGCCTCAGTGGTGGAATGCCCTCAAACATCAGAAAGGAGTTTATATACAGGACAACCAAATAATTCCAAGTGTTCTCTGCTCTTTCCCCAAGGCCACCAGCTTCTGTGGCCCCTTCCCTGCCTCAGCTTGCTCATGTACATGCCAGCTGTGCTCCCATGAGTTGGAGCAGCTAAATCCACCAACATAGCTATGGCCTCACACCAGTTCCCAAAACCAAAATTTTCAACAAAGGCAGGCAGGGCACAGGGAGGCACTCTGGTGAGAGACAACAGTCAAGGGAAAGGAGAGAAAGCAGGGCCCATCTGACTTCACAAATAGCTGCCCAGGACAGGCCTATTTTGGGAGGCAGTGCAGGGGCCAAACTCATTTCCCATCATGAGTTTGATGGGGCTTCCCTTTCACTCACAGGATTCTGGGATATCCTTACTGTCTTTTGAAGCAAAAGGCTTCCTCAAATTTTTTATCATATTTTTAATTGTAGAATATAACATATATTAACTTTCCAAGTGCAATTTAACAAGAAGTTAGAGAGCAAATTTCAAAGAATATTATAGGTTACAATTCCACAGTTTCAGTTATTTCCTTATTATGAAATATAACATACATGCGAAAAGGTAATATCTTTCAAAGTATGATTTAACAAGTAGATATATAGGAAATTTCTAAAGTTATTATGAGTTATAGTGCAATAATTTCAGTCATTTCCTTACTGTGAAATCTAACATATATGCAAAAAGTATAGCTTTCAAATTACAATTTAACAAGTAGCTATAGAACAAATTTCAAAGGATGCTATGCGTTACAGTTCCACCATTTCAGTTTTTTCCTCCTTAACTATTCTTTTTTTTTTTTTTTGACTTGTATATGTATGTTTATTGCAGCTGTATTCATAATAGCCAAAAACTGGGAACAACCCAAAACCTCCAACAACAGGAGAATGAATAAATTATGGTATAGTCATACAATGGAATACTGCTCAGCAAAAACAAGGAACAAAATATTGATACAAATATCGACATGGATGAGTCTCACAGACAATGCTGGGTGAAAGCCAGACACAAAGAGTACATACAGTATGATTCCATTTATATGAAGTTCTATATCAGGCAGGACAAATTTATGGTGATAGTAGAAGAGTGGCTGGGGTGGGGAAGGTGTTACTCACTGGGTAGGCGGCCGTGGGTGGCCTCTGCAACTTGTGCTTGGCAACAGGAGATGGTTTCAGCTTCTGTGAAAGATGTTTATTCATCTCTAAGGCTCACCAGAAGGACTGCCTCCTTGCATGGTGAACTGTGGCACCGGCTAACAGACTGCACAGAGATTACAAGCCATTGATATGCTGTACCTACTCACTGAAAAAAGAAAAAAGAAGATGAAATTCCAGAGTCTGTCTCTTTTGTGATACTCATTTTTATGTTTATGTTCTATCTCTATCTCTAGAGTCTCAGCTCCGTGAAGCCAAGGGAGACTCCCCAGCACCTGGACCACAGCTTGAGCTCCATAAATGTCAAATGAGCCAACTCCTTTAGCCACCTGAGCCTTAGTCTTCCCATCTGTAGGCTGGATGAGTCTATCGGTCTGGAAGCACCCCCGCGTTCCACTCCCTTCCCTCTTCGCCCCCAGCACAGCGCCTGGAATCCCACCTCCCAGGCTTACATTTTCTCATAAACTGGGCGCTCCTGCCCATCACGTGCACCAGACGCTCCTTCTAATTATTCTAATACCCTAACAATTAAGGAAAAGGAAATTATATAAAGACTCAGTATTCATAATCCTCTGTTAAATTCCATTTTGTCCGTTGCTACCCCTTCCTCTAGTTCAATCACTTTTCCAATCTTCAGGGATGTCTAGGCAGTGACCACCCTAACTAATTCATGTTGAAAAGGGGTGTCAACATTATGGGAAATGGGGACACTTCTAGTTGATGTCCTTGAAAAGGCTGTTGCCTCTGGGTTTGCAGAATTAGCTGACATAAGACCACTTTGAAGGATCTAAGTTTGTGACGAATAAACTTAGTGAGTGAAACTTTTATGGAGTGTGGTATTCCTATTAATAATAGCCCCTAGTAAGCAATGTGTAGATTTTTCCCATGTACCCTTCTGTTGTCAACTTTCTGTGCCAGTGTCATACCTTAAAAGTATATCATGCAAGCACCTATCTACATTTGTGGTGCTCATCCTCGAATTTTGAAGTCAGGCCACCCTCAGCTCTGTCACCTTCTGGTTGTGTCACCTGGGTCAAGGGAACCTCACCCTGTGGGCTTCTGTCTCCACATTTGTAAAATGGGAGTGAAACTTCCTTCACAGAAGAAGCTGTTATTATGAGTGACTTGCCTTCAATTTCCTCCACTTCAGTCGCCTGTTTTCATTTCTTAGGGCAAGCCAGTCCACTCCCTCTATTTCAGCCTGCCTTTGACTTTTTATTTTGCAATCATGATTTGTAATTTATACACTCACCCATTTCCCAAGGGGGATTTTGAAGATATACACACGCATACACACACATATATATACATATACATACACATGCACTCATATAGGTGCTGCTAAAGGCTATTAAAGTCACTTAAGCACAAAGAAAAGCTGTACAGAATAAAGGGATTTTGCATATTTAAAAAACAAACATTTAATGGAATAATAAAATCTATAGATTTAGACTTGCAGGGCTCAGAAAGTCAGATATACAAAATATAGAAATAAGCATAATTACTGGAATTTGGATACAATTTTCCCTATGAAAAAGGCATATTTTCTTGTCTGCACCCACTGTGTCTGCTGCTGAAGGGCAAGCAGGAAGGATGTGTCTGCACACTGGCCACAGCTGATTGGATCAGAAATGGGCCCTTGGTCCTATGCAGCCCCGTCCATAGGCTGATTTGAGCTAATCAAATTCTCTCTCAAATGAATCTGAAAATGTGAGAGAACCCTTTTTCTGACGAGCAGGTCATGGTGAAGGGGCAGGTTGGTGGCCTTGAGGGGCGATGTTCAAGCTGAGAAGGAAATGAAGCGGTCAAGAGAATATGTTGAGAGATAAAGGAAGGAGAGCGTAGAGGTTTTGATTAATTGCAGATTTTTCCAGCGATGTTAACAGATCTTCACCCTAGTATTGCTTTCTTACTATAAGCAAAACTGCACGTATGTGTTTTATGCCTTGTTCTCTGTGTGTTTTATCCCAACAGTTAAAAATCACATTTAGAAAAATTTCACAAAGCTCCAAAGGGTATCAGTGACAAATGGTACCCTTTCAGATATCTTATGCATCAGCAAGCAAATATGAAGGGTTCTCTCCACTCCTACACTTTTTACATAAATGGTAGATCATAGTCTCTGGTTCTGTACTTTGCTTTTTTTACATAATAGTTTTTGGAGATTGCTCAGTGTCAGTGTATAAAAAGTGCCTCATTCTTTTTATGAAGATACATAATATTTTATTGCATGGGTGCACCATAATTTATTTAACTGATTTCTTTTTTTTTACATTTTATTTTGAAATAAATTCAAAGTTATAGGAACAGTTGCAAAAACAATACAAACCCCATACACAGAACTCCAACATTCCCTGACCCCCCCCAATACCCCGATCCACTAACTTTAACATGTTGTCAGACCACTATTTCTTTTCCCTCCCTCCCTCCCTCCCTCCTTCCCTCTCTCCCTATCTATCATCCATCATCTATTGCTCTGTCCTCGGAACATATGAGAGCAAGCTGCACACATCCTTGAACAAACACTATAATTCACATATACAATTCCGATGAACAAGAACATTCTTTTATGCAATCCCATTAAGCACAGCTAAGAAGTACAAGAGTTTCAACAATGATACAAAGCTTACATTCTATATTTCCTTTTCCTTATGTCTCAACTGTGTCCCTTTGAGCCTCCTGTCCTCCATCCTCAGATCCCATCCAGGGTCATCCTTGGCATTCAATTGTCATCTATTTAGACTGTCCTTTTTTTTTTTTCCTCCATTGTGGAAACATATATACAGCCTAAATCTTCCCATTCCATCCCCTCCCTAGCATTCCATTAGTGGGATTACTCACATTTAGAATGCTGTAATGCTATCGCTTTCCCACCATCCATTACTAGAAATTTCCCTTCACCTCAAACAGCAACCCTACACTCATTTCTTAACTCCGCATTGCCCATTCCCCCATTTCTCTTAAATCATACTCTACTTTTCATCTCTATGGTCATATTCTCTGATAATTTCTTTGTGTTTACTGTGGGGCTTAAAATTAAACTCTTAAATCCAAAACAATCTTGTTTTTCTTTGATACCAACTTAATTTCAATAGGACTCATAAACTATGTACCTAAACTCCTCCAGTCCCCCACCTTTATATAGTTCTTGTCAAAAATTACATATTTTACATTGAGTTCAAAACCACTGATTTGTCATTAGATTTTGTATATTTTATATCATGTAGGAAGTAAATAGTGGAGTTACAATTCAAAAATTATTGACTTCTATTTGCATTCCATTGTGGTCAGAGATTGTGCTTTGAATATGTTCAATTGTTTTTTTTTTTTTTTTTTTATTTACTGATGCTTGTTTTATGTCCCAGCATATGGTCAATTCTGGAGAAAGATCCATGATCACTAGAGAAAAATGAGTGTCCTGGTGATTTGGGATGTAAGGTTCTATATATGTCTGTTAAAATTCTCTGTATCTCTTTCTCCTTTCTTTGTTTCTCTGTCGGTAGGGCTCCCTTTAGTATCTGAAGTAGGGCAGGTCTTTTATTGGCAAAGTCTCTCAGCATTTGTTTGTCTGTGAAAAATTTAAGCTCTCCCTCAAATTTGAAGGAGAGTTTTGCTGGATAAAGTATTCTTGGTTGGAAATTTTTCTCTCTCAGAGTTTTAAATATGTCATGCCACTGCCTTCTGGCCTCCATGGTGGCCGCTGAGTAGTCACTACTTAGTCTTATGTTGTTTCCTTTGTATGTGGTGAATTGCTTTTCTCTTGCTGCTTTCAGAACTTGCTCCTTCTCTTCAGTACTTGACAGTCTGATCAGAATATGTCTTGGAGTGGGTTTATTTGGATTTATTCTATTTGGAGTTTGCTGGGCATTTATGCTTTGTGTATTTATATTGTGTAGAAGGTCTGGGAAGTTTTCCCCAACAATTTCTTTGAATACTCCTTCTAGACCTTTACCCTTCTCTTCCCCTTCTGGGACACCAATGAGTCTTAAGTTTGGATGTTTTATTTTATCTATCGTATCCCTGAGATCCTTTTCGATTTTTTCAATTTTTTTCTCCATTCTCTTTTGTTCTTTCATTTTCTGTTCTGTGGACCTCTAGGACACTGAGTCGTTGTTCAACTTCCTCTAATCTTGTATTATGAGTATCTAGAGTCTTTTTAATTAGGCCAACAATTTCTTTTATTTCTGTAAGATCTTCTATTTTTTTATTTAATCTTGCAGTTTCCTCTTTTTGCTTTTCTAGGGTCTTCTTTATGTCCCTTTTATACTGTTCCATGGTCTTCTTCATGTCTTTTGTATCCTGTGCCATGTTTTCATTCCTCAATTGTGATTGTTTGATTAATTGTGCCAAGTACTGTGTCTCTTCTGATATTTTGATTTGGGTGTTTGGGATCGGGTTCTCTGTATCATCTGGTTTTATCATATGCATTAAGATTTTCTGTTGTTTTTGGCCTCTTGGCATTTGCTTTGCTTAATAGGGTTCTTTCAAGTTGTAAAAAAATAAAAAATACCAATCTAATTTTCCAGAAATGCAAGTTGGTGGCATACACTTTCTCCAACTAACCAGCAGATGGCATCTGCGAGTCACCTATACCCCTCAAGTCAGTTCTCCCCAACTCTGTCTCTGTGGTGTGTGGGGAAATGATTTTTGTGGGTTTCGGTTGGTGAACTCAGTTTGCGTTTGTTGTTGGAGCTGTCCGCCCTGAACGTTGTGCATGTGTCTGGGTAGTCAGGGAGGCAGGGCCGCTTTAATATTCAAACCTCCAAGGTGTTCCCGGAGATTCAAGGCCACTGTAAGAGCCCAAGCCTTCATTTCAATTCTGCCCCAGATTTTCTCTGTCACTGACCCACAAACCACAGGCATTGACATAGCATCCCTGGGTTTTCCAAGTGGGCCCCCCTTCTCAGCTGTGATCTTCCAGGACCTCTGCTGAGGGAAGGCTGTGCTACATCACAAGTGCACGCTCTCCGTCAAGGGAATCCCGGGCTGCTGGGCCATGCGGGGGCGCTCTCTGCCTGATGAAGAGATTACCTATAATTCTTGACTGGTGTAAGTTCTGAATGAGAGGCAGGTAGTAGAGCTGGGCCCCACCCCTTTCCTCTTAGAGAAGATAAATGCCTTAGGGGGAGGTCATTAGCATTTCAGTGGTCCCTCTCTGCCTATGCTATACCCTTGTCTGGGACACAGAACTGGGAACTGAAAATGGCTGAGGCTTTCTCCACTGAGTTGAAAAAGGAACAGAGCTAGTCCAAGGCGACCCTCCGGCTCTCCAAGGTCAGTCGTCACCCAAAGCCTCTGTCTACTTGTTGGGGATTCATACCTCGTAGTGAGCAGTTCACACTCACTAATTAAAACCCCAGTTGGAGCTCAGCTGAGCCATATTCACTTGCTGGGAGAGAGCTTCTCTCTGGCACCACGAGGCTTTGTAGTGTGGGCTGTGGAGGAGGGGTCTCCTGATTTGGATCCGCAGTTCTTACTTACAGATTTTATGCTGTGATTTCGGGCATTCCTTCCAATTCAGGTTAGTGTATGATGAGTGGACGATCACGTTTGTCCCCCTGCAGTTATTCCAGATGATTTACTAGTTGTTTCTGTTTTTTTTTAGTTATTCCAGGGGGACTACTTAGCTTCCACTACTCTCTATGCCACCATCTTAGATCCCTCCTTTAACTAATTTCTTATTGATGGATATATAAGTGGTTTTTCCAAACTTTAGTCTTCCAAAATGGTACTGCAATGAATGGCCTTATTAATATGCCATTTGTATGATTAACATATACCTAGAGAGTAGATTATTTGAAATTGTGAATGACGATATTTCACCATGGTGCTTCAGAAACTTTTTCTTTTCTATCCTGGGAACTGCTAGTTTAACCCCAAAAGTCTCTTGATCATGAGTTTAAATAGTCTTTCAAGTTACCACTATTATAGGCATATATTTCATGGTCACAGAGTATTACAAGATCACCTTTGGAGGGTTTTGTAGTATCTTTTTATCATTTGCCTACAGGTATAAGAAATGAAGTAGTGTAGGGTTAAGGTTCTGTGGTTTCAGATGTCAGAACCCAACTCTGGCTAAATAAGTAAAAGAGAGGACTTCATTGACTGGATCTTAGAGCAGCTCACTGAACCCCAGGAAGAAGACTCAACAAGAAGTTTCGAGGAGGCACAGAGCCAGCCCAGTCCTATGGGCTTCCAGGAGATGGAGCTCATGTCCCTCCTCCCTGAGGGCCACCACGAAAGCCCAATGATGGCGGCCTCCTCAGATCCTTTCATGGCTCAGGTAACTGGGGGAGAGCAGCAGCTCATATTTGGTTTCTCTCCTTGGATCAATGAAGTGGGACTGATGGTAGCTCAAGGTCCACTCTTGGGGCCATTCCCAGAGAAGGGGACCTCATGGGCCAGTCAGCCAGGTCAACTGGCACTTACCACCAGGTGGAGTATGGAATTGTCAAGTGGAGCCTTGGGAGCCGAGGGGGGGCTGCCAGGGGCAATGCTTCTTTCTTCTTCCAAAAAACCCAAAGTTTTCTTAATTACAAAACTGGTACATTTTATTTATTGCATCAAATTTAGAAAATACAGAGAAACAAAAATGATCCATGACACTGTCCAGTGATAACCAGGCAACATTTTGATGTGGTCCCTTTCAATGATTTTTCTAGGCTTATGTCCTGTTTTTTTTTTTTTTTTTTTTTTTCTTTTTTGGAAAAAAAAATAGGCTTGTCTTTTCACTTGACAATGCATCGCAAATGTCTTTGAGAGTCCGGAGCCAGAATGCATGGATTCTTATCCTAGCTCTGCCACTTATACCAGCTGCTACCTTGGGCAGCTTACTTAACCTCTCTTTGCAGCAGCTTCTTTAGGAATAAAATGGGAACAGTAAGAGTACCTACTTCTTCAAAATGCGGAGGGGTTTGAACGGATTAAAGCACTTGGCACAGTTCCTGGCACAAAATAGGTGTTCACTGTTGTCATCTTTCTATAATATTAAGAATCTTCTATGACATGACATCACCATTTTTATTGGCTGCACACAAGTCCTTTGTTCAGATGTACCCTAATTTGCTTAACCAGTCTCCTAACCTAAAACATTAGGGGTCCGTTGGCATCTCTTATAACCACGGCTGTGATGAACATCCTTATAGCCACACCGAAGTAGAATCTTTAAAACTTCAGCTCCATGTTGCCAAGCTGCCCTAAAGAATGTTGTCCCAGTTATTATTTCCACAACAGTGCAGGAGGCTCCTATAGCGCACTGGCTGTTGCTATATGTGAATATATTCTAGTATCTCCCATCTGATAAGTAGCAAATGGCATCTAATTGTTTGCAAGTTGTTTTTCCAGCAGGTAGAAATGTCTCCTGCCCTGACTTCTGAGAACACCTTCAGCCTTCTCCAGGAAAGCCTGTAGAAGCCAAACCCCTCTGCCTCTCTGCCAGACCCCAGAATCCCCTCATCCCACCCTTTAAATCCAGGCCTGAGACCCATCGGAAGCCTTTCCCCAAAAACTGATACCAAAGAAAATCCCCTTCCATCCTCCAGCCCACAGGCATGCTCCAGCCTCAACTCCCTTTTTTATTATAATATCCTTGACTTTGATAACTAATGCTGTCTATATTGCCCATTTATGCTGATAAACAAGAAGGGTCCCAGTTACTTTCCTTATGCTTTGACAAAAACTCCCAGCAGGGAGGTATTCCGTGGCTTATGGGCCCCACACGTTAGATGGGGAGGCCTTTCCTCCACCTGTTTCAGGTGTCACCCCAAGTGTTTTGCATTCCTTTAGGGCCTCTTTGACTCCTCACAATCACCCCACGATGCAGGTCTTGATGTGCCCATTTTACACATAAGAAAACCGAGGCTCAGAAAGGTCAAGGCACTGGCTCCAATCCAGAGTGATCCAACCCCAGGCCTGTCTCAGTGAGAAACCCATTACCTTTCCAGCATGCTCTACTGCCTCTGAATTGAGAAATGGAGATGAAATGTGGACAGACGCATGGGGCAGGGGTCAGTAGGTCCACATCTAAGCTTTAGATCACATCTGTCCCCTTTTAGCCATTTCTGCTGGATTCCAGCCACAGGCTCCTGTCTCCTGACTGCCCCTCTGGTCCTCTCCAGTCAGTGGGATCTTACAAAGACTCAGATCAGATGGAATCATAGCATTCCCCTGATTAAGGCTCTCCGGTGACTTCTCTTTGAATTTAGGATCAAATTGCAGGGCTCTGCTGGTCTAGCCTGTCTGCTTCTCTAACTTCACCCTAGACGACCCCCTTCCTGGCCTCACTGCACTGATCTGCCCCAGCAAAGCCACTTCCTGCCCCAGGACCTTTGCCCAGGTTTTTCCCTCTGCTGGGAGACACGACGGCATATGCATAGGCTGACTGACCTCTTTGCAGGCTTCTCGTCTCCATTTAAGGATCATGTCCTCATGGAGGCCTACTCCAAACACCCTTTCCAAAGTAGTCCCCCATTTCTCCCCACCCCATTCTCTATTGCTCCTACTTTGACATCCAGGATTCTTGAACAACCCTTTCCCAGACTAGCATAGCATCTGCCCTTCCCCCATCCAGCTCACACGCAAGGAGGGGGCTGGGGGCTGGGCAAGGTCACCCAGGCCACCAGCCACCCTTGGGGGTGGGGGCAACTCCTGCCTCACCTAACGGGACCCCTTTTGGTATCAGCTTTCCCACTGAACCCCGGGTTCCTCTCCGTTCCCCAGCCTCATCTCCCCTCGCCCCTCACTAAGCCCCAGACACAGCAACCACAGAAGTCTTCATTGCACAAGTCCCTGCTGCATCGTCGCTCAAGGAAGCAACAGTGTCCCTGAGGACCCTGTGTGCCTAAATCCATCTCACTTCCCCCCAGCAAGGCCACCAATAATCTTGTCACCATCCTTGTGAGTTTGCTGACAACCATCGGATAGGACGGTGAAATAAAATGCAAATCAAGGGCAAAATGAGAAGACAAGTCATGCAGAAGACGTCAGATGTCTTGAAGTTGAGCAAAGTAGCATCAAAGAACTTCAAGGATCCCAGCTCAGTTGTGGACACATTGGGGTCAAGCAGGAAGGAGAGTGGTCTACACTGATGCAGAGAAAAGTGATGAGGAGAAAGATGAGACAGAGGCGGCTTCGACTGAGAGTGATTTAACACACTAGCCAAGGAAGGAGGGAGGCCTCGGGGAAACTGATGATGACCTTGGGAATTTCTGCAAAGTTGAACCTCCTTCTGACCCATGCTTTGAAATCAAATGCAGAATGAAAGATGCAGCTGACTTGACCAGAAAAATATTATACCTTTCCCCAAATCAACACTTGATCAGTTTGGGCTTGTTTCAAGAATTTAAAAACAAACAAACAAAAAAAAACAAAAAAATAACTGTAAATATAATTTGACTTTTATAAATCATAAATAAATTTATTTTCAGAATTTTTAATTTCTTTTTCTTTAAGACCAAGTCCCAAACTGTGTTTTTCTTCTCTTTCAAAATTTGCTAGCACATTTCAGACTTCATTTATTTTTATCTTATTAGAGTGGTTTTATTCATATTCCGTTTATTTTAAGCGGCCCTCCTTCTGGCATACGCTTCTGTTGGATAATGATGATCCCTTGTTCTCACTGTCTCAAGGACTTTCTCTATGATGCACTCACTCCCTTGCGCTTGCAGTTCCCTCTTTGCACCTGGTGAACTCCTCTTCAGCCCTCATGATCCATCTCAAATGGCCCACCCTCTCTAAGAGGCATCCTCCAGTATTGGAGAATTGCCTTTGTAACATTTTAATTACTGTTGTATCTGACTCATCTCTGTGCCCACAGTGTGTAATATAGGACAGCAGGTGCTCACATATGATAATGGAATGAGAGAATAAGTGAATGGATGAAACCTGCCTGTAGGAAGCGGCACAACACCAGACTACTAATCTCCTCTACTTCCTTTCTGTTACAGTCATGGCATTTGGAAATCTTGTTCTAATTCTGTTTCCACTGCTAAACTGTGAGCTCCATGGGGACAAAAATGCCATGGGTATGTTCATCCTGACCAGAGTCTGCCTCATAGCAGACATATAATATTTATGTGAATGAAAGAATGGATTTATTTATTTGACTTTTGAGACAAATAAATGCACTTCTGGGGACAGATAAAGAATAAGTCTGTTTGCAGTTTACTTGTCACTTTCTCAAACTCCCTTCCTCTGCTTCTGGCAGTCCTTGAATTCATTCAACATATATTTATTAAGCAATTGCTTGGAGGGGATTCTAAACTCCTTCCCTGGGCAAGCAGGCACTACCGAGCTCTCCAGCTCCATTGCTTACTCCTAGCTGCCAGCTTCAGCCACTCTGGCCTTTTCTCCACATCTTTCTGCAGATTTCCTCCTTCTGCCTGCGATGTTCCTCTCCTCTCACTTTGCCTGCATTTCCTCCTCCTTCTCCAGACTCAACTTGATGCAGCTTTCTCAGAGAAGACCTTCCTGAGCTCTGATTTGAATTGAGTCTCCCCAGTCCTCTATTTTAGCACCCTCCCCCACCACAGCCTGTTACTGCCCATCTGCAGGCTCATTTATTATCTGTCATACCCTCTAGACTGGAAGCATCAAGAAGGTAGGGACTCTGTAATCATAGATAATGTTTATTGAATACTTACTGTCAGGCTATCGAGAGATACTATCATTATCTTCATTTTACAGATCAGGCCCAAAGTCTTAGCCTAAAGGACACTTCAAGTAAAGGACAGAGCCAGGATTGAACTCAGGCAGGCTAGCTCCAGAGCCCAAATTTTTATTCACTGTATGTTATTGCCTCTGTTTAGTTCATTACTGCCTGGGACACAGTAGGTGCTTGTGCTGGTTTGATGCTGCTATGTACCCCAGAAAGGGCCATGTTCTTTTAATCTATCTATGTGGGTGCAGCCTTTTGTGGGTGGGACCTTTTGATTAGGTTGTTTCAATTGAGATGTGACCCACCTCATTCAAGGTGGATCTTAATCCTTTACTGGAGTCCTTTATGAGAGGATAAAGGACACAGAAAAAGTCCAGAGAGCTCAGAGAGAAAAAGCCCCCAGAGGAGCTGAGAGAAGAAACCACTGGAACCAGAAGCTGAAAGCAACAAAACCCTGGAGCGAAGGACCAGCCATCGCTGGCCATGTGCCTTGCCAGGTGACAGAGGAACCCTGGATGCCAGAAGCCTGTCTTCAGAGTCCACGTGTCATCTTGGTGATGCCTTAATTTGGACATTTTCATGGACTTAGAATTCTAAATTTGTAAGCAAATAAATCCCCATTGTAAAACCAACCCATTTCTGGCATATTGCATTCTGGCAGCTTTTGCAAACCGAAACAATCACATTGTAAAAGGATAGGACACAGGGAGGGGTGGATATTTGGAGCCAATTTTGCAATCAATCTAGCCCAGGTGTTAAGGATGTAAAGCTCCCAGAACTTAGTGACCCTCCCTCACCATGTGTCACCCCTGGGGGTGAGGGTGACAACAATGCCAAGGCTGACTCTCTGGTCCAACCTGCTGTCCACGAGGGCAAGGTTAAGGCTGTTCATTTTCTCCAGGAGCCCGGTGGTGTTCCTGGGACTCTGATAGAGCATGGGACCCATTCTTAAAGGGAACCTTGGCATTGAAAACTTCTGCCTTCCCAAATGCCCTTTGAAGAGGATGATGCTTTTAGCACAGATCAGGATAAAAACCTGCAGTGCTCCTGGTAAAAAGATTAGGAACATAAAAGGAGCAAGTGTCCAAGAGTGGGGCTAATTGCTGGCGAGGCCTCACCTGCCACAGTCACTGTGGCTAAACCCACAGTGGATTCCGGAGTTCAGCCTGGACCCCACGGGCCTCGGAGGCTCCAGGATGAAAGAGCAGAGGAGAGGGAGGGAATTCCAGCCTCTTGATTTCAGCCACAGCTTGGACAGCTGCATGAAGCAGGGCCCTTATTCCACAAGAGAGAGGATGGCCCGACCACCTGGTTGGTGGGGCCGGGGGCATGCTTAGCTTCTTCTAAAGACGGTGCTTAAACCAGGAACTCGGGCTTTGAAGATGATTCCTGCAGGACCAGAGTTAATTTCCTTGAGAGGAAACGCCACCAGGTTTAACAGCCATCCTTCTCCAGGGAGGCCAGTGGCTCTCTCCTTGTTCATAAACACTATTACAGAGGGACGTGGTTTCAGCTCTAACAGACAACTCCTTGAGCTTCACACTTAATGGGGACAGGGGCTTAAGGATGCCAGGGAGGTTGGACCATGAATGACCCAAAATATTTTTATATTATATTTCGATTTTTATTTATGTATTTTATTTTAACTGATGGAAGCTTTGCTTTCCCCAACATCACCTCTGCTGATAGCTCTATAAAGATACACAGAACTCTCAGTCCTGTGACTGCCCATCTAGATAGCATCCATTCATTTGCCTTGGATTTACTGAGCACTGTTTCAGTTTGCTAAAGCTGTTGGAATGCAATATACCAGAAATGGATTGGTTTTGACAATTTAGATTTATTAGCTTGCAAATAGATCTGGCTATTCTATATGGAATAGCACCCCCTTCTCTAACTGGAATGACCACCCCCTCATTTGGAGCTGGCCACATGAGAGCACTTGCTTTACCTGGAACCCCTTCTCAGTCATAAGTAGCTTGGGCATGAGCTCCCTGGGGGTTCTGGTTGAAAAATTCTGTTCTGATTTCTACAGAGTGGCCCTGCTGCTCCAAGCCAAGAGATATTGGAAGAATATTGAAGATTTTCTTTCTTCTCACTCATTCATTTATTTCACTTCTCTATGTGCCTGGCATGGTGCTGGGTCGCAGGTGAACGATAGCAAACAGTACTCAGTCCCTGCTCTTGTGGAACCTACAGTCTCATAAAGGACACAACCAAGTAAACAAACCGTAACAATACCGTGACAAGGTGCTAAGACCAGGATAAGGATAGGGTGCTGGGAGGACACAAAGCAGAGGCATCTAACCCAGGCTTCATAGGTCAAAGATTTCCTGAGAAAAGAAACATTTGTTGCTGCAATATTTTTTTTAATTCATTTTATTGAGATATATTCACATACCACGCAGTCATACAAAACAAATCGTACATTTGATTGTTCACAGTACCATTACGTAGTTGTACATTCATTACCAAAATCAATCCCCGACACCCTCATTACCACACACACAAAAATAACCAGAATAATAATTAAAGTGAAAAGGAGCAACTAAAGTAAAAAAGAACACTGGGTGCCCTTGTCTGTTGGTTGGTTTGTTTGTTTCCTTCCCCCACCTTTCCATTCATCCATCCACAAACTAGACAAACGGGAGTGTGATCCCCATGGCCCCCCCAATCCCACTGTCCCCCCTCATAAGCCACATTTTTATACAATTGTCTTCAAGACTCATGGGTTCTGGGTTGTAGCTTGATAGTTTCAGGTATCCACCACCAGCTATCCCAATTCATTAGAACCTAAAAAGGGTTGTCTAAAGTGTGCGTAAGAGTGCCCACCAGAGTGACCTCTCAGCTCCTTTTGGAATCTCTCTGCCACTGAAGCTTATTTCATTTCCTTTCACGTCCCCCTTTTGGTCAAGAAGATGTTCTCCGTCCCACGACGCCAGGTCTACATTCCTCCCCGGGAGTCATATTCCACGTTGCCAGGGAGATTCACTACCCTGAGTGTCTGATGCCACGTAGAGGGGAGGGCAGTGATTTCACCTTTCAAGTTGGCTTAGCTAGAGAGAGAGGGCCACATCTGAGCAAGAAAGAGGCATTTGGGAGGAGGCTCTTAGGCTCAATTATAGGGAGGCCTTGTTGCTGCAATATTGATGCATAACAGACAACATCAAAATTTCAGTAGTGTATATGCAAATGAATGAAGGTGGACCCCTACCTCACACCATATATAAAAATTAACTGGAAATGGATCAAAGACCTAAATATAAGAACCAAAACCATAAAACTCCTGGAATAAAACATAGGGATGCATTTTTACGACCTTCTGTTAGGCAACGTTTCCTTAGACTTCACACCAAAAGCATGGGCAACAAAAGAAAAAATAAATAAAGGGGTTGTTCGGATTTGCTAAAGCTGCCAGAATGCAAAATACCAGAGATGGATTGGTTTTTATAAAGGGGGTTTATTTGGTTACAAAATTACAGTCCTAAGGCTGTAAAGTGTCCAAGCTATGGCATCAACAATTGGGTACCTTCACTGGAGGATGGCCAATGGTGTCCAGAAAACCTCTGTTAGCTGGGAAGGCACATGGCTGGCATCTGCTTGCCCCCAGGTTGCATTTCAGTTCCTCTCTCAGCTCCTGTGCACTCTTCAAAGTATCCCTTGTGGCTGCAGCTAGCCATGAGCTCCTTCTGTCTGAGCTTTTATAGGGCTCCAGTGAACTAATCAAAGCCCATGCTGAATGGGCTGGGCCACACCACCATCGAAATTATCTAATCGGAGTTATCACCTACAGTTGGGCGGGTCACATCTCCATGGAAACAACCTAATCCAAAGTCTCCAACTTAATCAACACTAATATGTCTGCCCCCACAAGACTGCATTAAAGAATATGGCTTTTGGCAGGACATAATATATCTAAGCTAACACAGGGGGCTTTATCAAAATTAAAAACTTTTATGCATCAAACAATTTTATCAAGAAAGTAAAAAAATAGCCTACAGAGTGGGAGAAAATATTTGGAAAACATATATCTAATAAGGGTTTGATATCCAGAATATAGAAAGAACTCCTACAACTCAACCACAAAAAGACAAACAGCCCAATTAAAAAATAGACAAAAGAGTTGAATAGACATTTTTCCAAAGAAGATATACAAATGACCAATAAACACATTAAAAGATGCTCAATGCCTTTATCCTTCAGGGAAACGCAAATCAAAATCATGAGACACCATTTCATACCCACTAGAATGGCTGCTGTTAAAAAGATGGAAAATAGGCAATGTTGGAGAGGATGTGGAAAAATAGGAACACTTGTTCACTGTTGCTGGGAATGTAAAATGGTGCAGCCACTGCAGAAAACAGTTTGGTAGTTGCTGGGAGAGTTAAGTATAGAATTACCATATGACCTGGAAGTCTCATCTCTAGAGGTATATAGCCAAAAGAATTAAAAGCAGGACTTGAGCAGATGTTTGCACACTGATGTTCATAGCAGCATTATTCACAATTGCCAAGTGTCCATGGATAAATAAAATGGGGTATATACATACAATGGAATATTATTCAGGCTTAAAAAGGAATGGAGTTTTGATAACATGCAAGAACATGGATGAAAGTCTTAAAGACAGCGTGTTGAGTGAAAGAAGCCAGACATAAAAGGACAAATATTACATGATCTCACTAACATGAAATAATTAGAATAAACAAAATCATAGGGTCAGAAACTAGAATACAGGTTACCAGGGGCCGGGGTGGGGGTAGCAAATGGAGAGCTAAAACAATCATTACAGAATTTCTGTTGGGATGATGGAAAACTTTTGGTAATGGATGGTGGTGATGGTAATACAATATTGTAAAAGTAATTAACAGCACTGAACTCTACATTTGAATATGGTTAAAGGGGAATATTTTAGGTCATATATACGTTACTAGAATAAAGATTTTTTTTAAAAAACCCATAACCCTGTACAAATGAACAGTGAAACCTAAGGTAAATTATGGACTACAGTTAATAGCACAATTATAATAATATTGTTTTATCAGTTTTAACAAATGTACCACACTAAGGCAAAGTGTTACTAATAGGGGGGTATATGGGAACTCTGTATTTTCTGCATGATTTTTCTGTAAACTTACAACTTCTCTAATTAAAAAAAAAATAAGATTTCTTTAAGTTGTAGCACTTTGATGGATGCTGAGATTGGTAGGGACAGCCTGGGGAGAATAGCAAAGCAGGGCTTTGGACATTTCAAGGCATAAGCAGATGTAAGCAGCACAGCCAGAGAGGGGGAAAAAGAGCATTACAACCAGGGAATAGCAGAAGCCAATGAGTAGAAACCAGAGCATCCTGTTAGATGAAGAAAATTTCCCGGACACATAAAAATTATTTTTTATTTGGGAGGCCACCTGTTGCAGTATCAAAAAAATGGGGTCTTATGGAGGAAAACTGCTGTTATGGAAAAAGATGCTTTTCCCTTTATATTCCAAGATTCTGAACCAAAATATCTGGCTGTGGCTCCAAGAATCTTCAGAGCAGCCTTAGCAGGGGTCAAATGCATTTGGGTCATAGTGAATGACCCTTGAGGGCAGAGGGTCAGCTCCTCAGCAAGAATGGGGCCCCTTCCTCATCCCATCCTCTTGGAATTGTTTGCAGAGCAAATGGCCCTCTGTGTCACCCTGTTTTCCTAACAGCCAAGCCCTGACCTGGGAGTTAGATGACCTGGGTTTGGTAGCCTGGCTCTTCTCATCTGTAGGACCTTAGGCCAGTCACTTGACCTCTGGGTTTTCTTATTGGCAAATAGAGATGAAAAGATTTATCAAGCAGACTTCTGAGCAGTAAGTGACATGATGCATGTGAAGACAACAAGCCAGCATCCAACATACACAAAGCAACAAAAGCAGCAAAAAATTTTTGGTTGGATTCGAACCCAAAATTCAGCCCAGCCCATCATTCAATTCCACCCTCACAATTCCTACCATGTCCACACACCACTCAGGTGATTTCCTTCCTATTTTTCTGTAAGTTCACCTTAATTGACTCTCTTCTTTTTATGCATCCAATCCTGAACAATAGCATCTGTGAAATCACAGCTTGGACATGTTGGTAATATTTTCCCAAAGGGTGCATGAAAACAAGACAAAACCAGTGAAAGTAAATATTTTCTGTGTGCCACCTAAAATCGTCTCTCCTACTCCAGGGACTCATAATCCCACCCTGGGGGTGCTGCTTTAATCTAAGCCAACCTTCAGGTTTTTAGCTGCACGACTGTACTGCCAACACACTAGCTTGGTTAACAATAAGTCAGGTACGCAACCCTTTAATTACTTTGACTTCTGACCTTGAACTAGTCAGCTGGAGCAGTTTCTTGGGCAAGAAGCAGTTGTTGGGCCAGCTGTTGAGCTGTGTTTATGTTTGGTTACAGGCAGCTGTTTGATCGAGGGATTAAAGCTCCAAAGACAGGACTCTAGGGGTGCAGTCCCTCAGCCTTTCCAACTCCACACCAGAGAGCGAGTCTGAGCATCTCTCAAAGGCACGACCAGAGGCAGGCCAGCAAAAGAGAGCACTCTACTCCCTTCTGCTCTAGAATCTGGCCTGTCCTCACAGGCCCTATGGTTACCACCTGTATTAGTCAGTGTTCTCCAGAGAAACAGAACCAATAGGATTTAAATATTAAGAGATTTCTTATAAGAATTGGCTAATGTGGCTGTGGGGATTGGCAAGTCCGAATTCCACAAGGAAGGCTGCCAGTCAGAACTCCAATTAAGGTGATATTGAATTCCCCAGGAGAAGCTGGCTGGCTGAAGTACACACAGGAATTCTTCTTTCCTACTACTGAAATCCTCAGTTCTCTCATTAAAGTTTCCAGATGACTGGATGAGGTGACTCCCTTCATTGCTGAGGGCAATCTCCTTTGTTGGTTGTAGATGCAATTAGTTGTAGATGCAATCAACTGATTACAGGTGTAAATCCATCTATGAAATATCCTCACAGTAACAATCAGACCAATGCTTGCTTGACCAAACTAGACACCATAAGCCAGCCAAGTTGACACATGAACTTAACCATCACGCTGCCTTAGTGAGGCTCCGTTACCTCCTCCCAGTCCAGAACACTGACTCTCTGTCTCTCACCCTCCAGTTCAATTCTCCACACTGTTTTGAAAACATCACATTGGCTTTCTTCCCATGATGTCCTAGCTCAAAATTCTATTTGGCCTTCTAGTTGCTAGAACCAAGATCATAAATTGGTTTTGTTTGGTTTACACTGGGTTAATCTTTTTTTAAAGAAACACACATACACAATTTAGCATGAATATTTATGCAACAGCTGTAGCAATTATACTAGGGGCTCAGAAAATGACCTCTGGTTCCTCTTCACCACCGGGGACCTTCCATCACCAGTGTGGCTCCAGGAGATAGGCTCTGTCCTTGTCCAGACGGGCTTCACTTTGGCCCCATATTGTTTTGGTTCTGTGTGGCCTAGTGCAAGTTGGATTCATACTGCTGTTCTGAGGAGCTGCGGAGCTACAGGCTTGTCCATGAGACCTGAGCTCTTCTTATTTGAAGACTCTGAGTTGCTGTTCTCTCTGGAGGCTCCTATGTAGGCTTTGTTAAATTAAAAAAAAAAAACTCAGATTACGAAACTCTTGAAAAATTGGGATATCCATTCTCAGGAGGTCCATGTTCCCATGTGGAAGGAGCAGGAGAGGCTGAGTAGCAGCTACCATCTTTGCATAAGGCATCTGTACTCCAATTCACCACAGTCCCCACCACTCCCTATTGATCCCCAACAATGAAATTGGTGCTTTAATGGCAGAGTTGAGAACAGAGAAAGATTTCTTATGTCCTTGCCTTGAAAAATTAGAAAAATTAGAGCCAGATGAAGGGGATCCTGTGTTGTAAGAATAGGAAATAACATATTTGTTGGCGAAAAGAAGAACCCAGCCAGCCTTACTTATCTACATGGCTTGGCTGATCCTTATAGACCTTTGAGTTTACAGCTCCTGATCTAGAGATATAATCTAAATTCCTCTGCATGGTAAAATAAAGTTGTATGATGCAATGGTTAGGATAAAAGTTTGGCTGCTGTAACAAAGAGACCACAAACTAAAATGGCCTAAACAACTTAGAAGTTTATTTCTCCTTCAAATAAAGTTTGGGTAGATGGTCCTATTTGTGGCTCGATGACTTTGAGAATCCAGGCTCTTTACAGCTTATTCTGCAATCTTAATATGCAACAGACACTTCATGGTCTGAAATGGTGCCACCGTCCCATCCATGGTCCAGCCAGTGGGATGGGTGAAAGGGAAGGGGGATGCTCTTTTTCCTTTAAGAGCACAATCTGGAAGTTTCAAACAGAACGCTCACTCTCGTCCTATTATCCTTAGCTCCCTAGCTTCAAGGGAGGCTGATATATTTTTAAGGTTTAAGCTGACATGCACGTAAGTGCCCATCTAAAAATTACATTACTCCATAAGGAGGAAAGAATGACCAGCCTCTGCCATATGATATGATTACCTGCTTATCCCTCCATTCTCCTCTCCCACCTGAATGTCTCAGGAAATGTGCTCTCCAGCAGTGCTTAACTTGAAGTTCCCTAGTAGCCACAACCTGTCACACCCTTGTGCCTCTGCATATGCTGTTTCCTCTGTTTGGAATGCCCTCCCCAGAGTGACTCCCTACTCATCCTTCAAGTCTCATCTCAGGGCAAAGGATTCCCCCTCTATCTTGCCTCTGATCTCAGTATCCCTTCTCCTGGGATCATTTTGTATTTTGTAGGAGCCCAGAATCTGGTGCCACATTGCCTGAGCTGTGCTCTGTTCTGACTCTTTCACTTACACAGCAGTGTGACCTTGGTCCACTTACTTAACTTCTTTGAACCTCAGTGACCTCATCTGTAAAATGGGAATATGAAGACCCATGTCCCAGGGTCAATGAGACACTTAAATGAGAAAATAGAAGTGATCTTTTAAAAATTTACCTTTTATTTTGAAATAACTTCAAATTTACAGGGAAGTTGCAAAAATAATACAAAAACAATACACAGAACTACAATATACCTCCTCACCCAGATACCCAGATTTACCAACTTTTGCAACATTTATTATATCATTCTATCTATCACTCTAAACATCTGAGAGTAGGTTGCATACATTGTGCTCCTCTAACTCCTAACACTACATGGTACATTTCCTGAGAACAAGTACACTCACTATGTAACCACTTGAAGTACAGCTATCAAGTTCAAGAAATTTAACATTGATATAAAGCATCCAATCCATAGTCCTGTTTTTTCAGTTGTCCCAATAATGTCCTTATTTTTCTGGGTTGGAAGATTTTTTTTTTTTTTTGAATTTTTATTTCAGTAACATATATACAACCTAAAATTTCCCCCCTTTAACCACATTCAGATATATAATTCAGTGTATTAATTACAGTCACAATATTGTGCTACCATCACCATCATCCATTACCAAAACTTTTCCATTACCCCCAACAGAAATTCTGTACCAATGAAGCTTTAACTCCCCATTCCCTACCCCTTTTCCAGCTCTGGTAACCTGTATTCTAGTTTCTGACTCTATGAATTTGCTTATTCTAATTATCTCATATCAGCGAGATCTCGGTATTTGTCCTTTTGTTTCAGGTTTATTTCAATAAACATCGTTTCTTCAAGGCTCATTCCTTTTTTACAGCTGAATAATATTCCATTGTATGTATACCACATTTTGCTTATCCATTTATCTGCTGATGGACACTTGGGTTGCTTCCACCTTTTGGCAATTGTGAATAATGCTGCTATAAACATCACTGTGCAAGTATCTGTTCAAGGCCCTCCTTCAGATTCTTTTGAGTTTATACCTAGAAGTGGGATTGCCAGATCACCTGGTAATTCTGTACTTTCTGAAGAGCTGTGTAACTGTTTCCACAATGACCACACCATTTATTCCCACCAACAATGAATGAGTGAGTGTTCCTATTTCTCCACATCCTCTCCAACACTTGTTATTTTCCATTTTTTTAATAGTAGCCATTCTAGTGGGTGTGGAGTGGTTTTGATTTGCATTTCCCTGAAGTAAACTTCTTATTAGTGTCCAGCATATAGTGGGTGCTCATAAATATTAGTGCTTATTATTGTTATCTGTTGAGTACTTCTCTGTGTCCAGCCCCATGCCATGGACTAGGAGTCCAGCAACAAATAAGGCTCCCAAAGGAGCTCGTTGTGTGG
Organism: Choloepus didactylus; assembly: GCF_015220235.1. Lineage (NCBI taxonomy): Eukaryota > Metazoa > Chordata > Mammalia > Pilosa > Megalonychidae > Choloepus > Choloepus didactylus. Next base: position 99,299,224 of record NC_051319.1, read on the forward strand.
AGGGGATGTGTGGAAGATGTGTTCATTATTCCAATATTCACCTCACCCCACCCCCAATTCCTGCCCCTTAACACTGAGCTTAGCCGTGTGACTTGCTTTGGCCAAGGGGTGTTAGGAGATGAAACAGCAGCACACATTGGAGAAGTGCTCTGTGGGTTGGGCTTGCCATTGGGTAGTTGGGCTTGTGCATGGGTGGTTGGGCTTGCCTTGGGTGGTTGGGCTTGCTTCTGATAGTTGGGCTTGCACTTGCATGGTTGGGCTTCCTTTGCATAGCTGGGCTTGCACTTGGGTGGCTGGGCTTGCTTTGGAGGGTTGGGCTTGCACTCCTACCTTTCTGCCATCAGCATGAGAAGAGCAAGCCCAGGCTGGCCTGCTGGTCCTAGGAGAAGAGGAGGGGTACATGGAGTGGAGCCACACAGCCTGGAAAAAATGATTCCCAGCCAATACCCCATTGGCCCACAAGAACCACAGAACTAATTTGGTGCTTATTGTGTCTCGTTGGGGCTCAGTGATTTTTTTTTTTTTTTTTTTTTTAGGTTACGCAGCATTATTGTGACTATAGCTAACTGATACAGAGAGAAAGAATTATAAATGTGCCAGTATATTATGGCACAGCAAATGCTAGAATGGTGTTCATTATAATTATACAAACCAGAATATAAGGCCAGACAGTCTGGCTTTAGAACCTACACTTTCATCCTCTGTGCCCTCCCTCTTCTCCTCCTTCCCTTCCTCCCTATTTGTTCCCCCTACCTGTGTTTGGTAAATGAATGAGGTGGTCCCAACCAGTAATTTTCCCATTAGAGTTTAGGGGCCATTTTTAAAGGTGTCTCTCACCCGGGGCCTTGTCAAACTCCATGACTATCCACAGAGTATCCTCACCCTGAATCTATAGAAAGGGTTCCTGGGGGCTATCGTTACCTGGGGTCCCTCTCTACCTGGGCCTTGGCCAGCATGAGGGCCTTCCCTATCCTTATAAGCCACCTGGCCCAGCCCAGCAGTCACAGCCTCTACCCTCTTGTCCCTAAAAGGCCCAGCCCTACAGTGGGGGGACCAGTCACATCCTGCAGCCACGAGCAAACAAGACCCATGGCTGACCACTCCTGGAGCAAGAAACCTGGTGGGACCAGCAGGGATGCTGCTGGTATGTGGGGAAGTTGCACAGGAGAAGTGCAAGGAGATCACAGATGCTAAAGCTGCCTGAATGCAAAATACCAGAAATGGATTGGCTTTTATAAAGAGGATATATTAGGTTTCAAATTTACAGTTCTAAAGCCATAAAAGCATCCAAACTAAGGCATCAACAATAGGATACCTTCACTGAAGAAAGGCCAATGGTGTCCGGAACACCTGTCAGCTGGTGTGATGGTTGGGTTCATGTGTCAACTTGGCTAGGTGACCCAACTGTCTGGTCAGGTGGGCACTGGCCTGATGATTGCTGTGAGGATATTTGAGGCTGGTTAATAAACCAACGGGCTGGTTTGTTGGATCATGTCAATTGACTGCAGCTGACTGATGACTCATCAAGGGTGTGGCTTCCACAATGAGAGAATGCAATTGGCTGGATTTGGTCCGGGTGATCAGTTGAAGACTTATAAGCCGGACAGTTAGAGAACCTTCACTTCTTCTTCGGCTGCCCAGTGAAGCATTTCCTGGGGAGCTCATCGAAGTTGCCGGTTCGTTGCCTGAGGAGTTCGTCGAAGTTGTCGGTTCGTTTCCCGAGGAGTTCATCAGACATCTTCCTCGGAGTTGACAGTTTGTTGACGGCTCTGCAGAATTTGGACTCATGCATACCCACAGTTGCGTGAGTCACTTTTACAATTTGATAATCAGAGACATTTCTCATTGATTCTGTTTCCCAAGAGAACCCTAACTAATACAGCTGGGAAGGCATGTGGCTGGCATCTGCTGGTCCTTTGTTCCCAGGTTGCTTTGCTTTCAGCTTTTGATTCCAGTTGCCTTCTGTTTAAGGATCCATGGGTTCTCACTTAGCTCCTCCAGGGCAAACTCTGGGCTTCATCTCTTAGCTTAGTATCTCCAAATGTCTGGGTTGGCCCTGAGCTCTCTTCAAAATGTCTCCACCTTTTATCTTCTCTTAGAAGAGGCCAGTAAATTAATTAAGACCCACCTTGAATGGGTGGGGTCACATCTCCATGGAAACCACCTAACCAAAATATCCCACCCATAATAAGTCTGCACCCACAAGACTGGATTAAAATAACATGGGTTTTCTGGGGTACATAATAGAGTCAAACCAGCACAATAAGGTAGTAGAAAAAACATTTTATTTTAATGCCACTGACCGGGGTTCTTATCCCAACTCTGTCATTAAGAGATCTTGGGCAAGTTGCCCTGCTTCTCTGAGCCTTGATTTCCTTGATTGTAAAACAGAACTAATAAAGCCCACCACACCATGCTGTTGGAGCATAAATTGGGGTCAAATAGGCAGTGACCACAAAGACTAAGTTCTCAGCAAATGTCAGCTGCCATCCCCACTTTCTCATGGGGCTCAGCCTCAAGCAGGAGACCAGGTATAAGAACGGTTCAGTATGAGCCTCCAAAACTGAGGTTCCCTATAGACAATCTCAGGGAGATAGAATGGGAGGTCCAGTGATGGGGTGCTCACAGCACAGGCTTTGGACCCAGATGGCCCTGGGCTCTGCTTACCAGCTCTGTGACCTTGGCCAACATGCGTCAACTCTCTGACCCTCAGTTTCCTCTTTTATACCATGGGGATAATGGTAGTCCTACCTCAAAGAGTTGCTGTGAGGATATGGGCACCCATTAGGCACATGGGTAGGGTTCAATTAGATGATAGTTGTTAAAGGATTTCTATAAGTTGGCTGAGACAGAAAGATATTATCGTGTTTGCTGCATCTGTTCATAGGCCAGCAACCCGCTGGTACAACTGTTTCTTCCAAGAGAGTTTGCCAAATGCTCACTTCGACTCTGCTATCACTGTCCCTGGCACCTCAGCCTCATCAGAAAGGGAAGGCCTAGTGGGCAAGATAGGCCTGGAAAGGGGTGGGTTGGAAAGTCTCACTCAGTCATATTTGACCATCGCAGAGTTAGAAATGAGGAGGCAGCAGGGGCCAGGCCACCTCTGCTTTCATGTTGTTCTATATTTACTACCCAACGCACTGTCTGTGGGGCGGGGTGTGTGCTGATCCCTGCCCAGCGCCTCCCTGGCTACCAGGGGCGCCGTTATCATTGGACGCAGACGTCTTATCTCCCAGCAAGGCTCAGGCGGCATTTTGCTTTCAGGTTGAAACTTCCACAAATCAAAATGCTTTCTAGGTGATGGCATGTGGCTGCAGCCCCTTCACCAGTCCCCTTGCTTTCTGTCTCTGCCCTTCCACAGTGACTCACACTGAAACTCGCCTTCCCTCCAACAAGTCACTATTCATTCATTCACTCATTCATTCATTCAATCAGTATTGATCGAGGCATCGTGCTGGGTGCCGGGGATATAGGTGCTGATAAAATCCATAAGGACCCTGCCCATCCTGGAACTTATGGTAAAGAAAATCATTACATGTGGGAGTGAAGATGCAGAGAGACTATAAAAAGGAAGCCCATGGTATAGTTGACGCATTGGGGGTCCCAGAAGTTCCCCTCAGGTGGGGCTGGCTGGGTGCTCCACTGGGAGCCTGATGAACCCCCCACCTTGGTTCTCACCCTTACGCTGCTGGCTCAGAAGTCTTCTGATCAGCATGGAAGCAGATCCTTGTATTGAGGGTGGACTTATGTCACCCCAGCTCAAGAGGCTGATGCCACCTAATTGATTAGCCATGAAAAATGCAACTCCCACATGAACCAAAACACTCCCAGCATCAGCAGATCAGCAAATTCTTTCCCTGAACACAAGTGCATAGGAAGCCAATTTATAGTCAATCATTCATCCACCAAGTACTTACTGAGCACCTACTATGTAGCAGACACTGTATTAGATGCCAGGGACAAATCTGGAGGCCAGGGGTGGGGAGGCTGGGACCAAGATGGAAGGAGCATCACTCTGGCCATGGAGAGGCATTTGTGGGTGAGACTGGTGCCAGAGGTGGGGCTCTGAGGACCCACCTTTCTGTACTGGAGGAGCTGGCGGTACTCTCCAGTGAGGTCCTTGGGGCCACTCTTTCCTGTACTCCCGGCTGGACTGATTGATCCCCCGCTTTGATCAATATGCTATTTCTCCAGAGATGCCCAACCTAATAGAGGAGGCTTCTGTTTCCAGAATTACAGCCCCACCCCAATAGTTACACCTCCCTGAAATTGCCCCAGATCACATTGGTTGGAGTTTGGGGTGTTCCCAAACTCTTCAGGTACATTTACCGAGATGTTAGGGGTTTAATCTAGGCATCACAAAGGGCTCACCCCAGGCCATCAGGTGGGTGTTTTCTTTTGTTTTTAATTTTCAGGGCCCCCAGTCCCACACTCCCTGGTGAATTATGCCAGACCCCATTCTCATGTTTTTATTGCAAATCTTGCCCAGGGGGAAGCATCTGACTTGAAGAGCCCTGGCTTCCTCAAATATTGACAGTACTCCAGCTACCTGTTGCTGTGTAACAAACAATCCCAGCTTTCTGGCATAACACAACCACCATTTTTTTTTAACTCTCTGAGACCAGCATTCAGACAAAGCACAATGTGGATGGCTTGCCTCCACTCCCTGCTATCTTGAGACCTTGGCAGGTGTGCCAGTTTGGATGTATATGTCCCCCAAAATGCCATTATCTTTGATGTAATCTTGTGTGGGCAGATGCATCAGTGTTGATTAGATTGTAATTCTTTGAGTGTTTCCATGGAGATGTGCCCCACCCAACTGTGGGTGATGACCCTGATTGGATAATTTCCATGGAGGTGTTACCCCACCCATTCAGGGTGGGTCTGAATTGGTTCACTGGAGCACTACATAAGCTCAGACAGAAGGAGCAAACTTGCTACAGCCAAGAGGGACACTTTGAAGAACACACAGGGACTGAGAAGAGAAGAGCTGCAGATGAGAGACAGTTTGAAGACGGCCGTTGAAAGCAGACTTTTGCTCTGGAGAAGTTGAGGGAGGAAAAATGCCCCAAGAGCAACTAAGAGTGACATTTTTGAGGAACTGCAGCCTAGAGAAGAACTTCCTGGGAGAAAGCCATTTTGAAACCAGAACTTTGGAGCAGACACCAGCCACGTGCCTTCCCAGCTGGCAGAGGTTTTCCGGACACCATTGGCCATCCTCCTGTGAAGGTAACCGATTGCTGATGTGTTACCTTGGACACTTTATGGCCTTAAGACTGTAACTGTGTAACCAAGTAAACCCCCTTTTATAAAAGCCAGTCCGTCTCTGAAGTTTTGCATTCCAGCAGCATTAGCAAACTAGAACAGTGGGGAAGGCTGGAATGGCTGGGAGCTGGTATCGTCCACAGGCTTCTTCACTTATATGTCTGGTGCCTGGCCTGGGGGGGAGTCAAAGCTTGAGCTCAGCCGGAACTGGTTGACTGGAGCGCCTTCGTGTGTCCTCTCCATGTGAGTTGCATTGAACTTTCTACCCAGCAGCTCAGCTCTGCAAGGGCCAGTGTTCTGGCTAACAAAGCAGAAGCTGAATGGCCTCTTATGACCCACCAGACTCTACTGGAGGGAGCAGTCCCGAGCTCTCCTAGATTTGAAGGGAAGGGTGAAGGCCCCAGAGACATAGACCCCTCCACTGGAGGAGAGTCAGAATGTGTGTCCGTGTTATCAAACCACATCAGTTATTTATGTCCATGAGACAGGAAACCAGATTTCCCTTAGATATAGGTTTTGGGGGTGCTCCTCACTTTACTGGTCTGACTTTCCTCCCAAGCATGGGATGAGGCCCACACCTCATGGCATGAAAACCAGAGCCCTCCACCCACTGGCCCCACTCACTCAACAATGGCCATCTGAGCCTTCCCCAAACCGGTCAAACACTCACACAAGGCTGCCACCCATGACCCCTAGAAGGCACCCTCTTCTAACTCATCGAGGCCAACTGCATCCCACGATCATTCTTCCAGAGGCTCAGAGCTGTCCAAGGTGATGCTGACAACCTCTCTGGAGCTGGGAATTTCAGCCTAAAGTTGCTCTGCCCCTGTCCTCAGCTAATGACTCAGCCCTGAACTTTGCTTGGCTGGAAGTTGCACACGTACCCCAGCTAGGGCTTCAAAGCAGGGTGGATCGAGCAGCCCTAAGCACGGGAATCGGTGCGATTTGCCAGTCTCTGGGGGTCCCCGCCCAAGTTCATGACTGTGGACAGCTGAGCCCTGTCTGTTCCCTTGAAAGAGCCACATTTGAAGCCCATGATGGAGGGCTGGGCGGCCTTCCTTCCCGATGAGGGGGAGACAGAGGCCTCAGACCCTCGCCTGGAGGGGCTGTGCTGCCTAAACGGCCCATGTAGCAAGGAGGGCTTCACTTCCGGCAGTGACCTCTGATCCCCAAAGAAAAGGATGATCGCGGGACGGGAGTCAGAGGGGGCAGCAACGCCACTTCTTGTTTCAGTGGACGAGCTGCATCTGTCATAACTAGCAGGGAAAAGGCCCTCGCTCTTTGGGAGCAGGAATTCTTTCCTTCCCCCCTCCTTTCATTTATTTGCTCATTCATTTATTCTTTCAATTGTTCCACAAATATTAACAGAGAGCCCCACTGGGCCAAGGCCCTCCTGGGCTTGGCTCTAGAGGTCAGTTAGCAGGTGGCCAGGATAAAAAAACTCCAGCTTCCAGATCGTTAGACAGGACAGAGCTCACATCCAGGCCCTGCAACTTATAAGCCAGTCTCCCGGGGTGTAGGTGTGTTGAATGGTGGCCTCCCAAAAGATAGCCCAGGTCAAATCCCTGTTACCTGTGAATGTGACCTTATTTGGAAAAAGGGTCTTTGCAGATGCCATTAATTTAAGGATCTTGAAATGAAATCATCCAAGATAATTTGGGGTGGGGTGGGGTGGGGTGGGGTGGCTAAATCCAATAATAAGTGTCTTTATAAGAGAAAGGCAGGGGGAGATTCGAGACACCCAGAGAAGACAGAGGCAAGGATCAGAGTTATGCAGCCATAAATCTAATATTGCTGGGAGCCACCAGAAGCTGTGAGAAGCCAGGAAGGCTCCTTCCCTGGAGACTTCGGAGAAAACAGGGCCCTGCCGACTCCTTCATTTCAGACCTCCAGCTTCCAGGAACTGTGAAAAAATTAAATTTGTTTTTTGGAGAGTTTTTGTTTCTTTGTTTGTTTGTTTGTTTTTACATAGCTTATATTCTGTCCAAGATAAAAAATCAGTATCCTACATTATTTTCACTTAGTGGTACAATCATTACCACTTTCAATTTTCAAAATTATCATAACACAAAACATCCCAAAGCTATTATCAGCCCCTGATTATTCCATCCCTAATATTAGTGTATTACTGGTAAGGTATTCTTATTAAATATAGTTTATAATATGCAATGGGTAGTTTTTCCCATATACCACTCTGTTGTTAACTCTTTGTACCAGTGTCATACCTTAGAAATATGTCATGCAAACACTTATTTATATTTGTAATGCTGATCTGTGGGATACAAGCCTTTAAACAACCTCTTTTAATCATATTTGCCTTCAGGGCAGCACTGTTACTTATAATCCCATTAATAAGCCATCATCATCCCTGTCCATTCCCATACCTTGAAGCTCACCCTCATTATCATGTCTGTGCATGGTATTAGGTTATCAATTCTCCTTCACTTGTTTCTGTCTATCTCCAGGTCCCCTATAGTCAACATTATAAGACACTGATTTTTACATTGTTCAGGGAGTTCACATTAGTGGTAACAGACAGTATTGCTCCTTTAGTATCGTTTTAAGGCACCCAGTTGCTGATAATTTACTATAGCAGCCCTGGAAAACTAAGACATTGGACAAGTCTCTTTACTCCTGAAAGGAGTGAGTCGGGGGTGGGGTGGGGCGGGGGTCACCTACCTTTTTCAGGCTGCTGAGGATGAAGCAAGAGTAAAGCCGGGCATTTTGTGCAGGGCCGGGAGGTAGCAGGAGCACAGAAAGTGTTGGCTGCTTATTGCATGAGGGAGCTCTCGCTCTCCATTGAATTTCTAAATGGGGCCCTGAAATTTAAAGACACAAGAGCATTTCTAAAGGGCTGCTGTTTTCTCTGGTATTAGGTTATCAATTTAATCGCTTACACTCCCTGGTGTATTGTTAGAAGGTCTTCGGGCTCCTGGAAAAGGAGATGATCGGAAAAATCAAATTCACAAGCACATAAGGTAAAGAATACTCTGCGCTTAGACGTGGGCCCTTGAATGGGACTTGGTATACCAAACATGAGTAAATCGACCCCCAGAGAGCCAGTGAGAAGCCTTCTTTTTAAATTTATATTTATTGGCAGTAACTCCTAAGGTTTAGATTCTTTTAAAACTTTTGTTGTTGTTGTTGTTGAAATAATTACAGACTTCTACGAAGTTGCAAAAATAGTACATGAGTTTTATTTACCTTTCCCCCAACTTTCCCCATTGGTGACAGCTGATATAGCTGTAGTACATCAAAAGGAAATTGACTTGAGTGCCTTCCTGTTAACTCTAAACTATTGACCTCATTCAGTTCTCACCAGGTTTTGCTTGCATTTACGTGTGTGTGTGGGGGGGGGGGGGTACTATGTAATTTTATCTCATGAATAGATTTGTGGAACCACGACTGCAACCAACATACTGAACTGTTCTTTCACTCTCCCACATCCTCAACCCTGACCCCTGCTGACCACTAATCCCTTCTCCATCTCTATAGTTCTGTCATTTCGAGAATGTTACATAAGTGGCATCATACGTTAAGTAACCTTTTGAGAGGCACTTTTCCATGCAGAACCATTCCCTAGAGATCCATCCAATGTGTCGAGTGTCTCGATAGTTGGTTCCTTTTATCACTGAGTAATATTCTGAGTAATATCCCTGTGGTATGGATGGACCACAGTTTAATCCATCATCCACTGGAGGACATTTGGGTTCCAGTTTGGAGGCTAGAAAAGCTGCTGTGAACATCCATGTGCAGGTTTTTGTGTGACTGTGGATTTTCATTTCTTGGGGATAAATGCACGGACGAGTCGTGAGTTTCCCTGTCACCTGGCGCTTCTCTCCGGAGGAGTCACTGTTTGCAAAGACTTAAAAAGGTTGTGTTTTCAGGAACTGTGTAGTTAATCACGTCTCTAAAGGGAAAGTATCTTATTCTAATGAGCATTTTGTAAATGGGGCTTCTTCTAGGTAGAATTCTTATATGGAGGGGGGGGATATTTATGAGTCTATTTTGTCCAAGAGATAATCTACTTATTCTTAGAACCAATTTGAAAGGTAGAGAGCTAGGCATTGTGCCGCCATTCCACACAGGGAGAAACGGAAATCGGTGGCTGGCATTGTTTTGTTTTTAATTCTCCCAGGTCTGAATTGTTTTCAGTGGGATACTGGAGATGATACAGAAGAGGAGGGGAAGCAGACAGTAGGGTGGGCTTGGATGAAAGGGACAATGGTCATGAGATTAGCCTAGGCTTCTGGATTCTTCCATTTCCTGTTTTTACATGAAATATTTCAGTCATTCCACAAGGTAGAAGGCAGTTTGCACCTTTGCCTTTTCCACATCCCGGCACCCATGGAAAATGGCAATATTTTTATGACAAACTGCAGTACTGAGGGTTTCATTGTGTCTTGATGGGATTTTGTGAAAAGACTCACTGTATCTCTATACTAGATAATTCTGATAAAAATAAAATATAAATAATAGAAAGTAAATTTAATGTGAAATTTAAAGGAAATAGTTTCAAAAATTTTAATGAGCATTTACTTCCATAAATGTAACTTTTCTCATTTTTTAAAACTTTATTTATCAAAAAATTAAAAAAACAAACAAAAAACCACAACATTTCAAACAAAACAAAGGATTAAGAAAAACAAATAACCTAAAATAACTACTTTGTTTCCAACATGTTCCTACCATACCCTAAGACAATTAATAAAACATAATCAAACAAAGGCATAAGAAAAACCAAATAACCTAAAATAGCTACATTGAAGCTAATTAATTTTTAAATGCAATAGCTTTTTTAACTTTATCGAAAAATTAAAAAGAAATCCAAACAAAACAAAACAAAGGAATAAGAAAAACAACCTAAAATGGCTACGTTGCTTCCAACATGTTCCTACCATACCCAAGAAAATTTGCAAACCATAAACATCATGAATGTAACTTTTTTTTTAATCTTCATTTTATTGAGATATATTCACATACCATGCAGTCATACAAAACAAATCGTACTTTCGATTGTTTACAGTACCATTACATAGTTGTACATTCATCACCTAAATCAATCCCTGACACCTTCATTAGCACACACACAAAAATAACAAGAATAATAATTAGAGTGAAAAAGAGCAATTGAAGTAAAAAAGAACACTGGGTACCTTTGTCTGTTTGTTTCCTTCCCCTATTTTTCTACTCATCCATCCATAAACTAGACAAAGTGGAGTGTGGTCCTTATGGCTTTCCCAATCCCATTGTCACCCCTCATAAGCTACATTTTTATACAATTGTCTTCGAGATTCATGGGTTCTGGGTTGTAGTTTGATAGTTTCAGGTATCCACCACCAGCTACCCCAGTTCTTTGGAACCTAAAAAGGGTTGTCTAAAGTGTGCGTAAGAGTGCCCACCAGAGTGACCTCTCGGCTCCTTTTGGAATCTCTCTTCCACTGAAGCTTATTTCATTTCCTTTCACATCCTCCTTTTGGTCAAGAAGATGTTCTCTGTCCCACGATGCCGGGTCTACATTCTTCCCCGGGAGTCATATTCCACGTTGCCAGGGAAATTCACTCCCCTGGGTGTCTGATCCCACGTAGGGGGGAGGGCAGTGATTTCACCTTTCAGGTTGCCTTAGCCAGAGAGAGAGGGCCACATCTGAGCAACAAAGAGGCATTCGGAAGGACGCTCTTAGGCACAATTATAGGGAGGCCTAGCCTCTCCTTTGCAGCAACCGTCTTCCCAAGGGTAAAACCTATGGTAGAGGGCTCAACCCATCAAACCACCAGTCCCCTATATCTGTGGTCATGTAAGCAACCATCGAGGTGGGGTAGGCAAATACCCCTGCAATGAATGTAACTTTGATGTCAGGCTTTATGCTCAATGGCCACCCACAGTTCCTGCATAAGACTTAAAAAAAATTTATGATAACTTACAAATAACATAAAATCTGCCATTTTGCCCATTTTAAGTGTACAATTCCATGACATGAATTACATTTTACAACGTTGTACTATCACATCTATCTATTTCCAAAACTTTTCCATCCCCTCCCAAACACAACTCCTGTATCCCTTAAGCAGTAAATCTCCATTCTCCCCTCCCCCTGACCCCCTGGTTTTCCTCTAATCTACTTTCTGTCTCTACGGATTTACCTACTCTGGCTATTTCAAACAAGTGGAATCATACAATATTTGTTCTTTGTGCCTGGCTTCTTTCCCTCAAGGTTCATCCACATTGTTGCATGTATCAGAACTTCATTCCTTTTTATGGCTGTATAATATTCCACTGTATGGGTACACCACATTTTTGTTTATCCATTCATCTGCTGATGGACACTTGGGTTGCTTCCACTTTTCGGCTCTTGTAACTAATGCTGCCATGAACATTGGTGTGCACAAGATTTTTTAATAATGGGTGACTCAAGTTCTCAATCATCATTGTGAAGAAATTGTGCTTTCACAAGAAAGCAATAGTTTTTTTTTTTTTTTTGTCACTTTTAAAAATGTGCAATGGTTAAAATTACATTTAAAGGATCTTGCTTTTCTTATATTGGCAATTACCATGCAGGATTTCAAATCCAGCCAAACTTTTTTCATATAGAGTATTTCAAGCTCTGACTTGC